>NC_045434.1:10292673-10307433 GCF_002776525.5 Piliocolobus tephrosceles | reverse complement strand
AAAAAATGATAAATAGAAAATTCAGACTGATACATCAGATAGGGAGATAAAAAATTTAGATGTAGTTCAAGATCCTGCCATTTGTTTTGCTTGGAGGTATTAGGTATCCTTACTACATTATTTAAAATAACATACTAAGTAGCTAATTAAAATAGGCCCACGATGGACGGATGATGAGAGTTAGTTTAATGAAACAGGATCATAATTAATCTAATTTGGTCCTAATTGAGGTCTAAAACAACAAGAATAACAACAAAACCAGCAACCTCTGATCGGAAAGAATTCCATGAGAGTAAGAGTTCAAATACGCAGAAAAGTGAAGGATAAACTATAGAATGACTCTGAAGAAAAAGCACAAGAGAGCGTTAGATCCATATCGTATGTGTAACAATTAGCCTCTGATGGGAGGAGGGAGCTCTGTTTGCTTGAAACAGAAGGGAGGTATGACATTCTAAGAGGTCAGCTTGCCCGTTGGGTATATGAAAGACTGTGAAGTATTGAGTACTGGAGACTGGAAATTTAGGATCTCCACTACCTGACAATTTATGTTCTCCTATCACTGAGGTAAATTAGATAATTTATGTGCTTTCGATTTGCTTGTGCTGGCCTGGGCCTAACTACTAAAGAAATGACACATCAGTCCATATACATACAAAAGTATACTTGATGTGGGAAAAAAAAGGATTTAAAATTGAAATATGCATATATAAATTTCATTTTAAAGTTTAAAAGTTTTAGGTGGAAATCATTTAAAATAGTTCATTGCAAAAATGATTATTTGAACTCAGATTTCTCTTGAACTGTCACACAAACCACAAACTATTTGCATGTAAATTAAAGAGGTAAAAAATAAATATTGAATATTTATTTTATATTTAAAAGGTGACAAAGCTTCAGGTAATATGAGCTTTACTTTCAAATTTTGTCAAATATTTATGTATTACTGATATCAAATTATCTCTAAAGTTAAGAATTTATAAAAGGTTAAATTACCTTCAATCATACTATCAGAATGAATCAGGCATTTAAATAGATATGCAGATGGAAAAGAAGGAGACTTTTTTATTTCAAAATTATTTCAAAGAAGGCTAAGACTATTTACATATAAGATATCTTGGTGCTTATTTCCAAAAATTCCAACAGGGAATGTAACAAGTTTACCTCATGTTATTAAAAATATTTTCTCAAGATATGATACATTATTCTTTTGGTAGGCCATGTGTTTTGTTTAAAATAAAAAAATAACATTTTGAACTAAATTAGAACTTTATTTCTAGCCATATATTTTGATGTTCATTATAAATTATAACTCACTAAGATTATTACAGTGTTGGGTGGAAAAAGGAATCTCATTAAGTCATATCTAGTGCAGAGGTTAGCAAACTGTCTTAATGGCAGAATCCAACCTTCTTTTTGAACAGTTCACTATTTAAAAATGATTTTTGCATTTTTAAGTGGTTGAAAAAATTTGGAGCATAACATTTTGTGACACAAGAAGATTATAGCAAATTTAAATTTTAGTGTTTACAAATAAACTTCTGTTGGCACATAGGCACGACCATTCATTTACTTATTGTTTATGGCTGTTTTCCACCACTATGCAGTGGTTGCAGCAGAGACTCTGTGGCCTGCAAAACCCCAGATATTACTCTCTTGCCTTTTTATAGAAAAAATTTGCCTATCCTTGATTGAGGGGATTCCAATTTCAGATATTATGCAGAGAAAATATTACCTTTTGTTTTTTGAGATGGAGTCTCACTCTGTCGCCCAGGCTGGAGTGCAGTGGCACGATCTTGGCTCACTGCAAGCTCCGTCTCCCGGGTTCACGCCATTCTCCTGCCTCAGCCTCCCGAGTACCTGGGACTACAGGTGCCCGCCACCGCATCCAGTTAATTTTTTGTATTTTTAGGAGAGACGGGGTTTCACCGTGTTAGCCAGGATGGTCTCGATCTCCTGACCTCGTGATCTCCCTCCCTCGGCCTCCCAAAGTGCTGAGATTATAGGCGTGAGCCACGGCGCCCGGCCAGAAAATATCACATTTTTAATCGAGCTTTCTTAGGACAAAAATATGTCCCTTAAAGGATCAAAGGTATTCCGTTACTTCCTTGTGGAATGCCCTTTGTTCCTTAAGTTGCTGAGCTTCAGTATCAGGGCCTCTTGGCTACTTTATATTTCAGACTTGAAAATAACGATGGTGGGTTTGTTCTTATAATTTTATATAGATACTTCCTGAATCAATTTTTCCAACCCAAATGTTTGTATCTGTTTCTAACCACCTTCCCACTCACATTATTACACAATAAATTCTTCCTCTTTTGGCTATAATTATTACCATCCAAATGTAGCTCCATTTCACAATGCACATTATCCATCATCAACTGGCCTGTCCTGTCTCCTCCATCAATTTTTTTTTTTAAGAGGATCTGGCTCTATTGCCCAGGCTGGAGTGCCGTGGCACGATCTCAGCTGACTGCAACCTCTGCTTCCTGGGCTCAAACAATCTTCCTACTGCAGTCTCCTGAGTAGCTGGGACTACAGGTGTGTGCCACTGTGCTCAGCTAATCAAACTTTTATTCAACACTCAATTTACATATAAATGTTTTTCTTTTTTCACATCCTTTTACAAATTTTTTATTTATATTTTTATTTTTTTGGGGGGGGAGATGGAGCCTCGCTCTGTCGCCCAGGCTGCAGTGCAGTAGTGCAGTCTTGGCTCACTGCAACCTCTGCCTCCCCAGTTTAAGCGATTCTCCTGCCTCAGGCTCCTGAGTAGCCGGGACTACTCAGTATTTTTCAGTAGAGACGGGGTTTCACCATATTGGCCAGGCTGGTCTTGAGCTCCTGACCTCAGGTGATCTGCCCTCCTTGGCCTCCCAAAGTGCTGGGATTACAGGTGTGAGCCACCGTGCCCAGCTTACTAATAATTTATAACACATAAAAGATAGGGCTGTAATGATGATCACACTTTTTTTTATAGGGGTTTTAATATTTCTATATGAGTTGCTGATTATACTCTAATCATACCCTGAAGACATTGTTCATTGATTTGTAATCTTCGTTTAAAGAAAAATACCGAGAATGAATACTTCATTTCACACTGGAAATAGTTGAGTTTCTACTTAGCAATTATTCTGCCATGGTGTTACAGACACTGTTGAATAAGTACTGGATTTTAGTTCCTTTTTTGCCTTGACTGCTAACAAGTGTATGAATTTATATTCCTCTGTTTGAAAACTTGTGTTCTGATGTCTTTTCCCACTTATTTTTATTGTAACTTATTTTAGATGTATTTATAAACCACCATATAACCTTGCCATAACATGTTACATTATAAACAACTTAAAATACACAAAAGTAATACATTTATTGCAAACCAATTATGTATAAAGAACTTTCTCTAGGTTATATATAATTTATTTCTCACATGCTGGTAATAATATCTATTATATATTCATGGTAACAACAAGTTTTGTGGGCCCTAAAGCTCATTTAAGAGACATTTCTAAATACAAGTAATATAAAACTATTATTTTTGCGAACATTATACAGACACAGGACCATGTTAGCTCATTGGTAGGGCCTCATGCAGGGTCCTGGAAGGGGTAGGTACAAGCAAGAGCCCTGACTTAAGCCTCCTTAGCTTCAAGGTCAATCCACCTCTGCATGTATGGACCGCTTATGCTGTGTAAGTCATTTTTCATGCACTGTGCTATGTAGTGTTAGAACAAGCTTCCAGGGAAATCAGCTGAGAGAGGTAAAATGTATTTCTCAATGCCAAAGGGTTGGTATACAGTAGATGTGTATTTGAACACCATTAATCAAATCCATTTATCACAATTATATTTATTGGGTACCTTATCTATCAGGCATTGTCGTAAGCAGTGGCATGCTGTGACAACCCAGGCTGGCGTGGTCCTTAAACTAATGAAGCTTCTTGTGTTATTTCCATCATAGCAGCTGGTCATTCAATGGCTTATTTCTTCTTTAACCGTCATGTTAAGAAAGAACAGTTTAATTTTGGGAGGCTGAGGTGGGCGGATCATGAGGTCGGGAGATCGAGACCTTCCTAGCTAACATGGTGAAACCCCGTCTCTATTAAAAATACAAAAAAATTAGCCGTGCATAGTGGTGGGAGTCTGTAGTCCCAGCTACTCGGGAGGCTGAGGCAGGAGAATGGCATGAAGCCAGGAGGCGGACGTTGCGGTGAGCCGAGATCGTGCCACTGCACTCCAGCCTGGGCGACAGAGAGAGACTCTGTCTCAAAAAAAAAAAAAGAAAGAACGGTTTAAGATAAATTTTAAGGATTTCTGTCCATTTAAAAATTAGTGTGCTTTTTAAGTTTTACTGGCTTGACTGGAATAGCTGAAGCTCTCATTTCTTTTTGTTATTTATTGTCAACAAAGATTATCATTTTATGAGTCTTTTTTTATCATTAAAAATAGAGAAAATGGCTCAAAAACGAATATATTTTGTTTTCCAAACATACTGCCTTTACAATAGGACTCAGAAACTGATGGCTAGGTTGGTCTTTCTTTTATCGTTAGCTATTTTTTATGATCTTGGTCTGAGTACCTTGCAGAAAGTAGGGTTAAAGAGCTTTGGTATCTTAAATCCTGGTTTTCCATTGCTTTCCTCATTTTAAGAGGGTTCTTAATTCAATCTCCTTGTGAGGAAGTAGGATTAACATTCATAGCTAAGCCTGGGGAGTCAAGAAACCCGCATTTCTGGATCCCCAACTTAGACCACTGACTTACAGTTTCTAGATACAGAAGCTGCATTTCAGACCACAACCCTAGGTAATCGTGGCACGTGTGGACCACATTCCACATTGTGGAGAGCACAGCGCCAAGACAATAATGAGATCCCAATATTTTGACACTTCCAAGTAAAGAACAGAAGTCCGTTATTTAAATGTATCATTGTTAAATTGTTTGACTTTGTAAACAGTTCGTGGAAACTGTCCGTTCCTCCCCTCTCCCTGTGTCCTTCTTCTCTCTTCACTTCCACGCAGCGTTCTGCCTGCGTCTCTTGCATGTTCTTCTGCCTGGAGTCACTAATCCCATGTCGTTGTTCCCCAGGAATTCATCCTTGATTCATATATTTTATCACTATTTTTGGACCTTCCTATTACATCTGCCTTCAACTACTGTTCATACACAAATTTCTATCTCATACCCAGACCTCTTTTCTGAATACTACATCCCCAGCTCTGGTCAGCTCTCTTATGGTAAGTTCAATTTGAATGGCTCCAAAGACCTCAAAGCCAACACGTCCAAAGTTGAAATTAACGTTGCCCCAACAACAAAAAAATCTCTGCCTCCTTCTGAATTCTCTATTTCAGTTTCAGTGTATGCACTACAATGCGTTCATTTGCGCAAGCCAGATTCTGGGAGGTTATCCTTTTATCCTCTTTAGAAAAAAATCGTTTTAGTTATTTTCTTAAATATATATATATGTTATAATGTATAAGATATATGATATAGTTTATTATATATAATATATAGCTTATTAATAATATTAGTTATATATAGTTTATATAGTAATATATAATAAACTCTATATATTATAATAGATTCTATAATATACATATAAATGATATATAATATAAACTAAATATACAAACTCTGTGTGTGTGTGTGTGTGTGTGTGTGTAGTTTTCATAGATTCTATCACACCTTGGCCCAAGGCATCATAATTTCTTACTGATATTATTATAACGGCTTATTTTTTCCTACAACCTTTTACTAGTACTATTTTCCTCAAAACCATTCCCGCACTGCTGCCAGGTTGATCTTTCTAAAATGCAATTGTGATCACTCACTCCTTTGCTTCACATGCCTCCATTGCTGCCAGAATGAAATAAACCCCTGGGTATGAGGTACATGCCCTACTTACTGTGAACCTGTCTGGTCTCATTTCTCATCATCCTGCCTGGGATGCTGCAGCCTCGTTGAATTCCTCTAGGGTCATACGGAGAATGCACCATATTTTCAGAACTTTGCACATTCTGTTCCCGTTGCGGTGATTGTCCTTATCCCCTTCTTTGACAGGAGAACACCTACTTAGCTTTCAGTCTTCGGTTCCAGGAAACCCATCATAACTTCACTCATTCCCTCAACTTTCCTATGTTCTCTCATCTTAATCTGATTAAGTGCTGGAGGAAGTCACTTAGAGGATTTCAGGACTGATTAAGAAAAAATATGTGGCCAGGAGGTGGCAGCAGCAAGCACCAACTTTACTTCAGTAGGTATGAAGGCAGGGAAAGTACCTCCCAGCATGATACCTCCAGAGGGTAAGGTGTGGGAGCCACCATCTAGAAAAGGAGTAGGGGAAGGGGACTCCTGGGGTCGAAGAGATCAAGAGGAGGTTTATGCATCTAGGTAATGTTGCTCAGTAGCCTGGCAGGGCACTTCTGAGTCAGAAAGCTCCGGAAGGGCAGCAGTGGCTTGGAAATTGCTCTAGCCCCATGGTTTTATCATATCCATGGATAGGGCTAGCAGATATTGGGTGTAGTTTTGCGGGATATAAGAAGCTGGCAGATTCTAAATGGCTAAAAATCTGCTTAATTGGGTGAGATTTAAAATAATTGGATGTGTGAAAATTTGAGTTTGGTACTAGTGGGCTTTTGAGCAAATAAATGGATCTCAGGCTGCTGTGAAGAAATAAACAATTTAGTGACCGATATAGATGTGCCATATTTGATGCATTTATGTAACAGATGCCTCTATGAAGCAGTACTTTTACCACACTGCACTATTACTACATTTTACCTTGTTTGTCCTTCCCATAACGTAGATTCCTTGAGAGTAGAGGCAAGTTTTTATTATTCTTGATATGGACTTCATAGGATCCAGAATAGTGTTTGATACAAAGTGGAACACTAATAAATGTTGGTTTCATGAATAATTCCATATATTATTGAACTTGTCCAGAAGTGATCATCCTACCAGGTGCTAGAAGAAAGTCTCATCTCCACAAAGACATGTGATTCAAGCTAGTTTAAAGTTAGTATTCATACAGGACATTGGTAGTCATTTAATTTCAAGCCCTGAAAGCTTTAGATTTGAGGTAATTTATTTTCTAAAATACAACCCATTTCTAGAAAAATCATATCAAACTCAGAATGTCTGGCAGTAGGCCAAGATCATCTTATTCAGATTTCAATCCTGTTATATTCTTGGAGAGATTGTTTTAGTCATTTTCACTATAATACTTGCCTCAAAACTTGTAGGATTGGAGGATGTGCAGTCTGAGGCCCAAGTGAGTCCATGAGCATCGGCCTGGTTTGTTCATTCATTTAGGGTATGATGCTGCCTCGCTGATCAATTCCTTATGGTAGGAGGGTCTAATAACCTTCAGAGGCCACGGAGATGGAAATAAAGTGTAAAGCTGGAGAAAAAATCCAGTTGTCTGCACAGGGGAACCAGAGTTATCAGAAGGGACAGATAGTTTAAATATGGAGAAGACTCCTATCAAGAGGCCGGGTCGTGAATAGAGATGAGACATTTTATTTATTTTTATTTTTATTTATTGTTATAATTTATTTATTTATTTTTTGAGATGGAGTCTCGCTCTGTCTCCCAGGCTGAAGTGCAATAACACAATCTTGGCTCACTGCAAGCTCCACCTCCCGGGTTCACACCGTTCTCCTGCCTCAGCCTCCCGAGTAGCTGGGACTACAGGCGCCGCCACCTCGCCCGGCTAATTTTTTTGTATTTTTAGTAGAGATGGGGTTTCACTGTGTTAGCCAGGATGGTATCGATCTCCTGACCTTGTGATCCGCCCGCCTCAGCCTCTCAAAGTGCTGGTATTACAGGCGTGAGCCACCGCGCCCAGCCGAGATAAGACATTTTAAATAGCAAACATAACTCAATTGTGTTAAATAATAGTAGAAATCATTGGCTCCACTCAGAGACTAATAACTGAAACATGTAGAAGTAGTGCAAGTTTCAGGGTAGTTTGATTAAGGCTCCAGCTCATATCTCCAATTCACTGGGCTCTTCCCTTGTTCTTGTGTTCTTTCCACATATATAATAAAATAGTTGCAGTGGTTTCTGTTTCACTGCTACGTATCACACCAGTCGTAAAGACGGTGAGCATCTGGGCTCCCAAACACACAGAAAAGTCCTCAGAGTTCACTCATTGCATCTGTTTAGATGATGAGGCTAACCCTAAACTTACTTTTTTTGTGAAGAGGAAGTCTAGTGCTCTAATTGGCCTCACCTAGATCATGGGCTTCGCATCAGAAAATATGTATTTCTCCTCTACATTATGAAATCCTCTATAGAAATACGGGGTTATAGGTGGTGGTAGAGCGAATGGACAGGGAAAGGTGACCAATAGGCCTTACCAAAGGTATGGCGTCCTTCTGGATACCGAAGATATTTAATCTTTGTGGCAACTCAAGCAAACTAACCAAAATTTGCATAGTAAATATTTGTAGTTAGCCTCCAATTTGTTTGTTTACTTCTTATCAGCTTTTCAAATGTCTTCCAAAGGCATGAATACAATCTTTTATCTTGTTTATCATGTTCATTTTCTAGGCACACTGCCTTTTATGAATCAAATTAAACTTTGTTATGCGTCTAGTCTGTACTCACATTCCAGATTTGTGTTGTCTCAACGAAGAAGACCTGGCTTAATTTGACACGCTAGATATAATATCCAAAGAACTAATACAGTATAGAATGTAAACTGCCATGCAAATAGTGGCAATAGCTAACTAATTTCCAGACATCAGTTTTCAGCGTAAATGTTCCTTGTTCAGAGACATGTTTGCTAACCATTCTATCTAGGAGAAATCTTCTGTTATTCACTTCGGTTCTTTATTTATATGCTCATGCCCCTCATCAGTGCCTTCTCTAGATCACAAAGTAGGTACTTTGTCTCTTCCTTCTTTCCTTCCTTCCACCTTTTCCTAGAATGCAAGTTCCATCTGTCTTATCCATGGGCACATTTCTAGTAGTTCTCAGCACGTGCTTACCTCATAGGAGACACTCATTAATATTTGTTAAGTGAGCCTGTTGAATTACCTGTTCACACTTTATTATGGTGTGTCCTCTGTGGCCCATGGCTATGTAGGTAATGGACCAAGACTCAGTTGTATAGGAGATAATTGTGCAGCAGAGGAAGTCGAACCTGATGCATGGCACTGGGCCCCACGAATGTGCTGCTCTTTCTATTTTGTTGTAACCAACTGAAACAACCTCCGCTGACATTTGTAACTATGAATAACGCAAGTGAGTTCTCCCAGGGGGAGAAATCATATGCAAGAATGAAACGTATGATACACCTCGCCTAAACTGTTAACAAGATATGAAGAGAAATCATCTCGGAAACTGGAAGTTTGTATTTGAATATTAGACACCTGTTTAATTACAGGGTGAAATGTCAAGGAAAAAAATCACAATTACTTTATACTCGGAACGTAGAAAATATAGCCAAGATTTGACAGTCTCAATCCATCTGATTTTTCTATTCTGCCTTTCTCGCTCCTGTCACATTTTATTTCTCCATTTATCTGGAACAAATAAATGTGAAATTGCGTTCAACATTTTCCTGACCTTGTTCAGTAGATGAGTATTAAGGAAAAATGGGACTCAGGTTTTCTACACGGAATGAGCTTATTGTAGCTCTTTGCATTACGGCAGTTCCTTTGAAGAGAATGTGTCACTCTTTATTGAATGCAAATGAGCTTCATGAGTAATGTTCAAATCCAAAAAAAGATGAATGCCAGTGGAAGCAGCTAGTTTCTATCTATTCTTTTTTTTCTACATGTTTTGAGATTTTTGGATAGTAGAAAATAAAAATGTTATTTTGAAATATCTCTTTTTTCTTGTAATGAGAGAAGAAAGCTAAATTCCCTGTATGTAAGAATATAAATTTGATAGAAGTAATACTTTTAAATTGGGTAGTAAATGAGCCAGTGATGTGGTGTTGTAGTTATTCTGCCTGAACTTAATAAGACTATGAAATAAGAATATCCTCCACATAATAAACCAAGAGAATTAAAGAAAGAATTTTCCCATTAATTCTAACATGAGTCATACAAACTAGTTAGGGCTTGACTATATAACTGCATTTACTAATGAAAAAGTGTCGTAGCATAAATCCCTTTACCTTTACTCTGTCTTGTATCTTTAGAATTTAGTTTCAGTAACATCATAATACTTTACTCATACTAATGAGTGATAGAATAAGCATGCAAAATTATATTTATACAATGGATTACAGTTTTTATCTCATTTTCTCCTCCTAGCCATTGGTAGCAGATATTATTCTTTCATTAGATTCCAAGACATTGAGAGGCAAGATGGTCAAAGACCAGCTCAAAATGACACTGGTGAGTCAATGGCAGAGCTAAGGCATGAATCTAGGAGTTCTGAACATCTCGGAGTCTATGTTTTTCCCCCACAACCTAAAGTGCTGCTGTCCATTCATGGTGAAGTCAAATGAGTCAGAAACAGCCTGAGATGCCTGTCCTCAGTGTCACACTCTGCCTGCCATGTAGATGCCTCCATTGTGGCTGTATGTTTTTATTCCAGTTTGCCTTTCCTGCCTTCCATTTTCATTATCTCGTATTTTCAAACATCATTCCCTGGCCATCTGGACAGATGTCCTCCAATGGCCGTAGCAGAGCCCTCACTGCCAGCTGCTGCTGCACACCTGTGTCCTTCCCTTCTGCACTTGACCACCACAAGTAACCTTTTCATGTTTGTCCTTGACATTATTTTGATTTTTGTATTCAAGAAGCAGTAAGTTATATCATAGCACACACAAGAAAGAGGCTTTTTTCTACTCCAGAAGGACTTGTTAGATAAAATACAAAGTACTCAGGTACATTTGAATTTCAGATAAAGAACAAAAAATGATTTTACTATAACAGATACTACACAGGTCATACGTATACTAAAATATATTCATTATCTGAAATTCGAATTTAACTGTGTGTCCTATGTTGTTGTTATTATTAAATTCGGCCATGCGAACTTTAAGTAGTATGAGTCTTAACCAAGTCACCTGAGGCTTCATTTAGTAGTTTTAGTATGGGGTGATTATACAGACAGAATTGGAATATGTGCAAAAATCCACAAGTGAATATGCACAAGTAGCATTTTTCGTGTCAAAAAGATACTTGCTTCCATTCCAGTGACTAAGTCTTTCAGAATTCACCAAGATCACATGTAGAGGCAAAATGCTGCATGACAGTTGGAGCATTAGCCTGCTTTCCATTATTAAACTGGGAAGTAAGTATGCTGTGGTAGTTGCAAATGTCTGCAATAAAATAAAATTATGCTCCAACATCTCAGCAGATTTCAGATGATAAAATTTACATCATGCTGCATGTCAGCACAGCTTTCCTATTAACATATTAATTTTGAAAATTATCGTGTGCTTAATATCAACATCTGACTTTAATAAATAAAATCCAAGCAGCATCCCTTGAGTTTCAGGCTACACCGTATTAATCTAGCACTTTCATGTGGCACCTTTCCTGGTGGGACCTTCGGGCAGCTATTGTGGGCCATACAAGGCTGGGGTTGGCAATTGAGGAGTTTATAATTTAGATGGAACTCATAATAAAAAAATGTACAAAGTCTTTGTCAATAAGGTGTTGGTAAAATACCTGATTAATTGTCTTTTCTATATCCTGTTTCATTTTTTTGTGACTTCAGTTTTGTTTATATGAGCTCTCATGTCTGTCTTCCATAGCTGTAATGTTCATTCTAACACCTAAAACGTTTCTTGTTTTCTATATAATGGTGCTTGCTTCTCACTCCGATTCTTCATGTCTTTTACTGTCTTTCTAGCCAGGACCATTATCTCTTGGGCAGCTTCCAATGTGTCTTTCATTGGTGTGATGATTATGATATTCCCTTCCACATATTCAATCGTGAGGGTTTGGCATGAAATTGACATATTTATTCATTTTATCAACTCTTATGCTCAATAGATATTTGTAACCCAGTAAAAACAAAGGTACTGTATTTTTGCTTATACTATATAAACAATCTTATGATTATTACCAGGAATGTCACTGACTTGTGTGTCTTTGAGGGCATTTATAAATGTGAATTAACATCTTTTGTTCTAAAATGTAGGAATCTGTAATTTTACTTATTAATATTGGTGGTGTTTCCTTAATGGAATTTTTAACAGATTTTTTAAATCCACCTTTTACTTGGCAATTATACAACTAATTGCTATCAAACCCCAGATTTGGGAGGTATCTTAATAGAAATTTGAGTCCACAAATGACAAAGCTAGGGAAATCTATTCATTATTGGTTCCATTTGGGATAAATTCTTAGTCTGACTGTATTAACCAGGGTTCTCCCTAGAAACAGAATCAATATGTATCATATATATGACATATATTATGTAATTATATATTTTGTATAATACACATAACATTTGGTTTATATGTAATATGTATTATATATAAAATATACACATATAAAACCTTATGTATATAAAATTCCTTTATTTTTATATATAAAATAAGGAATCAGTTTTTAATAAGATTCTATTATGGAGGCTGGCAAGGCCCAGAATCTGCAGGGTGAGTCAGCCAGCTGAAGATCCAAGAAATACTATGCTTCAGTTCAAGTCCTAAGGCAAGAGAAAAGCCCATGTCCTAGGTCAAAGGACATTAGAAACATTTCTGTTTTATGCTGGGGAAGGTGAGTCCTTTTGTTCTATTCAAGCCTTCCACTGACTGGATGAGGTCCACCCACCTTAGAGAGGACAATCTGCTTTACTCAGTCTACTGATTCAAATGTCAATCTCTTCCAACAACATCCTCAGAAAAACACCCAGAATAACATTTCAGTATCTGGACACCCAGTGGCCCAGTTAAGTTGACACATACATGAAATTGACGACAAGTACCAAAAATTCAGTTGAATAAATGGCTGCTGGGGCTCTTTTATCAGTTCTCTTCTGGGGGATTCCTTTTGCTGTGTGACTTCAGCTATGGTGTACTAGAACTATTCAGCTGAATTTTGTAGAATTATACTTTACACACGAAAAGCTAAAACCAAAGCAGACAATGATAGGCTGTGCCAAATTAATCAACTAAAATGCCAAGAGAATTGGCTTGTTTGTTTTTCTCATTTGTGGGTAGAGGAGGCAATAAATTAGATAATATTGAGGTGAAATTATACATTTAGTCATCTTAATAATAGGCCCTAAATTGCCTTTAACCGGTACAGTCCATTGATGAATATGATGTAGTACTACAAATAACACAAGGAAGTTTTGTATTAATCATGTTGTATATTTTCTACATTTGATGATGTTTTGAATCATCATCAAGCTGCCATTTGATAAGAAGATGAGTATGCACAGAAGGAAGCCAGATGCTATTCATCAAGACAAAGGCAAGAATAGCTCCGAAAGTGTGGCAGAGATCTTTGAGATTACCACTCCCATCTCAGGCCTTGAGAGCAGAACAGCTTCAAAGGAGAGACCAAGGGAGCCTGTGGGACCTTGGGGCTTGCTGCCTGTAGCTGCCCCTGGGCTCTGCTCCCTGCCTTCTGGCGCAGCATTCGTTAGCCAGCCCAGCTTTGGCTTAAGTGTGCCCAGGTGCAGCTTGGGCAACCACTCTAGAAGGCACAGCTGGTAAACCTTGGTGGTGTCCACGTGTTGCTAACTCACTCTTCAGGTACTCAGAGTGCACCAGCTGTGGAGGCATGGCTGTCTTCACCTAGATTTCAAAGAATGTCTCTGAGAGCTTCAGGGGCCCAGGCAGAGAACTGCCATAGGCATGGAGCTGCCACAGAGAGTTCCCACTAGGACACGACTCAGAGGAGTCCTGGGAGCTGGGGCAATGTTTCGTGAAGCTGTGGGAGTGGGGCCACTCCTGATCCCCAAGAACTGAAGAGGCACCAATGTGCAATTTCAACCTGGGAGAGCTGCAAGCATATGACGATAATGCATGAGATGTGCTGTAGGGGCTGCACCCAGCAAAGCTATAGAGATGGAGCTGCTCAGAGCCCTGGGGGCCAAACTCCTGCCCTAGGATATCTAAAAAGCATGACGTGGGGTTAAAGATTATTCTCAAACCTCGAGTCTTAATAATGTTTGCTGTGTTGGGTTTTAGACTTATTTGGGACCTGTTCCCCCTTTCTTCTTTCCTATTTCTTCTTTTTGAAATAAGAATGTCTATTCTATGCCTGGCCACCATTACATTTTGAAAGCAGTAGCTTGTTGAATTCACAGGTAGAGCATATGTCTCAGGATGAATCATACCTCAAATCTCACTCATATCTGATTTGGCTGATATTTAGATGACACTCTGGACTTTTGACATTTGAGTTGGTACTGGAACAAGTTAAGACTTTGGGGGCCATGGGGATGGAATCAATGTGTTTTGCTTGTGAGAAGGCCATGAGTTTTGGGATGCCAGAGGCAGAATGCTGTGGTTTGAATGTGTGTGTCTACCTCAAATTCATAGGTTGGAACCTAAAACCCAAAGCCATAGTATTAAGGGATGGAGTCTTTTAAAAGAGGTTGAAGAGGGTACCCAAGTGCCTTTTGTCCTTTGCTTCCCCTCTTTCACCAAGTGAAGACACAGAGTGTTCCCCTTCTGCCACGTGGGGACCCAGCAAGAAGACACCGTCTTGGAAGCAGAGAAAAAACCCTTACCAGCATCTGCAGGTTCCTTAGTCTTGAACTCTGCAGCCTCTAGAACTGTGAGACATAAATTTCCATTATTTTATTTTATTTTATTTTATTTTATTTTATTTTATTTTATTTT
>NC_045434.1:10229775-10292663 GCF_002776525.5 Piliocolobus tephrosceles | reverse complement strand
TATTTTATTTTATTTTATTTTATTTTATTTTATTTTATTTTATTTTAATTTTATTTTTTGAGACAAAGTATCACTCTGTCACTCAGGGAGTGCAGAAGTGCAATCCTGACTCACTGCAACCTCTGCCACCCAGGTTCAAGCAATTCTCCTGCCTCAGCCTCCTGAGTAGCTGGGATTACAGGCGTCTGCCACCACACCTGGCTAATTTTGTATTTTTAGTAGAGACAAAGTTTTACCATCTTGGCCTGGCTGGTCTTGAACTCCTGACCTCGTGAGCCACTTGCTTCGGCCTCCAAAGTGCTGGGATTACAGGCGTGAGCCACCGTGCCCAACCAGTTTCATTATTTATATATAAACTTGTCTCTGGTATTTTGTTATAGCAACAGGAATAGACTAAGACACAGTAAATACGTACATACAAAAAGTATGTATTTATGGATGTGGATTTGTAGTGCATGATTACATAAATTTCTCTAGTAATTTGAATCATGTAATATTCTTGCACTGATAAAATCCTCTTCCCCAGAATATCCAGAAAAATTAAAATACGGATCCATAATTCTTAAAATAAAACTGTACAAATGCATTATATTACATAAAATAATACTTGAATAATGTATTTGAATATTAGCCTGGGATTTCCTGAGCAACATCAGCCATCACAATCTACTGATTTCACCCACAGGTTCTGATGCCAAATTCTTTTCTCATGCAGCTTAGGAAAACTGGAACATACTTCCTTAATTTACAACTTACATCTCACCAATTTTTCCAGATTTCCATTGAATGCATTTACTTCAGTCTTTTCCATCACTTTAAGTTTGTATCTTCACCTAGACAGATCATTCTTGTCACTCTTGAACCATGCACAGGCTTTTCTGTCTCATGGACTCTCAATATCTCCCTCTGTCTTCCTTCCTCCCATGTTCTCCTCCTTTTCTTTCCCTCACTGTCCCTTTTTTATTCTCTCTGTTCTTGGTCATCTTTTCATTTGCTTTCTTGTTTTCTTTGGATAATCTGCTAGAGAAAACAAATATGTCTCCCCGAATTGCAGACATTCTAGACTTTATTCCTTGGACCAAAGACTTTTTTTTCAGTTTTTTTCTGGTTCGTTCTTTCTTTTTTTCACATTCATGTACCCACACCCACAAGTACATATCATATAAACACTGTTCGTTTTCAATTAGTTGTATTTATTAAGAAAGCCAGGGGAGGCCAGGCACAGTGGCTCACGCCTGTGATCCCAGCACTTTGGGAGGCCGAGGCAGGCGGATCACGAGGACCAGCCTGGCCAACGAAAACCCCATCTCTGCCAAAAATATAATAATAATAAAAAAAAATAGCTGGATGTAGTAGTGTATGCCTGTAATCCCGTCTGCTTTGGAGGCTGAGGCAGGAGAATTGCTTGAACCTGGGAGGCAGACGTTGCAGTGAGCCGAGATGGCGCCACTGCACTCCAGCCTGGATGACACAATGAGACTCCGTCTCAAAAAACAAAACAACAACAACAACCAAAAAAAAAAAAAAAAAAAGAAGAAGAAGGAAGGAAGGAGAGAGAAAGAAAGCAAGAAGCAAGCCAGGGGAAGACATAGGAAGACAGAATTTGTGGGTCCTGAAATAAAAATTTGAGGGTCCTCCATACAAATATTTTTAAAATTACAAAATTACACATAGAAAAGCAAATATTTATTTATATAAAAG
This sequence comes from Piliocolobus tephrosceles, assembly GCF_002776525.5. NCBI lineage: Eukaryota > Metazoa > Chordata > Mammalia > Primates > Cercopithecidae > Piliocolobus > Piliocolobus tephrosceles. The sequence goes on along the minus strand of NC_045434.1, from coordinate 10,290,962 downwards.
AAAATTCATATGAAATTGCAAATTTTGAAAAGCTGCCTAATTTCACAAATATAAAATTCAGAAAAATAACATGATTTGATCAAATGTCTAACTTATCTCTATATACTTTTTCTACATTTCTGGAGTGCGAGAATTTTATTGGCCACTTCATGTGACAAGGATGATGTGGTACTATTTTTAGTAGAGAGAATATGCTGGGTGTGGTGGCTCACACCCGTAATCACAGCACTTTGAGAGGCCAAGGCGTATGGATCACCTGAGGTCGGGAGTTTGAGACCAGTCTGGACAACATGGAAAAACCCCATCTCTACTAAAAATACAAAAATTAGTGGGGCCATGGAGGCAAGTGCCTGTAATCCCAGTTACTTGGGAGGCTGAGGCAGAAGAATCGCTTGAACACGGGAGGAGGAGGTGCAGTGAGCTGAGATGGTGCCACTTCACTCCAGCCTGGGTGACAGAGCCAGACTCCATCTCAAAAAACAAAAACAAAAACAAAAACAAAAGTAGAGAGAATAAAATGAGTCTTTAACGTGGTTTATCAATTATATTTTCACTAGTGATAACTGAGTAAAGTTTCACCTTAACAACTCAATATTAGTGGTGGCATGTTAAGTTTTGGGATTGTTGTCAAATTTGGGAAACCATGTATCAAGTTTCTTTTATATATGAAGAGTAAGAGGTTTCAAAGCATTTCAAGTTATTGTATAGAGAACACTCTCAAATACTCTTGGAATTCAATCTACATTTCAAGTTTATCATTAATATCCTCATTATATAGATACAAATTTTACCTTATTTTCTTCAGTCGGTACTGAAAATTGAAATTTCCACTGTGATCATATGATTCATTTCTCTCCATTAATTGGACTTGTGGAACAAGTCAAAAGCTTCTTCATACTTTGGTTCACAATTTATCTCTTCTTTTAATGAATTACTGTTTTTGGCAAAACCTGAAATTTTTGGGGGGTTATAATTAGCTTCTTGCTATCAAACCATTTGTTTTAATTTCATCACTCATCTTTGTTACCTTAATTTCACATTACATTTTTATCAAAATATTATTTCTGTTCTTTAATAAATAAATGTAAGGATGGCAAAAGAAGGTATTTTAAACAGGAGTCTTTAATTTCTTTTTTAATTTAATTTTATTTTTTTCTGAGACGGAGTCTCACTCTAGCCCAGGCTGGAGTGCAATGGCGTGATCTCGGCTTACTGAACCTCCACCTCCCAGGTCCCAGTTCAAGCAATTTTCCTCCCTCAGCCTCCCGAGGACTGGGATTATAAGCACGCACCACCATGCCCAGCTGATTTTTGTATTTTTACTAGAGATGGGGTTTCACCATGTTGGCCAGGCTGGTCTTGAACTCCCGACCTCGTGATCCACCCACCACGGCCTCACAAAGTGCTGAGATTACAGGCATGAGCCCCTGTGCCTGGCCTTTAATTTCTTTGGTCCGGGTGCAGTGGCTCACACCTGTAATCCCAGCACTTTGGGAGGCCAAGACGGGTGGATCACAAGGTCAGGAGATCAAGATCATCCTGGCTAACACGGTGAAATCCCGTCTCTATTAAAAATACAAAAAATTAGCTGGGTGTGGTGGCGTGCTCCTGTAGTGCCAGCTACTCAGGAGGCTGAGGCAGGAGAATGGCGTGAACCCAGGAGGCGGAGCTTGCAGTGAGCCCGAGATTGCATCACTGCACTCCAGCCTGGGCGACAGAGTGAGACTCCATCTCAAAAAAAAAAAAAAAAAGAAAACACGCACACACACACAAATTGAAATACCTAAATGTCTTTCTAAATTGTAGTTTATATGGTTTATTTTCTACTTAGGTGGATTTAAAAAATGCTTGTGACTATTTCAGCGCCACTTAATATGAGGTAAGTGTAGCAGGGAAAGTGTGAGTGGAAAGAAACTGCAGTGGAAAGAAACTGCAGTAGTAGTCAATTGCAGAAAGTTATCTTACATTTGCAAACTTTACAAATATATGTGAGCATGGAATGTAGTGCTAAGATCTTTCCCAGGGTGTTAGAAGGAGCCTTTAAAAACTTGTGGTCCTGAGTCTAAGCTTCATTAAGTTTCACGAAAAAAATTTGCCTCTAGTGAGACATGGTATAAAATAACAATTTATACATGGATAATTATGTAAAAGAAAAAAATAATTCAGTTGTATTATTTCTTTATGTCTTAAAATGCTCCTGAGTAAAAAGAGGACACAAGTATCACTCCCATTTTAAAGTTTTAAAGGGTCTTTGGCACACGGAGTGTGTTGGTAGAGATGTACACTAGCAGTGAAGAAAGTTGCTGACTGCTAGCACATCTTATGTACAAAAATTAACTCAAAATACATGAACAACTTAAAGACATAGGAGCTAAATCCATAAAAATCTTAGAAAACGTCATAGGAGTAAATCTTCATGACTTTCTATTTGGAAATGAATTATTTGATATAATGCCAAAACATGAAAAACAAAAGAAAACGTAAATGAATTTGATTTTTACCAAACTTTAAAACTTTTTTGCATACCAGGACGTTTTCAAGAAAGTAGAGGCATCTGACAGAATTGGGGAGGTGGATATGTTTGCAAATCATATCTTATAAAGGCTTGATATCTGGAATATATGAAGACTGCTAAAACTAAACAACAAAAGCATAAACAAGCCAATTACAAAATAGGCAAAGGACTTAATAGAAATTTCTCCAAAGAAGATACACAAATGGCCAATAAGCACATGAGAAGCACTCATTAGTCATTAGGAAAATGGAAATCAAAACCACAATGAGATGCCATTTCCATTTCACACACACTCTGATGACTATAATTTAAAAAACAAAAACAGAAATGAAATGTGAGAACTGTTGACAAGGATTTAGAGAAACTAGGAACTTCATATACTGCTGGTGAAAAAGCTAAACAGAATTACCCTAAGACCCAGCAATTCCACTCCTAAGTATCTAGCCACAAGAATTGAAAACAGGACTTAAAGGCATAATTGTATACTAATGTTCATGGCAACATTAGACACAATAGTCAAAAGATGGAAAGAACCGTAATTCTATCAACAATTGAATGGATAAATAAAATGTGCTATATCTATAAAATAGAATATTATTCAGCCACATAAAGGAATAAAGTCCTGATACATGCTACAACGTGGACAAAACTTTAAAACAAGTGAAAATGAAAGGAGCCAGACAAAAGGATAAATATCATATTCCACTTGTAAGACATATCTGTAACAGGCAAATTCTGAGACGGAAAGTAGAATCAAAGTTTGCAGGGACTGTAAGGAGGGCAGAATGGGGAGTAATTAATTAAGGATGGCAGGATTTCTGTCTGGGGTAATGAAAATGGTTTGAAAATAGATAGTGGTGATGGTTACATAACATTGTGAATGTACTTAATGCCACTGAATTGTATACTTAAAAATAGTTCAAATGGCAAATTTCCTGTTATATATATTTTACCACATTAAAATATTTTAAAGAGAAAATTGCTTGTTAGAAATACATTAACAGGGAAATAGCTCATATAAAAACGTACTAAAGTATCTTACTTTGTTTTTATCTTAAATTAGAACAAAATAAGAGTTTTCAGAAGACTAGATGTGATACATGGAGCTTGCAAAGGTTCTCTCTGGTGGCTTTAATCTTTTTGAAATCTATGGTTGGTAGTTGACCATGGCCTGGGACTTCCTTTATTTCACATTCAGCTATTTTCGTAGAACACCATATTCTTTTTGCTGCAACGGTCATAATGATTTCAGAGATGCAAATCAGATGCAAAATTTTAAATATCCTTAATTTTTCGAACCAAATTATTGCCATTTGTAGAAAATTATTTGAGTTTTTGTCTCAGAATCCACATCTGGTAATGTAATTGATGACTCACTCTAGTTTCTTTGTAAAAATTGCAAACAAATCAGGGAATATCCTTCCTTATTTTCCTTTCAGATCGGTATGCATTGTCAGAGTTAAACTTTGTGTATTTGTATTTATCTATATACTTGTGACATTTACAAAATAAGGCAGCCAAACTTAATTCATATGGGCATATCCAAACAACCACTCATTGCTTTGACTATTAAATAGTTATGTATGGTAATAATTACTAAATTTATTATTTTATATATCTTGAAATTAAATATTTTATATTTTTACGAATTTTTAATGTTTTTTCTATTTGTTATTTGGTAAGACTCTATACATGTATATCCTCAATAGAAAGTCTTTTTCTCAGTTCTCTAGGCTGTGTTAGGTAAACTCATGAAAACCTACACATGTTTAAACTTTTCTATTTATGGAGTTTGGGGGTTTGTTTATTACCTTTTCATTAAAATTATGTGGTAATTAAAGTCAAGGGTGCTATGTCTGTTATTTATCTTTAAATATCTAGTGAAATCCTAGCATTAAATAGAAAACACAGGGGACAGTTCAATATGGCTGACTAGAAGCAAATGGTGTGGGCCACCCTCACGGAGAGGAAACAAAGTTGCCGTTAAGTAGTGACTCTTAAAGTGGATCGTCTGGAGACCATGTTGAGATTCACCAAGGAATCAGGATCCACAGAGAATAGAAAGGAGCGAAGCTGGCAGCCACCCCTCTGGGAATGGCATTAAGAATCTTTCTCAAATGTGGAAAGGGCAAGTGAGAGTCCCCAGGGGATCCACACTTCCCCACATGGGTCTTCACCATCCTGGACATGGGAGATGCCTCCGACAACCCTGGGCCTCTAGACTGGCACAGAGAGCCTCCTGGAGTTTTTGCAGAGGCACTGCTCATTCCCATGTGGAGCCTCACAGGCCCTGGATCCCTGAGCAGCCCAGTGCCAGCTGCCGTATTCTCAGTAGAGACTATAGTCATGGTGCCTTACTCCTCGTTGCTAGGCAAGGCTCAGCTCAAGCTTCCAACACAGGGACCATTTCTGCTTAATCTCTGAGGGTGGGCACAGCTCTGTGCTCCCTCAGGAACTACCTGGGTGGAAGACCATGTGATGGCCCCACTTCTGCTGCTCCAAGCCAGTTTGGGCTTCCAGCCTAGCAATTCACTGCATTAGTCCATAGCTGCAATATTATAAAGTAATACCTGAGCCTGAGTCATTTATAAAGAAAAGAGCTTTAGATTCACAGCTGAATTCTACCAGACATACAAAAAAGAGCTGGTACCAATTCTATTGAATCTATTCCAAAACATTGAGGAGGAGGGACTTCTTTCTAACTCATTCTACAGAGCCAGCATCACTCTGATACCAAAATCTGCCAGAGACAACAAACATAGAAAACTATAGGCCAATATCCTTGATGAACATAGATGCAAAAATTCTCAACAAAATACTAGCAAAACAAATCCAGCAGCATATCAAAAAGGTAATTCACCGCGGTCAAGTACGTTTTATTCCTGGAATGCATGGTTGGGTCAACATACGTAAATCAATAAATGTGGGCTGGGCACAGTGGCTCATGCCTGTAATACCATCACTTTTTTTAGGCAGGTGGATCACGTAAGGTCAGAAATTTGAGACCAGCTGGCCAATATGGTGAAACCCTGTCTCTACTAAAAATACAAAAATTAGCTGGGTGTAGTGGCAGATGCCTGTAATCCCAGCTACTCGGGAGGCTGAGGCAGGGGAATTTCTTGAACCTGGGAGGCAGAGGTTGCAGTGAGCTGAGATCGTGCCACTACATTCCAGCGTGGGCAACAAAAGTGAAAATCCATCTCAAAAAAAAAAAAAAAATAGTGATTCACCACATAAACAGAATTAAAAACACAAATCATATGATCATCTCAATAGCTGCAGAAAATGCTTTTCATAAAATGCAATATCCTTTTATGATGAAAAAAAAAAAACCCTCAACAAACTAGGTATAGAAAGAACATACCTCAAAATAATAACAGACTCATAGCCAACATTATACTGAATGGGCAAAAGCTGGAAGCATTCCCCTTACTAACAGGAACAAGACAATGATGCCCACCCTTACCACTCTTACCACTTCTGTTCAACATAGCACTGGAATTCCTAGCCAGAGTCAAATTGCTATTTAAATAATAATACACTTTAACATATATTTCTTTTTCTTTTCTTTTTTTTTTTTTTTGAGACGGAGTCTTGCTCTGTCGCCCAGGCTGGAGTGCAGTGGCACGATCTCAGCTTACTGCAAGCTCCACCTCCCGGGTTCACACCATTCTCCTGCCTCAGCCTCCCGAGTAGCTGGGACTACAGGCACCCGCCACCATGTCTGACTAATTTTTTGTATTTTTAGTAGAGATGGGGTTTCACCATTCACAGGATGGTCTCAATCTCCTGACCTCGTGATCCACCCACCTTGGCCTCCCAAAGTGCTGGGATTACAGGCGTGAGCCACCACACCCAGCTGCTTTAACATATATGCTGGGACCATTATAAGTGTTATTTATATTACTCCCATAATGTCCAGCTGTTGGAAGGCTTGCTGAAGGAACAGGCTTTGTCGAGTTCGTCTGGGTTCTGCTCAGCTAGAGTGATCTTCGGGTGGCAGGTGATATGTTTCATATTATCACAATTCTCTTTTTGCCAACTTGCAGAGAAGGCTTATATGCCTGTGGGGAGTTGTGTTGGGGGCCTTAAGATCACCCCCAGGTTTGGTGATTCACTAGAAAAAGTCACAGTGTGATGTATTTCTAGCTCTGTCCTCAAAGGAGAAAGGCTGTAAATATGATCTATTAAAACTCAAGTTCTGATTGACATAAGTTTCAGTGAATGAGATCACTGTGCCTGGAAAGTCACGGAACCACACTCTACTACTACTAACACTATTACCACTGCCACCAGTATCACTACTGTTAATACCACTACTACGACCAAATACTTGCATAGTGCTCACTACAGGTTAATCACTGTTCTAGACCTTTTACAAATGTTAACTCCTTTAGTTGGTACAAAGTTAATGTAGGTATAATTTTTAGGTAGGTATGAGGTGGGTATGCTTTTTATCCCCAGTTGGGGAAACCAAGGAAAAGTGCCAGTAACTTACTTGCTGAAGGTCACATAGTAAGTTGCCTAATCTGCCTTTAGAACCCACGTGGCTAACCACATGGATAGCCTGCCTGTCTTCAATCCGTGGGTCAGGATGATTAACCCCTCCCATGTTGTCCTTGAGTCTAGTCAGGCCTGGATGCATCCATACCAAGGAGGCGGCGTGCTCCCCTTAGACCTGTGATGTGTTCTCAATGCACATAAGGCTGTCTGCTGTATTCTCGGGCATGTCACGGCAGTAAACACATGGGTCACTTGGTGTTTACAGTGCTATTGTTCTTCCTGCATAGTGTTTTACAATGCTGAGGGGAGAAGAGGGAACTGGAAGGAGAGGGAAACATTTCTAGATATACTGGTCATATCACAACACGGAAAGGCATGCTTGCATGCACACACAGAGAACTTGATTCCTAACAAATGCTTCTTCATGTGTGTGCTTAAGACTGTTTGCTACACAACCAGGGTCCCCAAAAGGCTTAATATATTTACAGTGTATTTTCATGCAATGCCAGGATACTTACATTAAATTCAAAAATATTTAGACTACAAAAATGGGAAAAATCATACACATAATAACCCATGTGTTCCACTTTCACATTTCAGAATAACAAATGTAAATAACGATATGAAAGAAAAAATGATTTTTATCCTTTGTTTCTTATTTTAAAATGTTTCTACCTTTGATAGAGATTTATTTCAGGTTTCTTTCATATTTCTGCATTCCCTAAAAACAATATTTTCATCTGTGACATCTTAATTTGACTCTTACAATAGAAATAGCCATTACCATTGCAGCTTACCAATATTCAGTAGTTATGCCTTGAGTGACAGAATAAGTAACATTGTTTATAAAATGAAAAACTCTCATAAAAATATGGTATGTTTCAGCAACTGTACTTGTGACTGTTACTAAACAAGATAATGCCTATACTTCTCTCTTTCTTTAAAAATAATATTTTAGAATGAATTGGAAGAAATAAATTTTCTATATGATGAAAACTCCTCAGAGCATTAAAGAAAATTACCATCCCATCAATGCGTGATCATCTTGTCATATTCATAGTCTCAATAGCACTATTTATAGCTGGCAGAGAACAAAACTGCCTGTTTTCTCCTTAGAGTAAAAACTTGTCATTTCAAAATGTAAGAGAGTTGAGAATCTTTGTTTACCTGTGAAGCTTATTGATTAATTCTCTCTCATGTCAGTAGAACTCTGGGCCACCTAGGAGACCTGTCAGTTACTGGGTCCTCTGAGGGTGCCCTATGTCCATGAAGGAAACTGAGAATGACAAGGTCTTCCAACTTCCCAACCATCCATACAGAGAGAGAACACCAACACTGTCTATAACAGCATCATTTAAATTAGGGTGGGTCACTTTCAATGAGTGCATTTCAGTTTAACCTAAAAGCATTGTCAATGCAGAAAACCATTTTTATGGGTGCTAATCATTGTATGCTATTTTCTTTTCTTGTTTTTTTTTTTTCTTTTGAGACGGAGTCTCGCTCTATCATGCAGGCTGGAGTGCAGTGGAAGGATCTCAGCTTACTGCAACCTCTGCCTCCTGGGTTCAAGTGATTCTCCTGCCTCGGCCTACTGAGTAGCTGGGATTGCAGGCACCTGCCACCATGCCCGGCTGATTTTTGTATTTTCAGTAGAGACGGGGTTTCACCATGTTGGCAGGCTCATCTCGAATTCCTGACCTCAGGTGACCTCAGCCTCCCAAAGTCCTGGGATTACAGGTGTGAGCCACCGCACCTGGATGTATGTCATGTTGTTGATCTAGCTGAGTAGCACACAGGTGGAACACCTGGTAACTCTCTTCACCGTTGCCAAGTTCCCTTACTAATAGCTGTGGCCACAGGAGGAGGAAAGGCTCCTGACTGAAGAAAAAGGTGTAGCCTCCTGAATTATGCACCCTTTTGTCTGCGAGAGCTGTAAATGGCTGCTCTGTGGATCTTGATAATGGCAGTACTGAGTAATAGTGGCTCAACAGTGGGGTTCCTGAGCTGGGAGATGAGGCTCAGGGACAGTCAGCACTCTGTTGGTGTGTGGCCATGTGGCCTGGTGCTCACGGTTTGCTGATGGCATCAAATTATAGTTTGCAATTTCCTTGATGAATATGGGTATGAACTGAATGTATTTTGATTATGATACTGGAAATTAGAATACTTTTGGAATGAGTCACCCATCCCTACACCTTCCTTGTTTTATTTAGAATTATGCTCCAATTTTATCACTTGACTGTTTAAATGATTTTTAAACAAAAGAGGATAAAAGCTGAACACAGTATAGGAAAAAGGTATGTGCTTTAGCCACAGACAACCTGGGTTTATTCATGTTAATTTATTGATTAAGCAAATATTTATGGTGATCCTAATGTGTGCAAGCATTATTTTAGGCAAAAATAAAGTTTTGTTCTCATGATTTCAAAAATTCACTTCATCTTTATGAGCCATAATTCTAACATAAATATGGTATTATAATACATACCAGCTGGACATTATGAGAATAATACATATATGAGATACATCTATTGGTCCCAGCATATAATAGGTAACAAAAATGTAAGTTAAAGAGTATTATTATTTAAATAGTCCTAGCCATGTACTATTGTGATTATTATTTCTAGTGTATTTGTAGTGACATAAAGGGAGAGAAAAGTAAAAATCTTGAACTATTTATATTAAAATGGTATAAATAACTTGTATTTATTTGTCTGATTAAACAAAGCTGGCAAAAGTTTAGAAAAACTCATTTAGGCATTATTTAGTATCACTTTAGAAGGAGGCTTTTTGTATTTCAACAATCAAAACATCACGTTGTACCCCATAAAGATATACAACTATGATTTGTCAATTAGAAATAAAAATCAAAAAATATTTTTGACCCTTGTGTGAATAAACTTCTAACCCTATGGAAAGCAATGGATGACAATTTTTCTGAGACTTTATTTTTAAGAGTTTGAAAATGAAAGGTAAAGTGTTACAATTTGTTTCTTAGATGGGGGTTGGTTTTCATCCCACAGGGTAGGGGATGTTATAGTAAGTATGTTAAAAAGTACTGGGTGTGTTCATAAACTTTTGCAAAATTCTTGTGTTGGCATTGGTATTTAGTTATAACAGTTTGTCAGCTATCAGGTGACTTCAATAACTTTCTAAAGTCCTGATTGTGCTGATTTCTACATTTGGGTTGGAACATATTGATACTCAGTCAAAGTTCTTCTTTGGGTATTAACAGAGTCTGAGTAACTACAGGAAACTGACAGATTAGATTCCAGACTCAGAGAAATGATAAAAATTCATAGGTTGTTCAAATGCATCCAGTTTTATTAAAATTATAGATCTTCTGCTAGTCATAATAGACATGATCTTAGGGCCACATTTTATTTAGTCTTGTTTAACTCACTGCTTTGAAGTAGGGGAACCAGAGAGAAAAATGGATGTAGCAAATTATTTCCTCAAGATTGAAGTGAGAGCATGTCTCTTGCTAAGGGAAGTTCTGTGGTTACACAAGAAACTGAGTCTAAACTGAGCTGTTGTTACAGCAGGAAAATAGTGTGAATTCAGTAGAAATACGGTGGCAAGTGTGGGTGAGCAGCCAGGGCTGGGGTAAGGACGTTGTAGTGGAGCAAGAGAGGTGACTTAGATTGGTGCCAGTGCTGAAGCTTTCTCATGTAGCAGTTTTCAAATGTTCCTAGAGGGCATGTTTATGGGCAAGCTGAACTCATTTAATGGGCAACTCTGAAGGATTACATTGGAAATAAGGCTCGGAATCACAAACAAAATGAGCACTTAAACAAAGGATTTCTCAGCAAGGCAAATTTACTTCTGTAGAAGGGTGTTACTCGCAAGCCTGGTTGCCACTAGAACACACAGAATAAAGGAGGGAAGGAGTTTTTAATTCCTAACTCAGCTTGTCCCTGCCACTGTGTCCTGCCTCCACTGGCTGGAGTTGGACCACACAATCTAACTCGACTGGCTAACTTGAAAGGTGCAGGAATGTGGTTACACTGGCAGGAAGGGCAGTTTCAGCAGGAGGGGTGATTTACAGAGTGGGTAGCAGATGTGGGCTATGTAGATAAGGACCAGCAGGAAAGTTGTTTACTGTGAAACCAAGACAGGGAGGCACAAAGGATAAGGAAGTTAGTTTGGCCTTGGAAGTAGGGAAAAAAGAACAAGGATGCTGAACAAGCTAAACCTTTGAAGAGGGAATTCTTTTGTATCTGACAGATTACAAGTTAAAACTTTTTATATCTTAGGAAGTCCTTCAGTATCAAGCACCAGGTTGCCTTAAGAACTTGACATTGAGAACTTGACAATTTATGCCTGCAGGTTTGGCATCCTTGGGTTTCTTACAGGTCTACCCTCTCTGCTTCTGGAGATCTCCACTTCCTCTTGGTTGCATTGGGTCCTCATTGGAAGTCCTATTCCATTCTGTTGGTTTTCCCATCCTCATTTCAGTGGCAGTGTAAATTTGGGAGAACAGAATTATCATCTCACATCTGCTACCAACTGCTATTAGCTATAGAATGTCATGTGCGTCCATGTGAAGAGACCACCAAGCAGGCTTTGTGTGAGCAATAAAGCTTTTTAATCACCTGGGTGCAGGTGGGCTGAGTCCAAAAAGACAGTCAGGGAAGCATGGTGGGATTATCATTAGTTCTCACAGGTTTGGGATAGGCGGTGGAGTTAGGAGCAATTTTTTGTGGGCAGAGGGTGGATCTTACAAAGTACATTCTCAAGGGTGGGGAAAATATTACAAAGTACCTTTATAAGGGCGGGGGAGGATATTACCAAGTACCTTCTCAAGGGTGGAGGGAGGTGTATCATACAAAATACATTCACAAGGGCGGGGGAATATCACAAAGTACATTATCACAAGGGTGGGGAGGGTGTATTGTCACAAAGTCAATTGATCAGTTAGGGTGGGGCAGGAATAAATCACAATGGTGGAATGTCATCAGTTAAGTCAGGAATTGGCTATTTTCACTTCTTTTGTGGATCTTCAGTTGCTTCAGGCCATCTGGATGTGTATGTGCAGGTCACAGGGGATGTGATGGCTTAACTTGGGCTCAGATGCCTGACATAGAAAAGTCACTTGATCTGGGCATGAATGGCCTTAACATTGGGAAAGGTTGCACTGGACAATCTCTTGGATATTTTTACACAGCGGGGGTGGGGGGGGGGGGATATCCTAATGTTGCATTCTTATTGTATATCCAAAGCATTGATCCATATAAAGTAATTTAGGTGCTGATTGCTTTTCCTTATTCCATTTGTAATTATGAAGAGGATTCTGAGAAGTTGTATACTACTGTTGCAAAGTTTCCACTCTATGCCAACCAGCTATAAAGTATCAGATAATTTTACAGTATTATTTAAAACCAGGGAATGGATTCAGATTTTGTGAAAACTGAAGTGGGCAAAAATTTGATAATACAAAATGACAAACACTAAATTGTGAATAAAGTTAAAAACTTATGTAAAATGAGAAAAGAAATAACGATATATTACCAGTACTAAATAGATGGCAATTATCAAAACATCAAAAAATCCAAAATAGGCTGGGCGCAGTGGCTCACGCCTGTAATCCCAGCACTTTGGGAGGCCGAGGCAGGCAGATCATGAGGTCAGGAGATTGAGACCATTCTGCCTAACACAGTGAAACCGCGTCTCTACTAAAAACACAACAAAATTAGCTGGGCATGGTGGCAGGCACCTGTCGTCCCAGCTACTTGGGAGGCTGTAGCAGGAGAATGGGATGAACCCAGGAGGCGGAGGTTGCAGTGAGCCGATATTGCGCCACTGCACTCCAGCCTGGGTGACACAGCAAGACTCTGTCTCAAAAAAAAAAAAAAAAAAAAAAAAAAAGTCCAAAAGAATACATAATTTAAGTGCTAAAGCACCATTTTCCTTCCATGCCGAAGCTGCACACATTTGACTGCTTCTTTATATGATAACAATTTTATAATATTAGTTGAAATAAAGGAATTTATTTTAAAAGAGAGAATACAGTGATTATTTTAGGATGATGGATTATCTTTTAAAAATTATTAATAATTTAGGTAATATTTCATTTAGCTTTACAGCTCATTATTGGCAATCATTGTAATTTTTAGAATTGTTTTAAAATTTGGTAAGAAATGTTCTCTAGCCTGGGCAGGGTGGCTGACGCCTGTAATCCCAGCACTTTGGGAGGCTGAGGCGGGCGGATCACCTGAAATCAGGAGTTTGAGACCAGCCTGACCAACATGGAGAAACCCTGTCTCTACTAAAAATACAAAATTAGCCAGGCCTAGTGGTGCATGCCTGTCATCCCAGCTACTTGGGAGGTTGAGGCAGGAGAATCACTTGAACCTGGGAGGCAGAAGTTGCGGTGAGCCGAGATTGCACCATTGCACTCTAGCCTGGGCAATAAGAGTGAAACTCCATCTGAAAAAAAAAAAGTTTTCTATTTGTTTTTATGCAGCATAATCTTAAACTGTATGATTACAGGATTTCAAAATTCTTTCCTCCCAATCCTTGCCCCATTGTCACACACCTCACTTTTACACATGCTGTTAGCAAATAATCTTTTTTTGATCTTCTTGATTCAGTCAATTATCTTTTAGAACAAGCACAATTTTAAAAAGATACTTTTTTTTTTTTTTTTTTTTTTTTTGAGACGGAGTCTCACTTCGTTCCCCAGGCTGGAGTGCAGTGGCGTAATCTCTGCTCACTGCAAGCTCTGCCTCCCGGATTCACACCATTCTCCTGCCTCAGCCTCCCGAGTACCTGGGACTACAGGTGCCCACCACACCCGGCTAAGTTTTTGTATTTTTAGTAGAGATGGGGTTTCACCGTGTTAACCAGGATGGTCTCAATCTCCTGACCTTGTGATCCACCCATCTCAGCCTCCCAAAGTGCTGGGATTATAGGTGTGAGCCACCGTGCCCGGCCCAAAAAGATATTATACTTTTATTCACTCCTTTGGTGAACATTCTTCATTTCTTTTTGTAGATCCAAGTTTCTGACCTACATCATCTTCCATCTATTTAAAAAAACTTGTTTTAACTTTTCATAAGAGTAGGTCTCCCGGCATTGAATTATCTGTTTTTGTCTTTGAAAAAGTCTATTTCTGGCCGGGCATGGTGGGTCATGCCTGGAATCCTAGCATTTTGGGAGGGTAAGCCCAGAGGATTGCTTGAGACCAGGCATTCAAGACCACCCTGGGCAGCATAACAAGACCCTCATCTCTAAAATAAAAAATAAAAAAATTAGCCAGGCACAGTGGTGAGCACCTGTAGTACTAGCTACTTGGGAGGCTGAGGATGGAGGATCAGTTGAACCCAGGAGTTTCAGGCTGCAGTGAATTATGATTACACCACTGCACTCCAGCCTGGATGACAGAGCAAGACACTCTCTAATTTTAAATAAGTCTATTTCTGCTCCATATTTAAAGAATATTTTCAATGGGTATGTAATGCTGGGTTAACATTTTATTTTTCTTTTATCAGTTTAAAGTATCTTGCCCTCTTAATTGTATGATATCTGATTAACAAGTCTGCTGTAATTTTTATCCTCGATCTGTAGTTAATACATTTTCCCCCTCAGATTGCTTTAAATATTTTTTTCTTTGTATTTGATTTTCAGCAATTTGAATATGATATGCTAAGGTGAGACTTTTGTTCAGGGCATTTATCCTGCGTGGTGTTTTCTGTACTACTTGAATCTTTGGTTTTGTGTCTATCACCAGTTTTGAAGAATATTCAGCCATAATTTCTTCAAGTGTATATCCTTCCCTATTCTCTTTTTATTTCCTTCTGGGATTCCAATTACATGTATGTTAGACCCTTTGATGTTTACTTACAGCTTTTGGGTGCTCTGGTTCTCTTTCCCTGCCCCTCTAATTTCTTTTCCTCACTTCATTTCAGTTTGGTAAGTTATATTAACTGGTCTTTGAGCTCAGCGATTTCTCGGTTTTATTGAATCATCTGATGAGCATGTGGAAGTCATTATTCATCTCTATTACTGTTTTTTTTATTTCTAGCATTTCAATTTGATTTTTTTTTTTTACAGTTTTCATCTCTTTGATGAAATTGTTTGGTTGATCTTATACATTGCTTACTTTTTCCATTAGTACACTTAACATATTAAAATCATAGATTTTTTTAAGTCTCTGTTTGATAGTTCCAACACATGTCATATCTGAGTCTAGAGTTTTGTCTCTTTACATTGTGCTTTTTCTTCTTGTCTTTATGTGTGCTTCATAGTTTTTTATTGCAAGAGAAATGCTGTATAGGACAATAGATACTGAGGCAAATATTTTTTATGCTTAAAGATGAAAAAGCTTTTTTTTTCTGTTAGGTCTTTATTATGGGACAAGTGGTTATTTGTAAAACAAGTAAACACAACTATTTTATGTTCTGTGAAATCTTAATTTTCTTCTAAGTTTCTCAATATACTCTCAGTCTGAAAACATATCTAATATAAACAATGTTTTTCTTGTTGAACACAGTATATAAACTGTAGCATATATACTACTTTTGTATTGGAATATAAGAGACAGGATTCTGAAGAGTAAAAAAAGTATTATTTTTAAGCATAAATATAAAAGTATGAAAAGTATTTTTTTAAAAAGAATGTGTGTTTGACCATGGGCTGAAGGTGGAACAGGACAGAGTTACTGCTTAAAAGAGTACAGAGTTTCCTTTGGGAATGATGAAAAAGATCACTTCTTGGTCTTTTGGCTAGAACCAAGTGTGGAATGATGAAAAACTTCTGGAAATGGATACTGGTAATGGTTGCACAACCTGTAAATGTACTTAATGTCACCAAATTGTACGTTTAAAGTAGTTAAAAGGGCAAATTTTATGTTATGCTTATTTTACCACAATAAAAATATTTTTAAAATAAAAAGTGTGTTCAAGAAGCATCAATTTTGTGCCTCTTGTATTATGCACCTAGATTCTTTGTAGAGATTATTTTTATCATGATTTTTAAAAGTACAAGCAGTACTTTATTAAGTACAGGAGAACAAAATCATTACTCATACTACCAGGCCTTACCAACTGATCACAACACTTAGTGAAGTAAAAATGAGGTTGTTGATTATTTTGTAGATGTTCTATTGACTTTACAAACACCTTCATATTCCATCTGTTTTAGATTTCTGCTTAGGAGTGTTTTGATTCTCGTAATTGTCTATTTCTTCTGTTGGTATTTTAAGCATCTGTTTCTAAAAATTATTTTTCATGGTTCTTTTTTAAATTTCCATGATTTTGACCATTATGGTATTTAGTCTCTACTATGCTGTAAGAATTTTGGAAAATTTGAAGGTTTGGACAATATTCTTTATTTTACATTCTTGGCTTCCACAACAGTACTTTCTTTCTATAATGTTTGACCATTTGGATTGATTAGTAACTCTGGAAAAATATAAACATAACCTGAAAATAAACTTATCCAAGAGTAATATAAATATTTTTCACAATTGCTGTTTTTTTAATTGAGCTATGTAGTTATAAAAATTGTTCTTATGCTATGTACATTGACCCTTTAGTGTGTGTTGATTGGTAGACAGAGGGGGATAGATCGGAGGATAGGTATAGACATGTGTTTTTCAGACTGTTCTGCTGCATTGATTTAATGTTGCATGCCATTTCCTCTGAACCCTCAGACTTTTTCAGGTCAAGATGTGTCAGATACTCTAAGATGGAATTTAATATGTTGCTGTGCATAAAAATTGTAACTTCCTCCATAGATATACTTTCTTTTTGTTTGTTTGTTTTTTTTTTTTGAGACAGAGTCTTGCTGTGTCACTTACGCTGGAGTGCAGTGGCGCGATCTTGGCTCACTATAACCTCCGTTTCCCAGATTCAAGCAATTCTCCTACCTCAGCCCCCTGAGTAGCTGGGATTACAGGCATGCACTGCCACATCCGGCTAATTTTTGTGTATTATTAGTGGAGAAACAGGGTTTCACCATGTTAGTCAGGCTGGTCTCGAACTCCTGACCTTGTGATCCACCCGCCTCGGCCTCCCAAAGTGCTGGACCCATAGATATACTTTCTAATTGTAATATGGTGAAGTGGTTTGTGACCTGTAAGGACAGACATTTTGTTCAAGTCTATTTTTCATTATTGTAGTCTAAAAAAAATATGGTACACTTATGGTCATATATGTTATATCCCCAATTTATTCTTGTTTTAATAATTTTTCACAGGCCATGTGCATTTCAAATCTTGTTTCTCCTCCATCAGCACATACTACGGGTGACAAGTATTATGAAGCATTAGGAAGCAGGAGTAGTCTTATACTGGATCAAGTAGCAATAACATAAGATTGCACAAAAATGACTTTAAGCCACAAATATGTATCCACTAAACCCAAATTAAATGTATCCTCAACTCAACTTCCCCTTCGCTGGACTCCAGACTATTCTAAGCCATTCCAACATCATTAGTCATAGAAGGAAATATGCTGAAGGCAAGATGATCAGAGTGGAAGAGTGGTCTTCACTAATTATAGTTAAAACTTATTACTTTTGTAACTTTGGGAAAATATAGCCCATGTGACTATATAGAGTTCTCTCACAATTTTTTCAAGGAACTGTGCAAGTGAGATCCTCTGAATCTTCATTTGACCAGGGTAAGTTTGCTTATGTTAAAAATACTCATTAGAGTAGTTTTCTAGAATATTCTAGAAGGATATCGACTCTATTTGAACAGATTTGTATCTGTTAGAGAATACTCATAAACACATTTCTTCCCCACTTGTTAGTTAAGTCTGATTGTGGCTAATATAAAATCCAGAAAATGATTATTGGGTGATGATTTTAGCTCTTCTTGGAATAACACCAGTAATTACTTCAGGATTCTCTTCAGAATTCTTCCCACACTGTCTTGGCAATTGCAATTTATCACATCTCACATTCTAACCCAGATTTAGGATGGGCTTTTCATGTCCCTGTCCTGTTCTCTTCCATTGCTGCACCAGCCAGAGTCCCAGACAGCCCTTCCCTTCCTTTCCCCTGCAGGTACTATGTCTCCTTGGCACATTGTAAGCAATTAGGGAGGGTGGAGTTATAGGAAAAGCTGCCCGTGTTAGAATTCAGAACAGGCAGTAGATTATGAATCCAGATATTGAAAGTGAAGTAGTGAAGTCTCCTTCTCTTAATGTAGTGCAATCTATTTCTCCCTTCAGATTCTTTAATATTTGCTTTATGTATTTACGTCCTCCAGTGTGCACACATTTACAAACGTTATATCCTCTTGATGAATTGGCCCTTTTATCATTATATAATGTCCTTCTTTCTCTCTTTTTACAGGTTTTAACTTAAAGTCTGTTTTTTATGTTTTTTTTTTCCTGATATAAGTACAGCTAAACTTGCTCTTGTTTGGATTTCCATTTGCATGAAATTTTTTTCCATTTCTGCACTCTCAGATTATGCTTGCCCTTAAACACAACAGTGAAGTGATTTTTCTGAACACAGTATAGAGTTGGGTCTCTTTCAAACCCGTTCAGTTGCTCCATGTCTTTTTATTGGATAATTTAATCCATTTACATTGAAAGTAGTTATTGATTGATAAGAATTTGGCTGTTTACAAAATTGTTTTCTGGTTGTTTTGTAGATGCTAATTTTTTCCTTCTCTCGCACCGTTTTCCTTCGTGGTTTGATGGTTTTCTGTATTGGTAGGCTTTGAATTCTTTCTATTTTTTTGTGTGCATCTACTGTAAGTTTTTGCTTTGTGGTGACCAAGAGGCTTACATACACCATCTTACAACAGTCTGCTTCAAGATGATAACAAACTAACTTCGATTTCATAAAACAACTCTACAGCTTTACTCCTACCCTTATCATATTTTATGGTTTTGATATCATTTCATAATATGTATCTCTGATAATGTATTTTAGTTGTAATTGTAATTAAGTTTTGTCTTTTTAACTTATGTGCTAGGGATAAAATTCTTTACACACCAACATTACTGTCCTATTGTGTTCTGAATTTGGCTTTTAATTACTTAGAGAATTTGTGCTTTTTTAAGTTTTACTTTATTAATTACTAGCCTTTTGTTTCAGCTTACTGAGCTTCCTTTAGCAATTCCTGTAAAACGGGCCTAGGGATGATGACCTCCCTTAACTTTTGTCTAAGAATGTTTTTATTTCCCTCTCATTTCTTAAGGACTGTTTTGCTGGGTAAAACTTTTTTTTGTGGTTGTTGGCAGATTTGTTTGTTTTTTTTTTTTTTTTTCCTTGAGCACTTTGATTATATCATTCTTTTCTTTTTTTTTTTTTTTTTTTGAGACGGAGTCTCCCTCTGTCGCCCAGGCTGGAGTGCAGTGAGGCCATCTCAGCTCACTGCAAGCTCCGCCTCCCGGGTTCCCGCCATTCTCCTGCCTCAGCCTCTAGGGTAGCTGGGACCACAGGTGCCGCCACCACGCCCGGCTAATTTTTTGCATTTTTAATAGAGACGTGGTTTCACCATGTTAGCCAGGATGGTCTCGATCTTCTGACCTCGTGATCCACCCGCCTCCGCCTCCCAAAGTGCTGGGATTACAGGTGTGAGCCACTGCGCCCAGCCGATTATATCATTCTATTCTCTTTTGGCTTGCAGGGCTTCTGCTGAGACATCTGCCAATAGTCATTTTGAGACACTTTTATAAATGCTATGTTTCTTATTGCTTACTGCTCTGAGAATTTTTTCTTTGTCTTTGATTTTTAATAGTTTAATTATTAGGTCTATTTCTGAACTCCTCTTTGTGCTGAATTTTATCGAGATCTCCGTACTTCCAGTACCTAGACGTTGGCATTGTTGCCCAGATTACAAAGTTCCAGCTATTATATGTTAAAATATGTTTTCTGTTGTTTTCTCTTTCCTTTTTTCCCTGAAATTCATATTATGTGAAAGTTAGGTCTCTTGATAGGTTCCATAATTCCTATAGGCTTTCCTCATTCTTTGTCATTTTTTTTCTTTCTGTTCCTCTGACTTAATAATCTCAAATATTCTATCTTTTAGTTCACTGATTCTTTAGCTTAATTAAGCCTGTCCTCAAAGCTTTATATTGCATTTCTTGTCTCATTATTGTACTCGTTACCTCTGAGATTTCTATATTTTTACAATTTTTTTTTACCTGTTCCTTAGTTAAATTTCTCAGTTGATTTGTGTATATGTTTTCAAATTTTATGTAATTTTTAATTGATATATTCTTGTAGTTCACTGACCTTGTTAAGGATTATTCTGAATTCTTTGTCATTTCATGCATCTCTTTATTTAGGGTACATTGTTGGAACTTCATTAGTTTCTTTCGGATATGTTATAATTTCCTGAGTCTTTGTAATCCTTGTATTCTTGTATGCTTGTGCATTTAGGGAAACAGCCACTTCTTTTGATGTTCACAGGTGTCCTTCAGCAGGGAGAGACCGATACTATTTAATGTAGCCTGTAATTCTGTATGGGCTAGCGGGTGATGACCCTGTGCAGGCATAACCTGCCCTGTGGTTCTCTAGATAGATGGACTGCTGCCCCGTGGACAGATGGACTGCTGCTTTTTTTCTGAGTTCAGGTGGGAAAGTAGCTGGGTTCTGCTTTCCGGCAAGACCACTGAGTAAACTCTGTTATCAGGCTGCACTGCTGCATGGACACTGCAGTCAGCTGTGATCTGCCGGGACCACAGGTTGTATTTCCTTGTCAGATGTTATTTTAGTTCAGCAGCTGAGCAGGGTTGCAGGAGGGGCTCCAAATTCAGGTGGAGTTGCTGACCTGGTGGGATGTAACCAACTACGAAGCTCAGTAGCAATTCACGGTTGAAGTTTGTCTCTGCTTTGGTAGGGCCTCAGGGTGGGCTTTGAGGCTTGTCTGTGCACTGTTGAAACTGTTGGATGTGGCAGAATTAGCCCCTACATTTTCCTGAAATCCACGGTGGTGGTAGTCTCTCTCCTTGGGCTGAGTCTGAAGCTGGTCCTGGAGGCTGACCATCTAGGGATTCGAGTCAGGTCGAACTTCCCACACTTCCGGGAGTCCCAGCTTGGTTTTATAGATGGATTATGCTGTGACCTGGTACCTTTGCTCGGGTGCCACTGCTGGCAGGGACACATTGCTACCATCAAGATGTGTGAGCTGGTCGCCAAGGGCTCTATCTCCTTATTTTTACTTGATCCCGAGTGGTCTAGCTGTGCCATTTCCTCCCGTTCTCTGTAAGCTGAAACCAGAATGGGCTTCCTGGAAAAAGCATTTCATGATGCTAGGGAAGCTGGGTGTCTGCCTCTAGTTCTCTTTCCCATCGTAGAAACTGGACCTTGAGGAATTATCGTTGTGTGACACTGTCCTGACTTGGGGGAGAGGGACTTGGGTCTCATCAAAATGAGACCATTTCTCTTACCCATTAAAGAAGGTTTTTATTGAGTTCTATGGATGACACAGATGATTTGGGCTTATTACCAACTTTTGGGATTTCAGCCAACACATTCTTAACTGTGAATAGTTGCTTGTTGAACTTTCTATAGGGGTAGTAAAGTCTGAGACCTCCTATTTCACCATCTTACTGACATTCTCTTCGTATTCTTTAAAAATATGTAAAAAAACTTCAAAAATAAGAATTTATGTATTGCATCTAAGCACTAATTTTTAATGAATCTTAACTGCTTATAAGACCTTTATTTCTTCTTTTTATGATAAAATTTTACTGACGTGGTGGCTAGTGGTACGTATCACCTTAAATGCTTCACTATCTTTTTAAAAACATATATACTCCATTCTTCACAATGCACTTTCTTTTTCTCTTTGTCTCCAATACTTCCCCTTAAATAAAGACTTGACTCCTTTGCTTGCTGGGTTTTATTTCCAAAGCTATCTAGATAGGTATTTAATGCAAGTGAGGCATAACAATTTTTAAATTTGGGATGAGGATGGAAGACTTCCTATTGTGTGTATAAGTAGAACGTCCCTTTATCCTCCTTTCTACCCTCTTGTTACTCACATTAAGTTAAACATCAGGCTGCACTTGGCAGATTCTCTGACAGTTCCTTTGGAGAGCTGAGCCTATCTGGGAATTCTTGAAGTGGCTCTGAAAAATGATAAGTTCCAAATCCACCTGCAATTCTGAATAGGTCTGTGGTATATAGACTTTTTATTTGTACATATTTTAACCTGGATTTTCAAAAATCAGAGCATTATGTCTGCATTATGTTAATTTGAATGTATAGTTGTAAAAAGTCCTCACATGGTTGCTGTTATTGACATCTTAATTGTGTGCCCGAAACCCAGGGAGTTATTTGTGATGATTCCTAGGTCTTGAGATCAGATAACTTCAAATACTTCTAAGTTTTCTGGGATGAGAAAAACATTAAAAAACAAAGTGTGGATGAGTACTATTGATTTGCTTTCTGATTTATATGAAAACTATTTTCAGTGATGATGCACGTGTTACTTGAAGTCAGTGTTTCTGAGTCTGTATCTTTTTTCTGTTTGTTTGTTTTGTTTTGAGACGGAGTCTCGCTCTGTTGCTCAGGCTGGAGTGCAGTGGCCTGATCTCGGCTCACTGCAAGCTCCACCTCCCAGGTTCATGCCATTTTTCTGCCTCAGCCTCCCAAGTTGCTGGGACTACAGGCGCCTGCCACCATGCCCGGCTAAGTTTTTGTATTTTTAGTAGAGACGTGGTTTCACTGTGTTAGCCACATGGTCTTACTCTCCTGACCTCGTGATCCACCCACCTCGGCCTCCCAAAGTGCTGGGATTACAGGCATGAGCCACAGCGCCTGGTCCTGAGTCTGTATCTTGATGCACATGAGATACTATGGTAAGTTCTTGGATGGAAATTATAGCAAAAAACAAATTGCCTATTTTTAACCCTTAACATGAGTGTTAAACCTGTACTAATTTGATTTTAGGGTAGAGGAGATGAGAAGGTAGAATAAAGAAAAATAAAGGGAAGGTAGAATAAGTGGAAGAGTGGAATTAAGGTCATCAACATAAATATGTAACAACATTAAAATAGCAAATCAATGATGTATATATAATTGCTGCCTGTGTGTATGTTGATGCAGTTGTTTTGATCTGAATCTATCTTTAGATGGAGTGCAGATATTTTCATCCAGAAGTTCTTAGATGATGTGTTCTGATCACTTTATAGAGTGGCTTCTTCTTTAGTAAGTTGAGAGGTATCCTTGGACAGTGATGTATAACACCACATATGAACAGTTGCTAAATGGGTCCCTTTAAATGTTATATTCTAGACCAAAATTAAAATTTAGGACATCCAAATAAACATTCAAGGCTCTCCTCTCCCAGTTGGGAATTACTATAATTATTCAGTCTCACTGCACATTTTAATCTGCTCATTGAACCATTGACTGTGCTTAAGTTCCCTGAACTTAGCATGCAGGCTATAGCAGCATTGAGGTAAAATAAGACTTTCCTAAATTAGATATAGTTTTTGTGCTTTGCTCTTAAAAACTGACAAAACATTATTTTGAGATTTTTCTCTGGGTCTGTTTCTTCAGAGATTCTAATTACAATGGTCAAGTCCTCTTTCAAAATGGCTCACAGAACTTAGTGTGTCTTATTCATTGCGTAAGAGGCCTTATAGGGAAATAACAGAGGAGGCAGTCTTACCATATAATAAATTTGGGTCTGTCATATTTCATATCATATAATAAATAATAAGTAGATGGGATAGTATATTTGCAATGTGGCCCAGGTAATGTAAGAATATTACTGTTTATTTCCTCATTTATGATTTTGTCTTTTTTAAAATAATTTTTTATGTCTTTTCGGTAAGAAAATGACTCCAATTTTGTTAATACCTATAACAATTCATGTTTATATTCTAGGAATAATTCCGAATCCCAAAATAAATAAATAAACTTAGTCTTTAGACGGAAGATAAAAAGTGAATCATAATTTTCACAGAAAATACTTTCAACTAATATAATTCTTACCTCAATTCCTCTAACTTCCAAATAATAGGTACAGAAAAATAAGAAAATCATTTTTCTTGAAAGCAACTGACATTTTGTACTCAGCTAATATCTCCAAGCCATCTTAGTTACATACAAAATCTTCTTAATCAATGCTTTGTACTTGAAACACATAATTAATTTCTATATTTAGGAACTATGTAACAAGTTTACCTCTGGCATTCAAGAGTTTTCACAACATGAGACAATTTCATATGTTTTTCATCTTCACAGCTGTACTCTATTATTTAATTGACAGGCATTACAACTTCTACAGACAAGGATCCTGAGAAATGTTGATTGGATTGCTTAAGATGCCATGGGGATCCAGTAACTTGAGGACAGTGGCTCACATTTAGCTTTGCTTATTTAACCTCATAAAACTGTTGTGTGAATCACCTCAAATAAAATAATGAATGTGGAGGAGCACTGGAAAAGTTAAAGTTCTATACATTTTTCTCTTTCCATCCTTTTCTCTTCTCTTCATTCATAAGTAATATCAATGGGTTCCATTGCTATAATTTTTTTTTTTTTTTTTTTTTTTTGAGACAGAGTCTGGCTCTGTCGCCTAGGCGGGAGTACAGTGGCACAATCTCGGCTCACTGCAAGCTCCGCCTCCCGGGTTCATGCCATTCTCTTGCCATTGCTATAAATTTTAAAGCTATGTAGGGCCATGTATCTTTTGCCATATAGAAAGTTTTGGAACAAATTTTCTTTTTTTCTAGTTCCATAATGAAAACATTATACATCATAAAGGAAGACAGCACTTGCTGCTTGATAGCAGATGGTGAGTGTGTATTTTTGTTGACTGTAGGGGCAGAGATGGGCGTTGTAATTCACCCACTCCTGGATATGAGTGTCATGAAGTTACAAAGGCCGTCTTTGCTGGGAAGTCAAGAGGAGAAGCCAGTGCAGAGCAGAGAGCAAAGCTAGCAGCCATGTGGCAGGCAAATCCACACCCTCTCCTATGGCATATTTCAGCCGCTTTGGGATGGCCTAAGAAGGCTGTTTTTATGAGTATTTTGGAAGCACCTCTTTGCAGAGTAGACCCTCCCTCACTGAACTGAGTATCAGCAACTCAGCAAATAGTTCTTAGCTAGAAAGGAAGTAGGTTTAAGTACTATACCTTCATTCTGACTTACTAATAACTTTTACTCATGGATATTTTTATTTTGTTTGGCATTTGTCCATGGAGAATTAATTTTACCAGACGGTGTTACAGAATACCCTCTGTATTTTTTTCTGTATACAAAAATTATACAAAATATATTTTGTAAATAACTCTCTACCTATTGTTTGCATTAAGCAGTTCTCTCTTTCACAAGAGAAATTCCCTTGCTGTCAAAAGGGCTATTTTCAAATCTGAGCTGCCAAACAGCAGGTCTGGTTGTGGATGATAGCTTTTATGAGGAGGAAATAGAGTTGAGTATGCCTGTAATAATTCTAAAACTCCCCTGTCATTACCAATACACTGTATTTCATTTCCACTTTTTTCTAATTGAATTAGTATACAATTAGTTTCATAGACACTTTTATGTCTGTTTCAGCATTAAAAGCATAGTAGTAATAGACGATACTTTTATAGCACTTGCTTAGAACTACATGCCAGGCCCTTAACCAAGTACTTCATACATATTAAGTCATTTAACTCTCTCCACCATTCACAGGGTAAGTATTGTAATTATCAAACCACTTTTATAGCATAGAAAACGAAGACACAGCCAGTTAAAGTAACTTGCCCAAGGTCAAACAAGTAGCAATTTCTGAATGAATGAGAAGCCTACAAAGTATCAAGAGTCCTTGATTTCTACCACTATGGTAAACTGCCTTGAATGCTTTGGAGAACTTTCATACTGATAACTCATGGGCTAGGATTTCAAAAGCTAAACATTTTAGGAGAATTCAAATTGTGCCATGTGTTATTTAATTCATCATTGAGCAAATTAAATTTCAATGAGAGAAAGCTCTTTGACCATTATTTTGACTTAAGATTTTTTCCTGAAATTCATATAATACTGTATTTTCGTTTTCATTTTTCACTGTTAATATAATAGGCCCACACTACAAAATGTTTGAAAACTGTGAATAAAATCAGTACAAATGCAATCAGTATAGCATGTTGATGGTTTTGTTTTTATAAAACCACTTGTAGTGTTTATCTCTTGGCATACTTATGTTTTATAAATGTAACCATAATGTGTATGTGAATTTTGGAAGTTATTTCCTTTAAATACTATAATATAAATTGGTGATTTCCAACTTTTTCCTATAATGAAACATAAAGAAATTATATTTGTACAATGGAATATAAATATTTCAGCACATCTACAGCCTTTCTCAATGTACTAGTTTATCTTTCCCAACATAGGTTGGGATACTTTGTTCTAAATGAATCTATTCTTACGCATATTGCTATACATTTTCCATCATTATTATTCTATTTTGCATAGTCCTACATAAAATTATATGTCATGTTTAAGTAAACACTTTATTGATGAACAGTTTGATTGTTTCTGATTTTTAAAACACATAAGCCAAGTTTCAGTGAATGACTGTATCCATAAAACATTTTAAATTTTATTTTGGAAATCCAAGTAAACTGACTTACAGGATATAGGGGATTTTTTTTTTTTTTTTTTTTTTTTTTTGCTTAGCCAGTCAAAAGCCCCATTTGTGTTTTCTGTGTCTTGTCTTTTTCTTTCCCCCTAATTCCACTTGGGGCATCTTTTCCTCAGTCTGGACCCCTTATTGCCCTTTATTACCTTATTCCCATCTTGTTTTCCTTATTACCTTATTAGCTTAGTTATCTCAACATCTACAACTCTATCCAGAAAAAGAAGAGGCAGACTTTCTTGCTGTAGCTTCTTGCAAGAAAAAACAACTTAAACAAAACAATAACAAATATATTATTTTCTTCAAATTCCCAGCAAATATTTTCTACAGTACATTGACATTTTACCCATTCTTTGGCCAATATTTGTGGTCAAGGTTATCATATAAACTCCCAAATCTTATACATTGAAAAGTGTTATTTTTTGCTTGCAAACTTCGAAATGGATACAACCGATTTTTAGATGATGTTTTTCTGTGATGTGATTCAGGAACGTAGGTTCCATCTGTCTTATGCTCCAAAATCTTCAACATGTTTTAAAGTGGCCATACGTGGTCTGTACCACTAGAAGGGGGAAAAACACAGATGACTGTTTGTAACTAGTTTTACCGGCCTCTGTGAAGTTCTTGCTGGTTCATTCTCTATCATCCCTGGGAGCTCCACGTCATTTATGGCCTGCTTCATATTCACGAATGTCCAGAGGCCCAAATGATTGTTTGAAGAATCAACATCAAAGGATTTTTTAGTCCTTTCAATATAATTTTATTGAAATACAGTTGGCTCTTGATCTGTTTGCATTTGGTTATTTCCTTATGTCCATACCCACATGCACATCCTTTTGTAGACATAGTTCTCAGATCTGTGTTATTCTTTGTTTTTTTTCTGCTCCAGGCTTCTGCCTCTCAACTCAAGAGCAGTTAATTTGAAACAACTGTGGAAATGTAACAGTCTTCTTCTGATGTCGGCCACGAAGAGGAGTCAGTTGGCCCAAAGGAGGAGTCCCTCAATATTTGTTGATGTGAGTGCACCCATATCTACACCTATATCTATCTGTATCCATCTATAGCTATTATATATTTTTCCTCCCTGTATAAAATGCACATTCCACAAGGTAGAGATTTTTGATTATTTATTTTATTATTCTATCCCTAGAGCCTACTAGAATAGCTTTTCCATAGTAATGGGTGCACAGTAAATATTTAATGAGTGAATGAAGCAATCAATCCTATTCACTAACTTTTCACACACATCTTTTCTTTCCTAAGATTATACACACATATATAACATAACATGTCTACATAGTGTGTGTGTACATATGTGTGTATATTTTTACATACATATCTTTATACACATACACACACATATATAAACATATGCTGCTGACCCTGAACAGTGTTAGGGGTGGGGCACCGACCTCCTGCCTAGTCAAAAATCCTTGTATAACTTTTGACTCTCCTGCAACTTAAGTATCTGTAGTCTATTGTTGACCAGAAGCCTTATTGATGTCATAGTCAATTAGCACATAATGTGTATGTTGTATGTGTTATATACTATATTCTTAAAATAAAGTAAGCCAGAGAAAAGAAAATGTTAAGAAAATCATAAAAGAGTGAAAATCAGTTTCTAATTCATTAAGTGGAATGGGTCATCATAAAAGTCTTCATTCTCGTCATCTTCACATTGAGTAGGCCGAGGAGGAGGAGAAAGAAGAGGGGTTGGTCTTGTTGTCTTAAGCGTGGCAGAGATGGAAGAAAATCCATATATAAGTGCACCCACTCATTTCAAACCTGTGTTGTTAAAGGGTCAACTGTACATCTATAAACACATACATATACGTGTGCGTGTGTGTGTATACATTTCCTACCCATTGGAAAGACTGCATTTTATATTTCACAATACCTCAATGTCAACATAGACTGAACTGATCTCATTACCATTTACCTAAAATGATTTTCTTTTTCTTGTTAATGATGCCAGAATCCACTCTCCCTCAAGCAAAAAGCAGGTTTAGAATCATCTTTTACTGCTTCATCTTCCACAGTATATCAGTAATCAAGTATTGTTGATTCTCTCTCCAGAATACCCCAGATTATTAATCTTTTCCCTTTTTTACTGCTGCCATTGCTATAATTGGCACCCTCGTTCTCTCTGAAAAACAGGTTTTCAGCATGCCAATTAGGAAACATTACATCTTTTCTATCTGCAGTTCCTCTTTGGTTCTTTGTCCAGAGTGGCATTCCTAAAGTGAATGTCCTCAGCCTGTGATGAGGTAGAGTCGCAGTTCTCTAACATCCCCCCACCCCCGACCCTTCCAATGGCACACTTGGAATCTGCAAAGACACTTCTCCACATTACAGCCATTCACTACTGCTGTGATTCTCAAACAGTGCCATTTCTCTCTAAGGGAGCAAATCACCATACACTTGAGAACCCGATAAGACATATGTGATTAAAAAAAATTGGATAGTGGTGGTTCCTCTTCCCATTCCTCAAGAATTACTGTCCTTTTGGATAAACTGCACAGTTGGTCTAACATGTTAGAAGATGTTATCCATCATCGTCGGCTCATTCGTCAGCTATAGGCAGACTAAAGCCTGCATCTCCTCCAGCGTGCCATACACTCTCGGCTTACCATGGTGCCATATGAACTACTATCTGATCATGGTACCAGCTGGGCCATCTAATGAACTGCCTTTCCAGCTGACTCTCTGCCAACAACTATAGTCTCTGTGAAGATGGCCCAGTCCCAGGCTTTATATAATATTTCTTTTTTAGAAATTAGACCACTCTATTGTAATTTTCAGTATTGTTGTATGTTCTTTCTCTGACTAAGCTGAGTGTTTACGGAAACTCTTTTACTTGCCTTAGTAATTCCCCTTATTTATACACTATCAAGCATTAGCTTGACTTAGTAAATGACGAATGAAAGCTATATTTATATCTCATACCAATCTGCACTCTATGTTGGCCCATGTAGGGTCACTGCACAAGTAGCTCCTTTATGTCTGTGCCAATATGCTAACTACAAGGAGTGTCCATTCATCAATATACAATGTTTCAATGATCAGTCTTTAGGGCACATAGACTCACCTTCTCAATATGGTGAAGGAAAGATGGCACCATTCTTTGACACATCCCATAGAGGTGGGCCTGTTCCCTTCCCATGAATGCAGTGGTATTGTTTGATCCAACAATAGAATATAGTGGAATTTAGGGCATGCTAATTTCAAGAATCAGATCTTTAAAATCTGTTAGCTTCTGCTTCCTATTTATTCAAACATTCTCTCCCTAGGACCTCCTGAGATTCCATTTAAGAAGTCCAACTCTCCTGAGACTGTAATGTTGAGGAGGCCAAATGTAGATACTCCAGCCACAGACACAACTGAATGCAGTCTTCCAGCCATGCCTGCCAGGGGATGTGCACGAAGCCATTCTGGACTCTTCAGACCAGCCAGCTCATCAGCAGGTATTGTGTTAATGAAAATCAAGTGGAGCAGAAGCATAGCTTCAGCTAGTGTTTCCCAGATTTCATCCAGGAATTGTGAGCTTTAATAAAATGGTTGTTTTCAGCAGCTGTTTTAGAGGTAATTTGTTATACAGCCATAGCTAATCAGAAGACTTGATGTATCTCTCCTTTGCTGTGGCTACTTCACTTCCAACTTGTTTGCATAGAGTTATTGATACTGGAAAGCAGGACGTATAATGGTCCTAAGAGAGGAATATATTCTAAATTTGCCTTTGCCGGAACTTCTGCATTGGAATTTTCAAAGGTGGCAGAAAGTCCAGTCAGCCAGTAGATGAATACTACATTGGATGGTATAAGAAATCAAAGGAGTCTTAGATCTCTTAACTGTTATTAGTTTTGGTTTGGTTTGGTTTTCAGGAAAATTATAACAATGCCCTTTCAGTAAGTTTGGCTGAAGGAAGACATTTTGTATTTTTTTGTGATCCAGATTCTCAAGAAGATACAAGGCTGATCAGGTATTTGAGATGAAGAAGACCAGAGCCTGTTCTCTTTTGGAGAGTTGATAAATATTTGTGAATTTATGGCTATGTTGAGCAAAGTTGAAAGGATAGAATGATGAAAATCGATCCATAGCTAGGATCAGTTTTAATAATTTCCATACCATCTATTGGTGTTTGAAATTGTTATGATTAAGAGAAATCATAAAAGATAACATTTTTAAAAATTGTCATAGAATAATTTACTTCGTGTCTTTATTCAACATTGCTTCTTTATCAACATTTGCTAACCCAATAAATGTAAATGTTTTGGTAGTTTTATAAAAGATAAATACACAGTATTGAGCAAAACACAATTATTTCTGCCCTTAAAGGACTTATAGCTTAGTGAAGGAGATAGGAATTATACAAATACGTCCACATATGACCATGCACACATAGTACTAACTTAAAGCTAAATTGCTATGAAAGACAAAAAACCCAAATGGAGAATATCTAAGAAGTTGGGAGGAGGGATTATTATGTTGTGAAGTTTTAGAAAGAGCTTCTCTAAGGAAAGTACTCAAGTTTGAACAGAGACCTGGAGGATGAATAGAATTTAATGAAATGAAAAGTAAAGTGAATGATGATGATTCCTTGCAGAAGAAATATGTGTGATGATCTGAAGGTATAAAGAGCTTAAGACACTGGAGGAATCCAAAAATGTCCAGTGTGAAGAGAACAGAGTGAGATCAGGTGACAGTAGTTTTGGATAGGGCAGGAGGGCAGGCAGGGACCAGATCTCTTAGGGCCCTGTAGACCATGGCAAGAATTTGATTATTGTAAGTGTAACAGACTCTATTGAAGAATTTTAAGAAGGGGATGCTTAAGTCCCAGGTTTGCTAATCTCTCTGGTAGCTACAAGGAGAATAGTTTGGATGAAGGTGAGTTAGCACATATTGTAATATTTATATGAATTCACAGTCTGACTCAGCAGGTCTGGAATAGAGTTCAAGAGTCTGCATTTCAATAGCTGCCAGGTGATACTAATGCTGCTGGTCCTTGATCCACATTTTACGTAAGTGATGCAGGCAGCAGTAGAGAAATTTCCCCGAAGCCTTAACCTTCCTGTCTATTGCGACAAAAGCAGCTGTTTATCCCCTGAATATCTTTACAGTAACCCCCTGAGTGAGTTGACTTTCTCCATGTTTTTGTTTCCGTATTTTAAGAGACTGCTTACATTTTATCAAAAAATGAAAGAAATATAATTTTCTTCTCCTAGGCAATTTTTTTCTTTCTTTCTTTCTTTTCTTTTTTTCTTTTCTTTTCTTTTTTTTTTTTTTTTTTTGGTGGGATGGAGAAAAATGCACCTCTTTTTGTTTGGTTTTGTTCTCACTGAATTCTAATTTTGGAATTAATGCTTAATGTTTTTCCTTGTTTTCTCCTGTATAAAAATATTCACTTACATTAATTCCCCCAACATGAGGATCTTTGCTTGGACATTGAAACAATTAAATTTAAAACCTCTGCAGGATAGATGTAATGATTGTATAATTCACATCCCATACAAAACGAATTTCCCATTATGAGAAATTGCTTCCTTAAAACACGACTTAAGTAACATTATTAAATTAAAATGCATATTGTGCAAATGTGAAATATTTGAAAAATGTCACTTAAGCCATCTATTTATCTTAAATATATTTTGATTGTTAAAAATGTTAGCATATTAATAAGCAGCCGTCTATATAGTGGCCAAATGGGTCCATGTGAGGATTAAATGAAATAAGTAATGCTGTATAACAGCATTTAGAAAAGGATCAGTCTCATGGTACCTTTGTGTAATTAGATCCTGTTTTTATTACTGTAATGGCTTGAGTCTATGGTTGTAATTAAGATAATAAATCTAAATTTTACCTTGCAGTATTTGTTATAAGTAAAAAACCGCACTGGGGAAAAATATTTACTACAGTTAAAAATATATTTTAATTATTATTGTATGATGCTTATTTTGGCAGCTTAATGGTATTTTCTTTCTAAATTAGTCCAGGACTAATAATTGCAAAGACTGATTTACTCACTGTCGAAAAATAGAATGTCTGTAACAGTTATTCAGAAACTTTGATAATATATACATTTTGCATTTCTTCTCTGATTTTACTTTTTGCTATGGAATCTAAAATTACTGAAGAAAATCTCTCTGAGCCATGCGTATTTACCTGAAATAATCAGAGTGGAGTCATATTTTTGATGTAGTGTAAGGGTGCCTTGCCCCCAGATATCTCCTACAATATCTGTTTGAATGCCATAATATCAGTTTCCCTGTGCTATCTGAAATTCCACCACTGACAGACATGTTAATTTTCCTCTTAACACCTAAAGGAGGTCAGTCAAATGGCAGAGAGGAGGAGGTAAGAAAGGATTTGGTAATGAAGAAGAGGGACAAGGTAGGCCCGAGATCCTTGGTGAAGCTCCCTGGGCTGCTTGCAGGCTGATGAATGCTTGGTGCTAGGAAAGGGAAGGTAGGGTTCCAGCACATTAGAAGAGACAGGGAGAGGATTAAGTGGTGCCAAAAATTACCTTCTCTTACAATTCAATTTTCCCTAGGACACTCTCCATTCTTATACAGACATTATTCATTTTCAGTTATAATGGTCCTTCTCTTTTCAGCACAGAGCAATTAGCAGCAGGGTCACAGCAGAGCCATGAGATGGAGAGAGGTGGCTATGGTGGCTCCTAGGTGGCATGCCCACAGATATGGGGTTCAGGGCAAGAGATGAGGTGGGAGGTGTAAAGACCACCCCCCACAGCAGTTTGCCTACCAGTGTCTGAGGTTGCAGAGCTCTGTGGTAGGCAGCCTGCTGGCCTTGAGATAAAAGGCAGCCTGCTGGCCTTGATCATGTTAGTTAATGTAGTGAAGATGATGAAGAGAACCAGGTTTAACACTGTTAGAGAAGGTATTTACAAACAAGACTAAAAAGAATCATGAAGTGTTGGATTAGAATTGGAAGTATTGATAGGAACTCATTGTGAAAGGTGTATACCTATAGATATTTAGGTGTGGACTTATTATTATTATTTTGAGATGGAGTTTCACTCTTGTTGCCCAGGCTGGAGTGCAATGGCATGTTCTCAACTCACTGCAACCTCTGCCTCCCGGGTTCAAGTGATTCTCCTGCCTTAGCCTCCTGAGTAGCTGGGATTACAGGCACATGCCACCATGCCCAGTTAATTTTGTATTTGTAGTAGAGACAGGGTTTTTCCATGTTGGTCAGGCTGGTCCTGAACTCCTGACCTCAGGTGATCTGCCTGCCTCGACCTCCCAGAGTGCTGGGATTACAGGCATGAGCCAACACGCCTGGCCTAGGTGTGGAATTGTTAAAGATATATGTGTGGATGTGTGCATAAGTCTGTGCATGGCGATATACCCGTGTTTTCTGGCTCTGTCCACTCAATAGGTCTAGAAGCATTGACACTGTAAAAGCAATGAGTACAGTAAACATAGAGCACATTGTACACTGAAGGAACCAGGGGTCTTTGGAGAAATTGTTGATTAGTTGGCTAGGGCATGGAAAATTCAAAGTAATCTTGGAATATCTTATTGTGCCAGAAAGTAAGAAAATGCTGAAAAAAATGATAGAAACATGTCATGACATCAGAGTCACTTTGAAGGCCCCCACTGGCCAAATTTGGGATAACTGGAATCTCAAAATAGGTAAATAATAGTGATGGGATATAATCTATTGAATAAAATAGAAATCTATAGGTCTATACTGGTATAACTAAATGAATGAATCAGTAAATAACTGGAGGAAAAGAGAAGATCTTCTTTACGGTAGAATGCTACTAATCAGTGTAAAAAAAATTGACGAAATGGAAAAACACCTCTTACCCACCATCATTGTGGTAATTGACTCAGGAGAGAGTTGTCAATACAGGCCAAGGCTGGTGGGTGGAGGTTAGATGAGGAACAGGATATTAACATAATCCTGGACTATCTCCCTATAAAATTGAATGTATCAGTTACCACGAGGAAAAATGTGACATTGTGGAGAAACCTAATTAAAAAAAAAACATGACCACTGATTTAAAGTTAACTACTTCACTGGCAGGTTATATGACCATCAAGTGCCCCCAATGTGTAGCTTGGAGAAAGGGGCACCATTTCTGTGTTGTTGCTTTTCAACCAAGAAAGCATAACCTGAGTCTAGTAATTAGGAAACCTCAGGTCAAGTTCCAGTTCTTCCAATAATATTTAAAAACTGTGATGCTCAAGAAGAATATAGAAAGATTCAGGAAATCTTCCAGTTAGAGGAAAACCGAAAAAGTAAGAAAATTAAATGCAATGTGTACTCTTTTTTCTTTTTCTTGTTTTGAGGTGGAGTCTCAGTCTGTTGCCCAGGCTGGAGTGCAGTGACACAATCTCGGCTCACTGAAGTCTCCACCTCCCTGGTTCATGGGATTCTCCTGCTTCAGCCTCCCAGGTACCTGGGATCACAGGCATGCACCATCATGCCTGGCTAAATTTTTATTTTTTTTTTGTATTTTCAGTAGAGACAGGGTTTTGCCATGTTTGCCAGGCTGGTCTTGAACTCCTGATGTCAGGTGATGCTCCCACCTCAGCCTTCCAAAGTACTGGGATTACAGGCGTGAGCCACTGTGCCCAGCTGCAATGTGTACTCTTGAATGGAATCCTGGAACCAGACAGAATAAAAAGATCCTACTGGAAGAATTGGTGAAATTTAAATGGCCTTTATGTGTTGGAAGGTAGTGTGGTATCAATTATGATTTCCTAACTTTAGGGGTTGTCTAGTGAGGGTGATGGGCACCAGGACTACAACTTGCTCAAATTATTTTTTTAAAATGCTAATAGCACACAATTCACCCATGTGACAAACCTGCACATGTAGTCCCTGGACCTAAAATAAAAGTTGAAAGAAAGAAAAAAGTTAGTAGTAATGGACACACACACACACAGTAGTGTGTGAAAGAACAGAGTTAACACCTGGGAAATTCTTTGTACAATCTATTTAAAACAAGGTGCTATTGACTGAGACCTATATGTGCAATTGTGACTTGAAAATCTAACTGAGGATCAATAGTTGTTACTGCATTTCAGCACAATCTGTACGTATTTTTGTTAGCGTTCGCGCTATTCTCTGGAATGCCTATCCTAATTTCTGACTCAGTTTTTAAATTAGACCTGAAGCCTTCTTGGCAATGTGGCTATATTTCTTGAGGTTGTGATCCACCAGACTCTGGCCTTTCCCAGCCATACACAGGCCAAAGTGTGTGAAGTTATTTCTGTGGACTTGTACTGGTATATTCCTGACTTCATGGCTGGTAATTGCTACATTACAGCTGTAAAAGATTCGCTGGGTTGAAATTGAATGTTAAAGCTGGAAGAAAATCTAGGAGATGTTGCAATCTAACCCCTTCATTTTTTGCTAGGCATCCTGGGCCCCAGAGAGTCAAGTAATAATCCTAACACAGGCATATCTCATTTTATTGCTCTTTATTGCACTTTGCAGATACTGCGTTTTTAACACATTGAAGGTTTGTGGCAATCCTGCGTCCAGCAAGTCTACTGGAGTCATTTTTTTTTTCAAACAGCATGTCCTCGCTTTCTGTCTTTGTGTAACATTTTGTTAATTTTCATTATATTTTAAACTTAAAAAAAATATTCTTATACCAGTTGTGGTGATCTGTGATCTGTGATTTTTGATGTTACTCTTGTAATCGTTTTGGGGTACCACGAACCACACTTGTATAAGATGGCAAACTTAATCAATGAATGTTGTACATGTTCTGACTGCTCCACCAATCTGTTCCCCATCTCTCTCACTTTTCTCAGGCCTTCCTATTCCCTGAGACACAACAACAGTAAAATGAGGCCAGGTAATAATCTTACAATGGCCTCTAAGTGTTCAGACAAAAAGAAGAGTCACACATCTCTCATTTTAAATCTAAAGCTAGAAGTGGTTAAGTTTGGTGAGGAAGGCATGTCAAAAATACAGACAGGCTGAAAACTAGGCTGCTTGAGTTAAATGGTTAGCAAAGTGATGAATGCAAAGGAAAAGTTCCTGCAGGAAATTAAACATGCCACTCCAGCAAACACACAAATGATAAGAAAGCAAAAGAACCTTATTGCTGACATGGAGAAAGTTTTAGTGGTCTGAATAGAAGAGTAAATCTGCTCCTACATTTCCTTGAGCCAAAGCCTCATCCAGAGCAAAGCCTTACCTATCTTCAATTACATAAAGGCTGAGAGAGGCAAGAAAGCTTCAGAAGAAAAGTTTGAAGCTAGCAGTGGTTGATTAATGAACTTTAGAGAAAGAAGCTATAACATAAATGTGCGAGGTGAAGCAGCAAATGCCGATGGAGAAGCTACAGCAAGTGATCCAGAAGTTCTAGATAAGAGAATTAATGAAGGTGGTAATGCTAAAAGACACATTTTCCAGGCAGATGCAACAGCCTTCTATTTTAGGATACCATCTAGGACTTCCATAACTAGAGAGAAGAAGTCGATGCCTGGCTTCAAAGCTTCAAAGCTTCAAAGGACAGGCTGACCCTTTTTAGCAGATGCTGCAACTGGTGACTTTAAGTTGAAGCCATACTCATTTCTATTCTGAAAATACTAAGGACCTTAAGAATTATGCTAAATACTCTGTCTTTGTGCTATCAGTGGAACAACAAATCCTGGATTATATCACATCTGTTTATTGCAGAGTTTCCTGAATATTTTTAGCCCACTGTTAAGACCTACTGCTCAGAAAAAAAAGATTTCTTTCAAAATGTTACTGCTAGTTGACAATGTGTCTAGTCACCCAAGAGCTCTCATGGATGTGTACAAAGAGATTAATGTGGTTTTCATGACTGCTAACACCACATCCATTCTGCAGCCCACGAGTTTGCGAGTAAGTTTGACTTTCAAGTCTTATTATTTTAAAAATGTATTTTGTAAGGCTATAGCTGCCATAGATAGCAATTTCTCTAAAGGATCTGGGCAAAGTAAATTGAAAACCTTCTGGATTTGAGACCAGCCAGCCTGGTCAACATAGTGAAACCTGGTTTCTACAGAAAAGAAAAAAAAAAACTTAGCTAAACGTGGTGGAAAGGAGTTGCCATTCCAGATACTATTAAGAACATGTGGGGCCAGGTGCAGTGGCTCACACCTGTAATCACAGCACTTTGGGAGGCTGAGGCAGGCAGATCACAAGGTCAGAAGATCAAGACCATCCTGGCTAACATGGTGAAACCCCGTCTCTACTAAAAATACAAAAAATTAGCCGGGTGTGGTGGTGGGCGCCTGTAGTCCCAGCTACTCGGGAGACTGAGGCAGGAGAATGGCGTGAACCTGGGAGGCGAAGCTTGCAGTGAGCTGAGATCCGGCCACTGCACTCCAGCCTGGGCTACAGAGCGAGACTCTGTCTGAAAAAAAAAAAAAAAGAAAGAAAGAAAAAAGAACATTTGAGATCCACAGGAGAAGGTCAAAATATCAACATTAACAGGAGTATGGAAGAAGTTGACTCCAGCCCTCATGGATGACTGAGGAGTTCAAGACTTCAGTAGGAGAAGTCACTGCAGATGTGGTGCAAATTACAAGAGAACTAGGATTAGAAGTAGAGCCTGAAGATGTGCCTGAATTGCTGCAATCTTATAAGAGAACTTAAACAGATGAGTTGTTTCTTATGGATAAGCACAAACAAAAGTGGTTTCTCGAGATGGAATCTACTCCTGTGGTCATTGTTGAAATGACCACAGAGGTTTTAGAATATTACATAAAATAATTTGAGGAAGCAGCAGCAGGGTTGGAGAGGACTGACTGCAATTCTGAAAGAAGTTCTACTTTGGGTGAAATGCTAGCTAACAGCATCGCATGCTACAGAGAAATCTTTGTGAAAGGTAGAGTCAATCGATATGGAAAACTTCATTTTTGTCTTATTTTAAAAGTTGGCAGAGTCACCGTCAACTTCAGTAAACACCACCCTGATTAGACAGCAGCCATCAACATCGAGGCAAGACCACCCTCCACCAGAAAAATTATTACGGCTCACTGAAGGCAGAGATGACTATGAGCATTTTTTACCAATTAAGTAGTTTTTAAAGTATATACATTGTTTTTGCCCCCGTAAGACATAATGCTACTGCACATTTAATAGACGATATTCTAGGATAAACATACATTTTCTATGCACTGGGAAACCAATACATCTGTGTGATTTGCCTCATTGTGCTATTTGTTGTATTGTGGCAATTTGGAACTGAACCCACAGTATCTGTGAAGCATACCTATATGTAACTAGTGGCAGAATCATTGTGGGTACTCTGATCCCTGACTTCCAGTCCAGTGCTCCTCAACAGCTGCTCTATAGTAATCCAGCTTTTGGTTCATATGTGCATGATGTAATTAGGTGCATAATATAAGTTCCACATGGTCAGGGATTTTTGTTTCATTGACTAATGTATGCCATGTGCACAGAACTAGGTATGGCACATAATATGTGCACAATAAATACTTATCAGTGTAAATCAGATTTATTTCACATACTGATGTCTAAACTAATCACTGGCAAAGAAAACAGAATTGTCCTGATTGATCTAGACAAGTTATTCCCACAGTGTGGTTCCCAGATTAGCAGAATCAACATTACTTGGGAACTGGTTAGAAGTGTCCATCCTTTAGCCTCACCAGACACCTATTGAATTACAACCTCTGGGTCTGGGGCTCTACTATCTGTGTTTTAACAGGTTAACTGGGTGATTCTAATGCAGGCTGAAAGCACTGGTTTCAGATTGAGCCCTAACAGCAATGTGAACAAAACCAGAGGCAACTGGGGAGGCGTCAACAATGAGTGCCACCGGGATTTCCATGTTTTAACATTTGTAGCTAAGAATGATACTCTATTAGAAGGCAGAGAGTCATGCTCCATGAAAAAAGAATTGAGGAACATCTTTCAGGGTTGGGGCTGTGAGGAGAGGCCTTGGCTGCTCCCACTGCAGTAGTAGCTGTAGAATAGCTGGTGCTGAGACCCACCAACCCTTTTCTCTCCCCACTTCAGTTTATCGCACACTACAGTGTGCCCAGCCTCTGCTTTGACTCCAACAGGAGAGAAGGTCCATTGCATCACTGAATTAATCATTTCATATTGCTGAGCCCATTTTCTCATTTGTGAAATGAGAAGTTTGGATTAAATGATTTTGAGTTTCTTGAAGTGTTTATATTTTGCACCTGTATAACTTCAGGGCAATACGGAGAGGAGGCTGCATGTAAGCACTCCTATTTGAACTTGACTCTACATTTTAATCAGAGATGGAGACACAGCCCAGGCTTTCTTTTGGAATATAAATGTGGTGTTATTAGTTTGTTTAAATCTATTCTGTCAATACAACAATTATGTCTGAGAGTCCATCATTGTCAGTCATTTTGCTATCTGAAGACACTAGATAAAAGAGTCTGCTTTCCTGAAGGAACACCTAGTCTAAAAGGAAATTAGATAAGTAAATTGAAGTGTGATAAGAGGGTAAAATTATTAGCAAAAAAGGACAAAGCAAACAAATGGAAGCTACACGACAAGGAAGGCATGTCACTTGAGTGTTGTTTATTAAGGAATGTCAGTAATCACTGATATTTGAACAACATTGGGGATATGTAGCTTGATATTTGAACAATATTAGGGATAATTCAGTGAAGGCAGAAAGTTGTTAAACTTTCTTCTGAAATCAGAATGACTTCAGATAGTGTTGCAATTATTTTTCACTCTTTCTGATGCTCCAATTCATTGACTTAAAATATTTCCACTGTTTCTCTTATTCTATTAATAGGAACAAAATAGTACTGATAAATGGACTTTAGGTGAACAAGCAACTTCAAATCACTGTGACGGTTGTGCCCATTATGGAAAAATCAAAGGGCAGGAGGCTCAGAACAGGACAATGTCAATGGTGTTTCCTTGCTCTCCAGGCACAATATTAGAAGAGCAATGGGTTTAGGGAGATGCACAGACAGTTGTCAGGCTGTTTCCTGTGCTCTGGTGAATTGCCCCATTAATCACATGTTTAAGCATATTTTTGTCAAACATGTCTTTCTCTTCTATTTATTCAGCAATACTGAGAAGCCATAGTCACTTATAAAAAGGAGTAGTCGGTATAAATCTAATCCTCTGTTTACTAGCCACTCAAGAATCCTCATTATTTTAGAAATTTCAGTATATCAAAAACTTAATTTAGCTTGGGCAACATAGCAAAAACCCATCTCCACACCAATTTTTTTTTTTTTTTTTTTTATTAGCCATGCATGGTGGTGCACCTCTGGAGTCCCAGCTACTTTAGAGGCTGAGGAAGGAAGATTGCTTGAGTCTAAAAGTTTGAGGCTGCAGTGAACTGTGGTCAGGTCACTGCACTCCAGCCTGGGTAACAGAGCAAGATCCTGCCTCAAAAAAAAAAGAAAGAAAGAAAAGAAAAAGAAAAAACAACTAAACTAAATTAAAAAAAACAACCAACCAAACTAACAGAAAACAAAATTTAATGGAAATTATCCATTTATCTGTATCATGAATGCACATCTAAGTAAAATACCTAGTTTATTTGATTTCAGATGAAAGTATATTAATTGATTGAGGTAATGTTCAAGTGAAAGGAATATGACTGGTTATTAGTAAAACAAAGGGAATTAAGGGGATGTCTTTGATGAGCCAAACACTTGCTATAATCAGATAAAATTTTAAGCGTTCTTTCAGGAAAATAACTGTGAACCATTGCCCGAAGGATGTTTATTGGCACAGCTTGAGTGTTGCTTCGAGGGACAGTGATGTGGGAAAACCAAGGGACACCAAAGGCAAATGGTTAGAAATAAAACCCTCCACTTCCTTAGAATAAAATTCCTGGCCAGGCGCGGTGGCTCACGCCTGTAATCCCAGCACTTTGGGAGTCCGAGGTGGGTGCATCACGAGGTCAGGAGATCGAGACCATCCTTGCTAACACAGTGAAACCCCATCTCTACTAAAAATGCAAAAAATTAGCCGGGCGTGGTGGCGGGCGCCTGTGGTCCCAGCTACTCGGGAGGCTGAGGCAGGAGAATGGCGTGAACCTGGGAGGCGGAGCTTGCAGTGAGCTGAGATGGCACCACTGCACTCCAGCCTGGGGGACAGAGTGAGACTCCGTCTCAAAAAATAAATAAATAAATAAATAAATAAATAAATAAAATTCCTATTCCTCATTCCTTTGTAAAGTTTGCCGCAGGATTCTGACTCCGATTTCCAAGAGGCTATGCTTCTGGGCTGCTATGGGGAGTAGGTCCCAAGGTTAGGACTTCTGAGGTGACTAGAGTTGGCAGGAATGTCTGTGGAATGTCTGTGGCACCTGAAGCTGACTTTACCTCTTCCCATTTAGACCAGCTGTTTGATCCCACGTGGAAGGCTTTCCTTATTCTTTTCCATTTGAAAAAGTTCTATACCTTCTGAATGGACTCTAGTGAATTACACCAGGATCTAGGGAGACTTTGTAGGAAAAAATCCTGTGCCAGTGCTCCAAGGCAGAGGGAACTATGTTCACATGAAATCTTGATGTGCACCTACATACGTACACTCACACACTCTCACACGCCTTCCTGGTGAACACTCCTTGCAAATGCCCCTGCACTTGTTGGTCCTTATTGGCCTGTTGGATAATGTTTATTAATTACTCTATTAAGGTCACAAAAGGTATTGATGACATCACTAAGAGACTGAAAGTCAATTCAAACCACTTACTCATTCTTTCAAAAGAATCAGGCTACAGTAACCGTAAAGCCATTTATTAACACAGCAAAATTGAGAATACATTTTTAATTCCAGTTGTAATGATATTTTGTCTAGAGGACATTGATTCTGTTTCACCATGCTGCTTCTGTAAATGGAAGGAAAACAAAATTATGATTCGAGTTACTAAGATATTGAAAAATCATTTGTATTCCTTTTTATTAGTTGGACTGACACTTGGTGAATAAGATAAGCACATGTTATTTAGAGGAGCTCTGCACAGAGGGAAGGCAAAATCCTCATTAACCATCTGTCAAGGCTTTAAAATTATAACGTCACAGGGGGCAAAATTTGATTTTACTAATGATGCAGGACCTACTTTAGCTGAGATAAATAACAAACTTTGTAACATGGAAAAGAGCTGTGTATTTCTTACGTAAAGGGCTTTTGAAAGGGTTATAGTTACAGGTAGTTCAAGAATGTTGACAAGGGAGGTTGGCATAGCTGAACATTTGAGACCTGTCAAAGTTAACAGATTCAGAGCATGACACACTGGGACTGAAAGGAGGTGAAATGTCTTCAATGGATGTGTTGTCTTTTTTTCTCTCTATCAATTGACTGGGCTTTACACAGGGTATAAATAAGTATGCTGTGTGCAGCCTGTCACAGTCTGATGCCTCACATTGAATGTGATCTGGGTTTTATATTTGAAACTTTCCCAACAACTCCTTTTATTTTTTATCTTAAGTGTGCTGGATATTGATATAAGGTCTTAGAGGCCCAACCTGAGCTTTAAAGTTGAAGTTCTCTCCTCCAGGAAGAACTTTTGGGAGATTAACCAGTTAGGCAGCTCTTATAAGAGGCACAGGAAACATGGCGATAAGATTCTGAAGAAAATTTCATGAAGGATGATTTACAAAGGCATGTGCAGGACTTAGGAAATCAACAGGAGATGCTGAGGTATCCAGAGACTCGTGAGTGTGGAAACTAAGGAGCCATGTTCACTCCTAAGACCCCATGAGGTAGAAGCTGGAACTATGGAGAAGTGGCTGCCCTACTAGGAATATGAGTCATAGAAATACAGGCCTTTCCAGACCCTGATGCCAGAATAGGGAAAGAGCTGAGGGAGAAAACCCAGACTCTTGTGTTTGCCACTTTCTAGTCTCTTGTTGACTTAGAAGCAGGAAGGGAAGGTAGCCTGGGTGACGAAATCCAAAGAGGTGTCCCAAGAACATGGTGGGTAGAAACCTGGAGAGAACACGAAGAGGTGATGTGCCAAAGAAGGATGAAAAGTATATTAGTCTGTTCTCATGCTACTGAGAAAGACATACCCAAGACTGGGTAATTTATTAAGGAAAGAGGTTTAATTGACTCACAGTTCCACAAGATGGGAGAGTCCTCGTAATCATGGTGAAAAGTGAAGGAGCAGCAGAGTGACGTCTTACATGGTGGCAGGCAAGAGAGCTTGCCCAGGGGAACTCCCATTTATAAAACCATCCCATCTTGTAAGACTTATTCACTATCAAAAGAACAGCATGGGGCCAGGCACAGTGGTTCATGCCTGTAATCCCAGCACTTTGGGAGGCTGAGGTGGGCGGATTGCTTGAGGACAGAAGTTCAAGACCAACCTGGTCAGCATGGTGAAACCCCATCTCTGCTAAAGAATGCAAAAAATTAGCTGGGCATGGTGGCATGCACCTGTAGTCCCAGCTATTTGGAAGGCTGAGGCACAAGAATTGCTTGAACCTTGGAGGTGGTGGTTGCAGTTAGCCAAGATTGTAGCACTGTACTCCAGCCTGGGTGACAGAGCAAGACTCTGTCTCAAAAAAAAAAAAAAAAAAAAAAAAAAAACAGAAAAACCGGCATGGGAAAGATCCACCTCCATGATTCAATTACCTCCCACCAGGTTCCTCCCACAACGTATAGGAATTATGGGAGCTATAATTCTATAATTCAAGATGAGATTTCAGTGAGGACACAGCCAAGCCATATCAATAAGCACAGTGGATATGATTAAATGAAAGATAAAATGGTATAAACAATTCAGCCTCCTTGCAGATGTTGTTCTGAATAAATAAGTAATATAGTTTGAATGTTTGTCCCCTCAAAATTTCATGTTGAAATGTAATTCCCAGTGTTGGAGGTGGGGCCTGGTGTGAGGTGTTTGGACCATGAGGGTGGATCTCTCATGAAAGGCTTGTTGTCCTTCCCGCCCTAATGAGTTTATGCAAGACCTGGTTGTTTACAAAGGAATCTGGCACTTCCTGTGCTCTCTCTGGCTCCCTCTCTCTCTTGTTCCTGCTCTCTCCATGTGATGTACCTGCTCCCCCTTCACCTTCTGCCATATATAATAAGCTTCCTGAGTCCCTCACCAGGAGCAAGTGCAGAACCACGAACCAAATAACCCTCTTTTCTTTATAAATTATCCAGTCTCAGGCATTTCTTGATAGCAACACAAAAATGTGCTAACACAAAAAATCGATACTGAAGTGCAGAACACTGCTACAAAGAAACCCGAAATGTA
This sequence comes from Piliocolobus tephrosceles, assembly GCF_002776525.5. Lineage (NCBI taxonomy): Eukaryota > Metazoa > Chordata > Mammalia > Primates > Cercopithecidae > Piliocolobus > Piliocolobus tephrosceles. The sequence continues at coordinate 10,246,197 of NC_045434.1, read as the reverse complement.
GAAGTGGCTTTGGAACTGGGCAACAGGTGGAAGTTGGAAAAGTTTGAAGGACTCAGAAGACCGGAACATAAGGGAAAGTTTAGAACTTCATAGAGACTTGTTAAATGGTTATGACCAAAATGCTAATAGAAATATGGACCAGTGAAAGCTAAGGTGATGAGATTTCCGATGGAAATTAGAAAGTTATTGGGAGGTAGAGCAAAGATCTCGGCTGTGTTATGTCCATGCCGTAGGGATCTGAGAAAGTTTGGACTTAAGAGTAATCACTTGCGGTATCTGTTGGAAGAAATTTCTAAGCAGCAAAATGGTCAAGAGGTGGTGTGGTTGCTTCTAACAATCTACGATCAGATATGGAGCAAAGAAATAAAGTTGGAATTTAAGTTATTTAGTATCATGTTTAAATTTGGCTCAGGCCACTGCAAGCCATAAGCCTTGGCAACTCCCAAGAGGTGTTAATTCTGTGGTTGCATGAAATACAAATGTGAAGGGGGCTTAGCAGACTCCACTTAGATTTCACAGGATATATGGGAAAGTCTACATGATCAGACAGAAGCCTGCTGCAGGAGCAGAGCCCTCACAGAGACCCTCTACTAGGGCAGTGCCAAGGGGAAATGTGGGGTCGGAGCTCCCACAGGGTCCTCACTGGAGCACTGCCTACTGGAACTGTAGGATGAAGGACACCATTCTCCAGACCCCAGAATGGCAGATCCATCAACTGATTGCACCCTGCATCTGAAAAAGGTTCAGGCACTCAACTCCAAGCCATGAGAGCAGGCATAGGGGCTGCACTCTGCAAAGCCACAGGGGAAAAGCTACCCAAGGCCTTGGGAGCCCACTCCTTGCACCGGTGTACCCTGGATGTGGGACATGGAGTCCAGGATTACTTTGCAGCTTTAACATTTAATGTCTGCCCTGCTGAATTTTGGACTTGCATGGGGCCATTCTCCCTCTTGAAATGGGAATGTCTACCCAATGCCTGGACCACTATTGTATCTTAGAAGTAAATAACTTGTTTGGATTTTATAAGCTAATAGGTGGATTTGAGTGATGCCGGAATGAATTAAGACTTTTGAGGACTATTGGGAAGAGATTTTTGTATTTATGCAATGTATTTTTACAAATGTTTGCAACATTTTTGCAATGTTCTTCTCATGAGAACATTGCAAAAGTTCTCATAAAGTCAAAAGGATCAGTTGAGAAGAACTGATCCTTCTAACAGTTGAGAAGAACTAGACCCACATGGTAAAAAGATTACCTATACTGGTTGTAACAGTTCATCTACTTTTCTATCTCATGAGAGAAACATGAGATTTTAGGGGATTGAGTGATGGAATAATACAATTTGGTAGCTGTTTTTTTCCCTTCAAATCTCATGTTGAAATGTGATTCCCAAAGTTGGATGTGGAGCTTGGTAGGAGATGTTTGGGTTATGAAGGTGGATCCCTCAAATGGCTTGGTGCCCTCCCTGCCCTAATGAGTTCATGCAAGATCTGGCTGTTTTAAAAGACTAGCACCTCCCCTGCTGTCTCTCTTGATCCCGCCCTCTCTTGCTCCTACTCTCACCATATGATATGCCTGCTCCTTCTGTGTCTTCCACCATGACTGGACACTTCCCAAGGCCCTCACCAGGAGCAGATGTCAGTGCCATGCTTCCTATACCACCTGCAGAACCATGAGCCAATTAAACCTGTTTTCTTTATAAATGACACAATCTCTGGTATTGCCATGCTTCCTATACCACCTGCAGAACCATGAGCCAATTAAACCTGTTTTCTTTATAAATGACACAATCTCTGGTATTCGTTTATAGGAACACAAAAGCAGACTAACACAATGAGCTTGCTGGATCAGGGCATAGTGTATGTCACTTGAGGCCCTTCTCTTTGGCTTCATGTGAAGAGAGTATTTTCACTTTGCAGTTTATAAAGTCAAAAGGATCAGTTGAGAAGAACTAGACCCACATGGTAAAAAAGGACTACCTATACTGGTTGTAACAGTTCATCTACTTTTCTATCTTTGCATTTCTATCAACTACAAATACAAAAGGTTTAATCTAGAGAGTTGACGCAAGTGGCAAATCATTGTGGGGGAATAGAAGTGCTTTTGAGGAATCTCAGTTAATTGCTGAAGTTAGTTTGGAAAGGAGAAGGGAAACAATGTGAAGACCCTCGAATATACATGAAGGCCCAGGACTCATGCTTAGTGATTTGAGTACCAGGCTGATTGGAAGATTAACTCAGACCTCTTCAGTTGGTGGGGCTAAGGTGGTTCCTGTCCTGGTCAGGATTGGTTTAGCACCAGGGCAACATTAAGCCTGGAGCTGAAAGTCACCAGTTACCAGAGCTGCGAATTTTTAAATGTACTACTGTCAACAGTAAGAATATCTCTTTTTATAAAACATAAGTACTGTCTAAAATGGAAAGGGGGGCTTTACATTAAATTAGTCCTGTGACATTCTCAATTCAAAAAATTAAAACATCTTAAGCATATTTAAGTAAATTTTCTTATACTGACCTCTGAAGATAAAAGATAACAATTTCATTACTATACCTAAAAGAGAATGCCATATGATTTTTGACCTAGACTATGTGTCTAGTATTTAAATAATTTGTTCTTGGAGAGTCTAGATACCAATGTTTCCATTTTAATATTGTATTTTATATTAGAATACTTGTTAAGTCAGAAAGTGCAACATTAAAAAAGATACTATCATTTAATTGAAATATTCTGGTTCCTAGCAAAGTATGACAAATCCAACTCAAATTAATTATACCAACAATGAGACATTGCTGAATGTGAGTTCTGTCTCCTTGTGCTCTAAATTAGATCGGTAGAACAAAACAACTCTTTTGTTTTGTAAACAAGAGGATGCAAATTGGCGTAATTGAAAAAAAAAAACAGAATGTGCAAGGTACATCTCCTTTTATTGAAATTAACAGATGTGTAATAAAAGTTAAATAAAATTTTATTTCTTACAATAACATCTCTTTCTTAAGACACACATCCAAATATCAGATTTTTTTTGTGAAATGCTTATTTGTTTAGAATTGCTACATATGTTTATACTGTTTTATATTTTTATTAATTCAGGCATCATAGAGTTTGCTAAGTCTGTATTTCTTCTCCTTACTTTACCTATTCTAGGAAATCATCATGTATGCATAAATTCTAAAAATTTTAACATTTTAAAAGACGTATTTTGCTACCCATTCTGCTTGAGAGCAAAAAGTTATATCAAATGACACATTTTCCTAATTCTAAAAATATTGTAAATCAGTACAACAAAGCAATTGCTTTCGTTTAAAATCTGTGTATCAGTTAGAAAAATATTTTTGTTTTCTTTTGTAAAATATTGCAGCCAACTGCCAACAGTGTGGCAGTTTCTCAAAAAGTTAAACATAGAACTACCCTACCGTAGTACTCAGTAATTTCGCTCCTAGGTATCTATCCAAAAAGAATTGAAAGCAAGGAATTGAAGAGGTATCTCTATACTAATGATCACAGCAGCAGTATTACCAACAGTCAAAAGGTAAAAATAACCCAAGTGCCCATCAACAAATGAATGGATAAAGGAAATGTGATATATACACACAATAGAATACTAGTCATTCAAAGAATGAAATTGCGATAAATCTACGACATGATGTATGATTCCACTTGCAGGAGATGCCTGTAATAAACACATTCATAGAGACAGAGAACAGAATGGAGGTTACATGAGGCTATGGGGAACGGAGGAGTGGGAATTATTGTTTATTGGGTATAGATTTTATGTTGGGAACAATGAAAAAGTTTTGAGTATAGATACACGGCATTATGAATATAATTAATACCATTGAATTGTACACTTCCAAATAGGTAAAAGGATAAATAATATATTACATATATTTTACCTCAATAAAAATAAAAGGAAACAACAAATCCCATTCTATTTATGTTAACAAATATTTGCTAATGAGGACTATGCATGACACTTAACAAAATACGCTTCCATTCTGTTTTCCCACTAGACACTTATATTCTAATATGATGGACGACAACAAGTGCTATGAGGAAGTTAAAGAAGAACAATTGTGTTGATATGGAGGGGGGATTTGCATAAATGAGAAAGAGGTTGGTGCATTGTTAAATTTCCAGCGATGGATATTGAAAATACCAATGACAGAATAGACACGTAAGGAGAAGGAAGGGCACGAGGAGAAATACTGATGCAGGAGACAGCACAATTGTACAGAAGCACAGGGTTGCTTAGCAGAAGTGGAGTAAGAGATGAGGCCACAGGCAGAGAAGCGTTTTGAGAAACTGAGATTATGAGGTTCCACTGTTGACAGTCTAGTGTCTTTTTGACCTTGAACCATTTTTACTTGTTACCTTTCACTCAGGTCTTTGGGTGGTCAGGCACTCTATTCTCAGCATTAAGAGAAAAAAATGAAATATAGATTTCCTAGTTCAGTGTTATGAATGTTCAGTTGCTTTTATGATATTGTGTAACTTGCTTCCTCTGAGCCAGCATAGAAGTCGCCTAGGTTCCTTAAAAATCAGTGACTGTGGCGGGCAGAAAAACAGCCCCTCACCCCAAAGATGTTCATGCTCTAATCCTCAGAAATTTCATTTCTAATCCCCAGAAAATGAATATGGATATAGGTATAAGGGTGAATTCAGTTTGCAGATAGAGTTGGGGTTGCTAATCAGCTGACCTTAAAATAAGATTATACTGGATTTTCTGGATGGCTTAGTGTGATCACAAAGGAGCTTTCAAATGCCAGAGAGATGGCACCATAGGACTTCACTGGCCATTGCCGCCCATGAAAGCAGGTCCTCACCCAAGGTTTACAGGCAGCTTCCAGAAGCAAGGAAGTGAATTTTCTTCCAGGGCCTCTAGAAGGAATAAAGCCCTTCAATAACCTTGAGTTCAGCCCAGTGAGGCTTGTTTTAACTTACCTCTAGAACTGTAAGATAATACATTTGTGTTGTTTTAAGCCACCAAGTTTGTGGTAGCTTATTAACAGCAGCAATAGTAAAGGAATCCAGTAACACATCAAATACAGGAACAGAGACCTTGATGATCTTTCTCTTCTTTACTCTTCAGGGTTTTTCTCTCTGTGGTGACATACAACTGCGCTAAGGGTTTTTCAGCATTGGCACTGTTCACGTTTTTGGCTGGGTAATTCCTTGTTGTTGGGGCCATCTTATGCATTGTGGCATGATTAGCGGCATCCCTGGCCACAACCCGTTAGATGCCAGGAGCTTTCTTCCTCTAGTGTGACATTAAACATATCCTCAGATACTGCCAAGTGTTCCCTGATGAGCAAATTAACCCTAGTTGAGAACTGTTTACCTAGACTTATCCTTAGGGATACGAGTTTATCACCAGCATCTTTGAGTTTTTGACTTTCAATTCAAAAATGCTGCCTGAACTTTTAGACTATGGAGAGATTAAGACTGCAGATGGTTCTCTAAAAGTAAATATCCTCAAAACAATCCTAAAACAAATTAGGCAGGTCTTGCAAGGAAAACAGGAGGGGTGGGGAATATTGAGCGCTGTGTGTATGTAGACCACATGCCATCTTCATGTTCTACAGAAGTCCATAAAAGAAAGAGAAGTGATGAGTTTCCGTGCGGAGAGAAGGGTTTCTCTTCACTCTGGGAATAATTAGAAGTTTAAGAACTGTGAATTTAAAGGGTCTGTGTTCAATGATTTGTTATGAAATATACCAGTTGAGACTGCATAAAACTTTTTTTTTTTTTTTTTTGAGATGGAATCTCATTCTGTCACCCAGGCTAGAGTGCAGTGGTGCGCTCTTGGCCCATTGCAACCTCTGCCTCCTAGGTTCAAATGATTCTCCTACCTCAGCCTCCCGACTCTCTGGGATTACAGGTACCTGCCACCACACCCGGCTAATTTTTGTATTTTTAGTAGAGACGGGGTTTCACCTTGTTGGCCAGGCTTGTCTCGAACTCCTGATGAGAAGTGATCCACCCACCTTGGCCTCCCAAAGTGCTGGGATTATAGGCGTGAGCCACCACACCTGGCCAAGACTGCACAGAATATTGACTTTCCTTTAGTTACTTGAACCAAATCTGTACTGCTTTGGTTTTTTGACTGTGGTTAGGTTGTGTAAGCCAGGACATTCTTAAACTGTATAAACATATATTATTATGGTAACTGTATTCTCAGAATACAGAATCAATCCATTTACAGTGCTTTGAGACCAGATTCTCTGCTTTGGGAATTGTCCATGGCTTCCACTGTACTATGTATTTGGATTCTGACTGCTGGCAGGAGGGGAACCAAGCCTCCTTGGTGCCAAAGTCTTGCCAGAGTGGCAGAGTGTGTGGGAGTGTGTGTGTGTTTGTGAGTGTTCAGGTGACAGTGTGCTCAGTTGAGGGCAGCCTTCTCATTGCAATTCAATGCCAACTAGAAAAGATTTAGAATATTCTACTGCTTATTTTGTCACCTCCACAACTGAAGACGATGGAGGATGCATTGCTAAAGACCAATAAAATTGCGTAGGGGCGTGTGCGTGTGTGTATGTTGGTTGTAGTAAAGGAGAAGTAAAGCACATTTTACCAATTGACTAGTTGCATTATTGAACCCGGTTCATTCTTCCCACACATAGCAAGCCAATCACTGAGATGTCGGAGTTTGCACAAGAGATAGGGAGTATTCATGAGGCAGCCAAGCAAGGAGGCAGGAGAACAGGTTTCAAATCCATCTTCCTAAAGATAGGGCTTAGGGACATTTATGGGTTACAGAAATGGGGTGGTCTAAGACATAGAGAAAGGTGACTGGCAGTGGGAAAAATGAAGTAGTCAGTGATCTATACAAACACAGTGTTCATGGCATTTCATGGGATATATGTTTCAGAAAATGGCAGCATTAGCATGATGAGAGGGTGAAGTTTTTGTGTCTGTGAGGTCAAAAGGACACTAATCAGGTATTTCCACAGCCCCAGTTGAAGGGCCAGTGGTCTCAACCGGTTTGACCTGGACGGGAGCTACCCCAAGCTCCTGAAGAACAACTTAAGTGACCGTTACCATGGTACCATGGTATATAAGGTACCCAATGAAGGTTAAGTTACAGTGTTCAGCAGCATAGCCTTCAGCTACTGCAGCCTTCAGTTTCATGGGAACAACAACAACAAAAAATAGTAAGACACCAAAATCAAGCAAAGCAGGCTGTTTGACAGACCTCATGAGATTAACTCCTGAGTTTCAGTTGTACCATTGCATAGTAGGGAAATCTCCAGCCGATCCAGGCTTGCATTCACAGGGTTTGAATATCAGGATGCTGAGATCCTGATAGACGCAGATTTGTAGAGGGCTTATTGCCATACAGAAGTTGCCGGCCAGGCATGGTGGCTCAAGCCTGTAATCCCAGCATTTTGGGAGGCCGAGGCAGGAGGATCAAGAGTTCAGGAGATCGAGACTATCCTGGCTAACACAGTGAAACCCTGTCTCTGCTAAAAATACAAAAATTAGCCAGGCATGGTGGCAGGCACCTGTAGTCCCAGCTACTCAGGAGCTGAGGCAGGAGGATTGCTTGAACTCGAGAGGTAGCGGTTGCAGTGAGCTGAGGTTGTACCACTGCACTCCAGCCTGGGCAACAGAGCGAGACTGTCTCAAAAAAAAAAAAAAAAAAAAATTACCTCTACTTCTCCTCCTAGTCTCCTGGTGTCTTAGTCCATTTGGGCTGCTGTATAAAAATACTATAGACTGAGTGGCTTATGAATAATATAAATTGATTTCTCATATTTCAGAAGACTTGGAAGTTCAAGATTAAGACAGTAGCAGATTCACAGATGGCCACCTTCTCGCTGGGTCCTCATATGGTGAAAGGGGCAAGGGAGACTACTGGAATTCTTTTTGTAAGAGCACTTTCTTCATTTGTGATGCCTTCAACCTCATGATCTAATAACCTCCTAAAGGCTTTATCTGCTAATACCACGTCCTTAGGGGAGATTAATGGGGTACGTTTGAATTTTGAGGAGACACAGACATTCAGTCTGTAGTACTTGGTGATGTTTAGGTAACATTCTGAAGCTAATTCAGTTTGCTTTTGCAAACTAGGGCTTATGCATTTTGGTATCTATCGATAAGAAGACGGAGACACAGGCATGACCTACTTTCTAACACGAGGCCACGATGGCTTCAGAACCTCCAAACTTGAAAAATAGAATCCACACCATTCTCTGAAGCTGATTCTTGCTTTTTTGTCATTAAAATGATTTGCCAACGCTGCTTAATTAGTTCCCAACATCAAACCTTGAGTAAGGCCTACAGGAAAGACTTCCTCTTCTTAACAAATGGCTCCTAGGACCTGTGGGATTTCTGTTTTAACCAAACTCCAACTATAAGAGAACTGGTGGACCTCCCTCATACCCAGCCACCAAACTTTGAGAATTTACTTTCCCTTATGTAATTAGTCATTTCAGAGATGAAGCTCTGCGTGAACCCCATTTGCCTTTCCCTCAGTTCAGCACAGTAACTTTCTCCTAAAGGCCTTTCTGTTCAAAAGCTGTTTCAGGATTTGAAGGCCATGTTTACCAGCTGCAGTGGAGCTAATAGGTAAGTCTTCGATCCTCACTGGGTTGTTGAGTTTATTCCATTAAATATAAGCATTCATCACTTTATTTCATCAGCTGTGCCCCCATCTGCTAATAGGTCAAGCTTGCCCTTGAAACAATCCTATGTTAGATATAATTCCATGAGTTGTAGGAGCCATTTAATTTTTGCAAAATATCCTAACTATGTTTGAAGCTCAGCTGAGAATTTTCATCTCTGCAAATGGATATGTGAGTCAGCAGAGCAGACACTGAGTAGCAAGCTGATGTTTCCTCTCCTGTCATCCTTTTGCTCTCTAAATATCTAAGCATTTTGCAAGTCATCAATTTGATGCTGAGTTGAACATTTCGTTTTGAGAGTGAAGGGGAATTTCTACTGGCCCTCAGTAAAACTCCTGGGCCTAACTTTATTTTCCCTTACTTCAAGCACCCATTTTTTACTTTCTATATTTTCTCCTGTCAAGCCTTTCCTCTTTACTGATTGGGAGAAAAGAGACCTAACGTTTGACAGTGCTGTGTTTATACTGTGGAAGGAATGAAAACGTCTCCTATAGTAGAGCATTTCATAAAGGCAAAAGACGTTCACTAGTGCGGCCTCATTTGCTTCTCTCAACCATCCTGTGGGCATGTGTTAGGTGCAAAAAGTCACGTGTCAGTGTGATACAGCAGGAGGTGCACCGGCAAGGAGCTCAGAACCTGTGTTTTATTTCACTTCTGCTATTTTTAGGTTTTGGCTTCGAGCAAGTCAGGGACCCTTTTTGAGTCTTGATTTGTCTGATGTGAAATGGAATGTCTGGGCAGCAGGGTGAGTGTGATGGTGTGCTAGTCATGTCGAGTTCTATGCCCCTAGAATATCTAGTTACTCAAATGTCAGAACAGGAACCAGAACCCAGCTCTTCTGCTTCCTCGCTGATTTTCCATTCCACTACCTGTGGGAGGCAGAATAATGGCCCCACAAAGATGTGCACATTCTAATCTCTGGAACCTGGGAATGTGTTACCTTACATGAGGTATTGAGCAGGGTTCTCCAGAGAATCGGAACCAGCAAGTTCTCTCCCTCTCTCCCCTCCCTCTCTCTCCTCTCTCTCGATACGTCTGTATATAAACACACACAGATATGTATATGTAATGTATGTATGTGTGTGTGTTTGTGTTGTGTGTATTTGTGTATACGTCTAAAGATTTATTATAAGAATCGGCTCATGCAATCATGGAGGCTGAGAAATTTCACAATCTATCATCTGCAAGCTGGAAAACCAGGAAAGCCAGTGGTATAATTCCATGTGAGTCTGTGGGCCTGAGAATCAGGTGAGGGTTTGCTAGTGTAACTCCCAGAGTCTGAAGGTCTGAGAACCAGGAGCTCCAATGTCTGAAGGTAGGAACAGATGGATTCCACCTCATGAAGAAAAAGAGTAAACTCACACTTCCTCTGTGTGTGTGTGTGTGTGTGGTTGTTTTGGTTTGTTTTTGTATTCAGGCTCTCAGGGGATTGGATGATGTCCACCTACAGTGGTGAGGGTGGATCCTCTTTACTGAGTCTTCAGATTGAAACACAAATCTCTTTCAGAAACGCCTTTACAGGCACACCCAGAAATAATATTTTACCAGCTATCTGGGCATCCCTTAGCCCAGCCTGGTTGACACATAAGTTTAACCATCTCATAGGACAAAGGAATTTTGCAGATGTGATTAAGTGAAGAATTTTGACATAGGCTGATTATCCTGGATTATTCAAATGTCCCTAATGTCATCATAATGGTCTTTGTAAGAGGGAGGCAGGAGAATCAGTCAGAGGGAGAAAATGTAAGGATGGAAGCAGAGGTCAGGAAGGAGAAATGATGATACACTACCGGCTTTAAATGTGGAGAGTGAGGCATTGAGGCTGGGAATGTAGGTGTCCTCTAGAAGCTGGAAAAAGCAAGAAAAATGATCCTCTCCCAGAGGCTCCAGAAGGAATGTAGTACTACAGACATCTCAATTTTAGCCCACTGAAATGGATTTTGGACTTCTGACCTTCAGAAATGCAAGATAAATTCCTGTTGTTTCAAACCACTAAATTTGTGATAATTTGTTATAGAAGCAATAGGAAACAAATACACTACCCCATTCTTCAAGCAACTGAAATATTTCAAGATACTGCTATAACTTACATTGAATATATATATATATCTTCTGTATGTTAGAGGCTAGAGGAAATGCCACTTTTAAAAAGCTTTATTTTCTACTCTCCCTATAGTCATTAAATTGAGGAGTTTGAGGAGGACCCTAGCAGTCTCAGTTAATGAAATTTACTTGATTAATTCAACTGGGAAACAATAGAGGACATAGATGATAAAAATAATTATAGCTATGGAAGACAGAATGGGAAGGGTGATATTGAAATCTTAACTCTTTCAAGAAAAAAAAATCTGGTAGAAGATGGTACCAAAACTAGAGGAAACTAATTTGATAGTGCAATTATTTTTGTATGTGTGAATTGTTCCCATGGATGGTGATTAAGGCCATAATGTCCATTTTAACTTTGGATACTACAACCTTGTTTTACCAAAATTCCTTGAAATTTTCACATGATTGAAATGTATTTGATGGAAGACATGCAGCCAATCTTAGAGAACCTTTCTTGTGTAGTTAATTCCCAAGAAATAAAATTAATCTAAAGCAAATCACTTTACATTAAAATTGACGTAACAAAGTAAATTGCTTTAAAGCAGTGGAAGGATGACTGAGTAGGAGACAGAAGTGTATTTTGACTAAAGAGCAAGCCCAGATAGATTAAATATAATTTCTTTATTAGGAAAAAGGAACTTCATAAGCAGTTTTTCTTCTCAAAATTCTTTATACCAAGAATTTTGAATGGTATCAGCGTCTTTTGTGCTTTTTAATAATTTTTTAAGGTTAAATTTTAATGTATTTGGTGAAAACAGCAGTGGAAGCCCCATTTTTCTTGCATGCTCTCAATTTCCTTAGCTCCCTTGGGCCTCAGCATAGTGACATAATAAAAATGTAAGCACCTGGTGTCTTAGCGAAAGGCCCTCTGTAGGGAGGGAACTAGAGCTTTGGGGGAACCAGAGCTTTGGGGGAACTAGAGCTTTGGGGGAACTAGAGCTTTGTGGGAACCAGAGCTTTGGGGAAGCAGTTGGTTCTGGAATCTGATTGTGTGGAGTTGAATCTCCCTCTGCCACTTTCTAATTGTACACCATTGGGCAAATCTCTTCACTGTAGTGGGTCCTTTTTTCTTCACATTGAAAATAAGGACATAAAATCAATATTTCCCTCACAGATTTATAGTGAAGATTACATGTCTTGGTATGTAACGACTTAATGTACTGTTGGGCACATGATCAACACTCAAAAAACCAGAGATACTGTCCTCATTCAGGTATTATTGTCAAGTCTTCTGTAGACATTTCAAAACTGCTGCACCAGTTCCCCCCCTCGTTGATTCTCTTGTTGTGCCATAAGGCTGTTTACAGCAGTGAAAGCCATTGTCCCTTGCTCAGCCTTGCTTGATCCATCTGAAATTGTCCTGTTCTTCCCTCTTTAATTATCTTATAATCACCTTTTATTCATCAGAGTGTAATTAGATGAAGTCTGAATTCTTTACCTTTGTTCTAAAACAAGCTTGTGTTTGTTCGTATGCTTAACTAGAATGTCTTTCAATCAGTGTTAGACATATTAAATTTGTGATCTCAAATCTCAGATTGGATGTTGCCGCTCTCCAGCATGTCTACTGAACTCCTCAGTATGTTCACTTTCTCATTCGCCAAAATGACAAATACATGCCTGCTTTCCTTCTCAAACATCCTGTACCAAACACTCCTTTCCCTCCTTCTCAGCCTATAAACTTGGGTCATTTTTAAAAACACACATTTAGAAGCTACCCCAGTCTTCCTTCTATGAAATCTAACAATCCATTTGTGTCCCTTGCACACTTTCAGCTTTTCATCTTGTAAATATGTACTAAGGTAGGTTGACTGCTGAGAGAAAATGCTCAGCATCTCAGTGGCTTCTCCCATGATAGTTTGCTTATCACTCACACGAAGTCCATGCATCTGTTCCTGTGTGGCTTTCCTGGACAGCTTCTCTTCAAGCAATGCTTTAGAGATTCAGATTACTTTCTTGATGTGAGGTCATCTGCAATATGTGGCTTCTGTGGTCACTATAGAGGCAAAAGAAGATGGAGAAGGCATAACTGCTTCCGCTCAGAAGTGACACTTTATTTCTTTATTCCCTTCGTGGGAATCAATCTCATGGCCCTACCTGGAAGAAAGACAACTGTAAGCAATAGTTGTCTGATGGGGAGGAGGAGCTGCCCTGGTTGCATGGTCAGTCACATTGTGAATGAATTCTTGTTCATTTAAAATGCAACTCCTTCTTCACTTGTGTTCTGTGCTCTATTCTCACTCAACTTCCTGGACCTTCGTTCTGGAAATTATTACTTCTCCCTGTTGCGCAATTTCTCTTCTATTAGTTCATTACTATTAGTATATACACATGCTCTAATATCACCTATCATAAAAGACAAAAACATTTAAAAAGAATGCTTATTTAGTCCCTTTTTCCTTTCCAACTACCACTTAATTTTTTAATAGCACTCAAACTTCTTCAAACATAATCCCATTTCAATGTGTTTTTTGTTTCTTGGTAGTATGCTAACTTACAGAAAAATTTGGTCTGGTAGAAACCAGCTTTTAATTTTTCCCCTCGTTCTCACTTGGCTACGTTTTAGAACTTACATTTTTTCCCCATTTTGTCTCTGATTTCCATTGTAATTTCCTCACCTGTAAGAATAAATCAATGTCTATTTTTATCTTCATAATAAATTGTAGCTTTTAATAGTTAAGAAATAAGAATTGCATAGGAATCCTTCAATATTTCTGCTAAAATAAATGTTATATTTACTGGTTTTCATTTAAACAAATCAAAGTAAAACAAATAAATGACTAATTTTTCTCTTCTTAAGCTGACTTGTGTGTGTACATGTGATATGGTTTGGCTGTGTCCCCACGCAAATCTCATCCTGAATTGTAGTTCCCATAGTCCCCACATGTTCTGGGAAGGAGCTGGTGGGAGGTAATTGAATCATGGGAGCGGTTACCCTCATGCCGTTCTTGTAATAGTGAGTGAGTTCTCATGAGTTCTTATGGTTTTATAAGGGGTTTTCCCCCTTTTGCTCGGCACTTTTCCATGTTGTTGGCATGTGAAGAAGGACGTGTTTGCTTCCCCTTCCACCATGTAAGTTTCCTGAGGCTTCCCCAGCCATGATGAACTGTGAGTCAATTAAACCTCTTTCCTTTATAAATTACCCAGTCTCGGGTATGTCTTTATTAGCAGTGTGAGAACAGACTAATTACAACATGGTATACTGGATCTTTGGCCTCTCCATTTCTTCCTGCTCCTCCCACACTGGCCAGCATGCTACCCTTTTGCATGTTTAATAAGTGACATATTGAATAAGGAAAGGTACTGACTATTTGCTTCTTGTTGGCAAGACTAATAAAAGTCACTGTAGTAAGATTGTGATGCATTTGTCTAAAATGAGGCTTTCTGGATTACTAGCAGATTTCATTTATCATAATATCCCTGTCCTCTATAACCATGAGTAACATAATTGACTCTGATTTAATCCTCTATTTCAAATATGCAGGTCATTCCAGAGTTAAACTCCTGTAAGTAAGAAAAAGGAATATTGCTGTAATTGAATAGCTAAATTGGCAGAGCATTCAACATGAGATAAATTAGGAAGAAATTGACAGTAAGAACTATCTTTTCCCTGACACCAGAAGCACAACATGAAGAAAGCCAATTAAATCGAACATCTCATCAACCCATTAACAAATGTAGAATTACACTTTAGGGTTTATTTTTCTAACGCAACACTTCATTTAAAGCACAGTGTTAGGGAACTGTAGATGTATTTTTAAATACACATACACATACGTGTGTGTGCATATATATCTGTATTTTAACTTATAATAAACATACATGTATCTATATTTTAAGTTGACAGTCTAAATAATTTGTTACTATGCAGCTTGTAGATATAAAACAAATTAAGTCAAACTATAAAAATATTATCCGTGATATACCGGATAAGGGTAGCATGCTACAACCTTCCATTATACATTAATAACATATTGTTCTCTGACCATACCAGAGTTAAAACCAATTGGGAATCTGAGTGACTTTAAATAGGACATGCACTCTTTTACACCCTCAAATTTCATTCATTTATATTCTGACCCCTGAAGTTGTTTGAGTTTATACTGTTTCAGATAATTCAAATTTTCATGAAATAATTCAAGGCCCCATCTGCTATTTCTTTGGCCAAGGGGTGTGGGGGGGGGGGCATCAGTTGAAACTATCACAGTTCCTCACCTAACCCGCCTGAGGTGTAATTTTAATAGTCAAAAGATGAGAGTAAAGTATTATGTACTAGAGCATGGCTTAGAAATAAAAGGACCTGAGGGAAGAGAAAAGAAGACATAGCGAAAGTTTAATTCCTTTCTTTGAACTCTTCCAATCCAAACAAGACAGAACAAACTCACTTTTCCCTTGATAAAAAAGTAAATAGCATCATTAAACACTTACCCAAAGAAAATATAAAATACAGGAAAGATGCTTCGTATTAACTTCTCTGTTTCTGAGTTCTAGGTATCATCCTTACAGCTGAGACTATAAAGACAAGCAAGACGCTCATTCATTCAGTCATCATTCAATCATTTACACATATGTATTTACTATGACTAGGGTTTTGGAGAACACAGTGACGAAAACTAAAAATGGATCCTGCCTTTGTGAAGTATACAGTCCTTAGGGACTCGGGAGGCTGGGATGAGGGAATGACTTGAGGCCAGGAGTCTGAGACCAGCCTGGGCAACATAGTGAGACCCATGCCTCTAAAAAATATTTTTAAAACTTATCTGGGCATGGTGGTGCATGCCTGCAGTCCTAACTGAAAGGAGTTAATCAGCTTGCTTTAGGCAAATAGTAAGGAAAGGGTTCCCGGAGAATCTTCAATCTGTGTTTTGTGCAAATAAGGCAACTCGCACAGGGGCTTGCCTAAACATGCCCACAGCCAACTAGGTCCCTTATATGCACTGAGGGGATGGGGTGGTGCCACCAGGAATTCACGCCTTATACAAATAGGGAATCCAGCCCCATCAGCTTGTATGTAAAAGCCCTTGTATTCAACTGTGAAGGAGGCAACAAGGACCCTGCTTTCAGGTCTCCACTCTTTGCTGACAGCTTTACTTTCACTTAATAAACTCTACTCCAGGACCAGGTGCGGTGGCTCACGCCTGTAATCCCAGCACTTTGGGAGGCCAAGGCTGGCAGATCATGAGGTCAGGAGATTGAGACTATCCTGGCTAATATGGTGAAACCCCATCTCTCCTAAAAATACAAAAAATTAGCCGGGTGTGGTGGCAGGCACCTGTAGTCCCAGCTGCTCGGGAGGCTGAGGCAGGAGAATCACTTGAACCCTCAAGGCAGTGGTTGCCCTGAGCCAAGATCGCGCCACTGCACTCCAGCCTGAGCGACAGAGCGAGACTTTGTCTCAAAATAAATAAATAAATAAAATAAAATAAATAAGCTCTATTCCACTCACTCTCCAGTGTCCGTGTGCCTAATTTTTCCTGGTTGTGAGACAAGAACCTGCACCTAGCTAAGGAGTAAAAAATCCTGCATAATTTGTACTTGAGAGGCTGAGGCAGGAGGATTGCTTGAACCCAAGTGTTCAAGGCTGCTATGAACTATGGTTATGGCACTGTACTCCAGCCTGACTGAGCAAGCAAGACCCCTAGTGAAAATAATACTAATACTAATACTAATACTAATACTAATACTAATACTAATA
>NC_045434.1:10107787-10229765 GCF_002776525.5 Piliocolobus tephrosceles | reverse complement strand
TAATACTAATACTAATACTAATACTAATACTAATACTAATACTAATACTAATACTACTAATAATAAGTCTAGATTGTGAACTCTATCTAGGGGGATACAAGTGAAATTACCATATGCAATGAAATAAATGCTCAAATGGTGGTCAAATGAAAGTTTCTAATGGGGAGATTTGACTCATGGAAGTCAGAAAATGTCTTCCTTGAGAAGGTGGTACTTGAGCTGAGAGTTCAAGGATAAACAGGCATTGAGCAGATAAAGCCAGGTTGTTTTTTTTTTTTTTTTTTTTTTTTTTTTGAGACAGAGTCTTCTCCTTCGCCCAGGCTGGAGTGCAGTGGCACGATCTTGGCTCACTGCAACCTCCACCTCCCGGGTTCACACCATCCTTCTGCCTCAGCCTCCCGAGTAGCTGGGACTACAGGCGCCTGCCACCACACCCGAAAACCAAGTATTTTTGGTGAATAGACATTGGCAGGTTGAGCTCAGAATTTGGATCTCCATCATTAGATTAACGGGAAATAATTGCCAGAATTTAAACAGAAGTAATAGTAAAGTTTTTTATTTTCAAAAAGAACACTCTGAAATGTTGAAAATGGTCAGAGTATCTGCAGCCAGCCTGGTTAGAATGCTGTAGATTCAGTCCATATAAGAGATGGCTATTGCTTGGACTTTGGTGGAGATAACAGAAGTGAGGATTCAGAAGGTAAAATCTAAAATTTTGTGATAGGGTGAAGTGGGAAAAGGTGAGTGAGAGGGAAGAGTCGAGAATGATAGCTGGTTTCCGACTTTTTCAGCAGAAGCTCTTCTATTCTTTGAGATGGGCACAGCTGGCATAGGACTAGGATTTTTCTTGGAGGAGGCTGAGCTCATAAATATGTCATTTTGGATGTATTTAAACATATTCTCAAAGATCTGAGTCTGATGAGGGACACAGATAAACCTACATATACGGTAAAATGCCACAGATGCTACAATGGAGGTATGTGTGAGGTGTGTGCTCACAGAATAGGAATGAAAAGCTTATTCTGCAGGCGTGGAGAAGGCCTTTAGTGAGGGTAGCACCTGATCTAGGATTTCAAGGGTAAGCTGGAGCTTTCCAGGTAGATAAATGGGTATAGGGTTAAGGATGAGAAAGAAGACTTAAAGGCTGTCAAAATAGTGCACGTTGTGCAAAATAAAGAATGCAGAAATGGAACTACTTGGTGTGTTCCAAAATTATGACACATTCCACATGTTTGAAGGAGTTTCGAAGGAATAGCAGGATATGAGGCTGAACATGTTTGAGATGTTAAAGTCTTTACATTTGTGATGACTATATGATTTGTATCCAAACTGCTCTGCTTTTTAGGGTGAAAGTGAAAGCTGTAAGTAATTTTGACAAGATAGTCAGTGTGAATGGAAACTGTCTGGGGAAAACTGGGATGTGAAGCTACTCTACACTCTGAAAGTGACTGATTCCCAGAAGCCATGGGGAGCTCCCAGAAGCCATGGGAGATCTTTTAAGCAGGGCAGAGAAACAACTTGATGAAAATTTTAGGAAGGTCATGTCACTGAGATGCCTCTATGCAGGTGGATACAGAATTGACTTGGTCCTTTTGAGATCTAAATTATTATTATATAAATAAACCTTATTTACCATGTGGCTATCACATACTTTCTCAGGTTCTATTTATTGTGATGAAACCAAAATTAACACTTTGTTTAGGCCAGGTGTGGTGGCTCATGCCTGTAATCCTAGCACTTAGGGAGGCTGAGGCAGGTGGATCATGTGAAGTCAGGAGTTTGAGACCAGCCTGGCCAACATGGTGAAACCCCGTCTCTACTAAAAATACAAAAATTAGCCAGGTGTGGTGGCAGGTGCCTTTAGTCCCAGCTACTCTGGAGGCTGAGGCAGAAGAATTGCTTGAATCCAGGAGGCAGACATTGCAGTGAGCCAAGATTGCACTACTGCACTCCAGCCTGGGCAACAGAGTGACACTTTCTGTCCAAAAACAAAACAAACAACAAAACTTGTTTATTGTTTAAAGTGGCAGGATTATTTATTAAGGCATTTGAACATTAAGAAAAAATGTGTATGTAAACTTGCATAAATCTTAGGTATCTGCAGAGGACAACACAGTTTTAATTTACTTTGGGATTCTATAGCCATCTGCCACTCTCCATTGTGGTCCAAGCTAATCTATGCTTTCTAGTACTTCTACATAAGCACCCTTTGCCCAGCTGTAGAGCAAGCTTTCATATGTCTTGAATACCTGTGATTCTTACCCATTGTTCTCTCCATAATGTGCCTTCTGCCACTATTCTGGTATATTGTAGCATCACACTAATGCTATTTTGCTCTGTGTGTTAGCCAGAAGCTGGGGAGGGTAGAGAGGACGCCCAAGCAGAAAAAGAAACATGAATCAGAACCAGCTAATACAGGATGGGAGAGCACATGTGCCATGATCAAACACACAGGGGTGTGAATAAGAAGCAAGGGTAACAGATATTAAGAACTAAGCTTTAAAGATACTGATATACCTTGAGTCCAGAGAAGGAGCTAAGATTAGAAGCTGGGAGGGCATGGTTGGGTTGGCGTGTGCATTCACTCTCAGTTTCTGCCCTGACAGAATGTTTGCACGCTTTCACAATTCCTCAAATTCTTCAATTTCATTCTAACTGTGTCCCTTAGTCAAGGTGCCTCCAGGGACCTTGGCCACCCCCTTGATTGTGCCATAAACGCATCCCTCCTTTTACCTTTCTCTGCTGTTTTTTCCCACGAACTCTACTCTTTATTGCCTCTCTCACCCCTGATCTATCACCTCTTTTGCTCTAGTCTATCCATTACCATGTCTATATTTAACCACAGGTAAGCACCTCTTCTAATTGATAGTCATTTTAAAAAGCATTTTGCAGCATTTCTACACCATGCCTTGTAATTGTTACTCGATTTGCTTTTCATGGCTCTCAAAGGACGAATCCCATTTTCCATGATAGCATATTTTACTATCCCCACTAAAAGAGAATGAAGTTATTTGATTTGAACATTTAGAACTTTTTCCTTCTTCTTAAAATTCCCCAGTATCATTACCATTAATTACTCTACCTTTCTTGTTTCAAAAAAAAGAAGGAAAAAAAGAGAGAGAAAGGTATTTTCCATTCTAAAGTTTAGTCACCTGCTTGTGCTTTAGCTACTCTGGACCTACATCCACCAGACATTCTCCTTTTTTTCTATTAAATCTTAAACGTTGCCTTGCGCGTGGCTCTGTACCAAGTTGTTTGAGTTTTCTCCCTCCTTTCCTCTGTACACAGGCACAAAAACTTCCCTTGATTTTAGCCAGCTTCCCTTTGAGGCCATCACTTTTTCTTTCCTTTAACCACCTGCTTTCTTACAACAGTTTACATAATGTCTTCTCTTTTCTCTCCTTAGAAAATCAACATAACAGAAATATTTTCCCTTCTAACACTCTCCTCATTTTAACTGCACGTTCTCATTATATCAGCAAGTAAGATTGTTCCTATCTTTTCCATTTGTTCTTTCCATGTTTTCAGGGCTTTGGCGTCTCTCCTGACTGAAGTGGGAATTGTCATGATAAAATATGACAACATAGATAGCATTTGAGTTAAAGAGAAAGGAAACATATGGTTAGTTGACAACACGCATATTTCACTTACACCAGGACCACACTGGAGAAGCCAGTTCTCTCAACTACGGTCACTGGTTTTATACAAGATCAAGCTAACTCTTTTTTAAGTCAGTTTGGGAAATGACTTTGAGCAAATGTATTTATTCTCAGTATATTTTCAACAGACAGTTTTGTTTCAAAAAATAATCTTTTGGCTGTTCTTCTAGACAAAGCAGATTCACTAATAGGTATGTTAAGATCTGATCTGCCCATGGCATAAGCATACAGCAGTTGGGCCAACAGGTCTGCAGTTAGTAAATGAGGCAAAGGTCAATTTAAATGTCTTTTATGTAGTATTTAAGCCTGGAAAGAACCTGGACAGAA
Organism: Piliocolobus tephrosceles; assembly: GCF_002776525.5. Taxonomy (NCBI): domain Eukaryota; kingdom Metazoa; phylum Chordata; class Mammalia; order Primates; family Cercopithecidae; genus Piliocolobus; species Piliocolobus tephrosceles. The sequence continues at coordinate 10,225,779 of NC_045434.1, read as the reverse complement.
CAAAGAAGACCCGTTAGCGCAGCAGCAATCCCAAGTGGGGATGAGTCCAAGAGCTCCTGACTTTTTCCCTGAGACTCTAAGGCTCAACTTCTCTACTTATTTTTCTTTTTATTTGAAAAGCCTCAGTGACTTTTCATTTTCTTTTTTTAATCTTTTGCCACAGGGGAGAAGCTCCTTTAAAAAATATATATATGTGTCTATATATACACACACACATATATGTGTGTATATATATACACATATGTATTTGTGTGTATATGCACACATATATATTTTTGAGGAGAAATATATATACACATGTATTTTTGAGGAGAAATATATGTACACATATATTTTTTGAGAAAAAATTGTATACATAGAGTTATAATTGTTACTTAATTTGGTTTTCATGCCTCTCAAAGGATGAATCTCACCTAATCTGCCTGAAGTGTAATTTTAATAACTAGAATGCTCTTTAAGCAATGCTTTAGAGATTCAGATCACTTTCTTGATGTGAGGTCGTCTGCAGCGTGTGGCTTCTGCGGTCACCACAGTGTCAAAAGATGGTGAAGAAGGCATAACCGCTTCAGCTCAGAAGTGACACTTTATTTCTTTGTTCCTTTTGTGAGAATTAATCTCATGGCCCTACCTGGAAGAAAGACAGCTGTAAACAGTTGTGCTGTCTTTCTTTCTTTTTTTGAGACAGAGTGTCGCTCGGTCACCCAGGCTGGAATGCAGTGGCGTGATCTCTGTCACTACAACTTCCGCCTCCCAGATTCAAACAATTCTCCTGCCTCAGCCTCGCAAGTAGCTGGGGTTACAGGTGCCGGCCACCACACCCAGGTAATTTTTGTATTTTTAGTAGAGACGAGGTTTCACTATATTGGCCAGGCTCGTCTTGAACTCCTGACCTCAGGTGATCCACCTGCCTCAGTCTCCCAAGGTGTTGGGATTACAGGCATGAGCCACCGCACCCAGCCTAAAAATTATATTTTAATGTGTATATTTAAAGTGTGCAGCATGACGTTGTAAGATACATGTAGATAGTAAAATGGTTGCCATCGTGAGGCAAATTCACACATCTACCATCTCAGAAAGTTACACCTATTTTCTTTGTGTGTGTGGCCAGAGCAGGTAAAATCTACTCATCTAGCAGGAATCCCACATACTGTAAGATTTTATTAACTCTAGCCCTCTTCTTGTGCCATACATCTCTAGACTCTCATCCTGGTACTGCTACTTTGTATTCTCTGATCTACATGTCCCTATTTCCTCCTCACTATCCTGTCCACTGTTTTATTCTCTATCTCTGTGTATTTGACTTTTTTAAAAAGAAAAATCCCACTTAGAAGTAAAATCGTGCAATATTTTTCTTTCTGTGGCTGGCTTATTTTACTTAGCGTAATCTTTAGCGTATACTTTCTCTCTTCTCTTTATTACCTCTCCTGTGAAGAAAGGCCTCCTGTAACTTGCAATAAAAGATTTTAAGAGTATCATTAAGAAAATGTATTATTGCCTCCAAAAAAGTTAGGATATCAGGGTAGTAAGACTCCTAGAACTATAAAAGGTTCATTTCTTAATCTATGTTACTAAAGGTTATTCAAATAATTAAAGTAGCTGGGAAGAAGTTTTTGGTGAACCTCAATTCACTTATCTCCTGTAGATCATAATTTTGTCATTTCCCTTAAAACTTTACAGAACTCATTCAATACATTCCAATTGCTTTTTCTTCCTAGCAAGATATCATAACATTGGCTCATTGGCTTTTTTTGTTGCTGTTGTTATGGAAACCCCTTTGATTATCGCCCTGTGTATACTTTTCATTTAGAAAATTATTCATTGAAAACATTTTCTAGGGTCAGACCCAGTGCTGCTCTTCTTTCTGTGTTCTTATACTAGGAGAATTTGCCCACTCCCTAAATTTCAAATTCCATGGCCACCTAAGTATGTGACCCTAGCCTTCATATTTTAGATAATTCACGCTTTTATGTAATTTTTTTCTCCATAAGATCAATATGTGTAAAATGAGACACCATTCTTCCTTGGTTAGTGGGGATTACAAAATTATAAATTGTGATCCTTAATGAGAACATTGATTGAAACCTTTTAATAAAGATATTTATTAAAAATACTTACTCCTGGCTGGGTGTGGTGACTCACACTTGCAATGCCAATACTCTGGGACAACTAGGCGAGGGGATCACTTGAGGCCACGAGTTCCAGACCAGTGGGGGCAGCATGACGAGACCCTGTCTCTACAAAATAAAGATAAAAATGATTAGCCAGGCATGGTGGAGCGTGCCTGTAGTCCTAATTACGTGGGAGGCTGAGGTAGGAGGAACACTTGAGCCCAGGAATTCTATGATCACACCACTGCACTTCAGTCTGGGCAAGAGAATGAGACCCTATCTCTAAAATAAAGTAAACTAAGATAAAATAAAATAAAACCATTTACTCCTGTAACAAAGGATATTTTTGTTCCACGTGGACAGTGGGAATGTCTGAGATAAGTCAGTGCTGGGGTTTGGCTGTGCAGCCCCCAGTCTCCTGTACCCTGAAGCCGCATCAGGTCACACCCTGTTGAATGCAGCCCGTGTGAAGTGGGTTTGCCAGGGTGAGAAGTAGCATCGTGTTACCGAACCACCTTTTAGAATAAAATGCTCCTGATGTTAGGTAGAGAGACTACTTAGAAAGTCAGAGCATTTTTCCCAAGGTTACTTCTCTATTATTAGAAAATAAAAAATAAAAAAAAAAACTCTTGCACATTTGCACCAGATTGAAAGTTAATAGAAAGTTGATCCTCTAGACGTCTCTTTAGGTGAATCTGCCAAATATGCTACAAATTAGATTCTCTCTTCAATTTCCTTGTCTCTTCTAAGGATATTACCATTTTTCCAATTACTTTGACTCAAAACCTTGGAGTTCTCTGTGACAGATCTCTCTCCTTTACTCACTATGTCAAAAATTAAAAATATCTTGCAGTTTTCCCTGACACCTTCCAAATCCCAGCCTCCAATGATTCATTTTCATGCCACTCAGGCAAACCACTTGACTAGATTTCAAGAATGTTGTTCCCACACCGCAACTCTTCTCTAATTATGGCACCAAATAAGAATCTCTCAAGGAACATGTCACTCCTCGGCTGAAAAATCCAAATTGTGTCTCTGTAACATTTTGAAAGCAAAACCTCCCTTCAAAGGTCCACATGCTGTCCATTGGTCCTTACTTTCCATCTTATCTCCCACTGTTTTCCAATGTGAATGTGGGGTTTCTACTCTGATATGACCACTATCTTTATTCTCCTGGAATTCAGCGTTTTCTCTTTTTCATTAAATTCACTTTGGTTTTATCTCATCTCAAATCTGAAGCTTAGACAACTAGCCTGGTTTTCAGCAGTCTCTCATAGCTTCCAACTGTGGTATTAACCACAGCCCAGTTCTCGTTAGGCACTAAATTATACCCCTAAGATAGTGCTAGTGTGACCCAGTGAAAAGCTTGCCTGAGCACATGTGCTTTAACCTGGGATCCGCTGGATACCGGAGGTTTCAGCCCCTTCTATCGTACTTGCTGGTGACCTTCCTCTTGAGCCCTATCTGTTGTTTCTGAAACCGCAGCCTGTTCCTTCTCTTTACTAAATTTGATCACATCTAAAAATAAAATTCCTTTGAGTTCCTCCTTCTCATCCCAGCTTCTGAGCTTAATCTAGAAACATGATTTTACCCTACAACTGTTTCTGATGTGAACTATTTTGGGCATAATTAGTCAATAGGATGGTATGATTGTTTTCCTGTAACTGACCTAGGCTGAAGTCTTTTGAACAAACTGGATACATTGAAAACAAGACACAACAAAACCCTAATATGTTAGTTAAAGTCTGAAGCAACACATCAAAATGAGATGAAGTCAGATTAAGAGTGGTTTCCTAATTCAATTTAGATACTAAGTCCAAGGCTAAAATTTGAGACTGAAATCTTGGTATAATTCCTTTAACATAAATCTTGTATGCTGGCGAACTCTTTGCTTTTTGTGTTTGTTTTTGAAAGCAAGAAGCATCCGTTTTCCATGTATGTGTCTTCGTAAGTCCTGGCACAGAGTGTAATACCCCTTCGCTATTTTATATTTGTATATTATTTATCTAAGATGGATGTTTTTAGTCTGTAGCCTGCAACAAATTCTGGCTATCTGATTGTTTTTGTAAATAAATGTTATTGGAATACAGCCATACCCATTTAATTACATATTATTGTTTACGTATTGTCCGTGGCTGCTTACCCTGGATTGCACAGTTGAGTAGATGTGACAGAGCTGATGTGGTTGCAAAGTCTAAAATTTTTTCCATCTGGTTCTCTAGAGAAAAGTTTGTCTACCCCAGATTTAAGAAGATGCTATGACAAAAAAATCTGTATACCTTTGGCCTTCTGAAATTGAAATGACATGCATCACGAGGCAACAATTTTGAGTTGGCAAGTGTAAAATGAGTAACTGTGCAAATATTCACTTGGGAACCAAATCAAATCTTTCCTCTTCCCTCAGGTTTTCCTTCCTATCCCCACAAAGTTAATTGCCCCCCACCTTTGTGCTACAACATGTTGTAACAATGAAAACATTAATGATTGTTTATGTATGTGGCTTCCTAATTAAATTATGATCTTTACAGGGAGAAGGAGCATATTATATTTATCTTGACTCACTCTAATGCCTACAATTGTGGTGTGTAGGTGCTCAATAATTTCTCATTGCAAGAAAAGATGAGTAGATGGTTTTTGTAAGTAAGAAATCGCAGTCCAGTGAAAAACAGCTTTTAGCATTTCTACTTATTTTATTCCCTCAAAATTAATACTTATTTTATTCTCTTGGAACTTTGAGAAATATTCTCAGTAAATGGGCTAACCATGCAGGGTTAGAGATGATGATGCAATCTTACTTTTTTAAATTTGTTTTAGAGACAAGGTCTTGCTCTGTCACCCAGGCTGAAATGCAGTGACTTAATCCTAACCCACTGCAGTCTCAAACTCCTGATTTCATGTGATCCTTCTGCCTCAGCCTTCCAAGAAACTAGGATTATAGGCACACACCACCATGCCTCACTAGTTTCTTTTTTTTAATTTGTATTTTTTTGTAGAGACAAGGTCTTGCTACATTGCCCAGGCTTATTCCTGCCCTAAAGCAATCCTCTTGCTTCAGCCTCTCAAGGTGCTGGGATTATAGGTGTGAGCCACCATGCCTGGCCATACAGTCTTATTTATAGACATTACCTGAAGAGAAGACACAGGTTGAAATCACTAATAGTTTCATGATAAAAGGTTTTAAAAGGCTTGTAGATAACTTCAGTTAATTTAATATAGGATGATGGTAGGATATACCTGTCCTACTCTGAAAATAGCAATTTGTCTTTTTGTCAAGCAGGTTGACTGTAAACATCAAAAGCAAATTACTGATTGGGATTGAATATTGTTCAATCCTAATTGTAGAAACCTAATGTTCCTATAAATTGGGCCATGTGTCCAATCTCAGTCACTTTCCATTTGTTTCCTTGTCTGTTTCTTTATTTATTTAACCATCAAGGATGGATTATGTATCATGTATCAGAGGCTGGATTATGTGCATTTACTTAAAAAATTATCCAAAAAGTCTTTGAAGTAAACATGTTTAGTTTTCATTTTTAGATTGGAAACCCTTATAAAATATATAATTTCCTGTAGGTATAGTGGCTAGAGAGAGATCAGATCTTACTATCATCACGTGGTTTTTGCTATCATTGTCCATCAAGGTAAATTCAGTTAATTCATTTAATCCTACTGGAAAGGTACATGTCTCCTACTAGCTCATGCTCATTACTCCTTAAACTGTAAAACTGGTATATTATTTTTACTGTCCCTGTTATAACAAATTAACACAAATTTAGTTGGTAGAAAAGACACAAATGTATTATCTCACAGTTCTGGTAGGTGGGAATGTTGGATACAGTCTGGCTCAGCAAGGTCCTTTGCTAGGAATATCATAAGGCCCAAATCAACGTTCCTTGATTCCTACATTCTTCTGGAGGGTCTGGAAATTAATCTCCTTCCAAGCTCATTGAGGTAATTGGCCGAGTTCAGTTTCTTATTCTCCTAGGTCTGAGGTCCCTGTTTCCTTGCTGGCTCTTGGCTCGGAGGCCATTTCTCCCTATTTCCCTGCTGGCTGGCTGCTGACTGGGAGGCCATCTCTGCTTCTTAAGGTGGGCTGTGATCCCCTTTACTCATCTCCTCCCTCTTTAAATGAGCACTGACCAGAAGAGTCCTCATGCTTTGCATTAACTCTCCAACTTCCTCTTCTGCTGCACCCTTCCTGCCTCCAAAGAGAGAAACATCTTTGTTTTTAAGGGCACGTGTGACTAAATTGTGCCCACTTGGATAATTAACAAAAACCTCCCTTTCTTAAGGTTCATAGCTTCAGATGACATCTGCAAAGTCCCCTTTGTTATATAAAGTAACATTTTCTCAGGTTCCAGGGATTAGGGAACATCTTTGGCATGGACATCTTTGGGGGTCATTCTGCCTACCACATTTGGTAGGACTCCTTTCTTAAAGAACTCTTTGGACTCAGGTATATATGTTAGAAATGACTTGATTGTGTTGTAAGAATAAATGACCTCAAAATCTCATGAAAACATAGGTTTATTTCTTGTTCATGCTTCATCAAAGTTTGGTTCGTGTTCTGCTCTGCATCATTTTCTCAATGTAACACCCAAGGTGGCAAAGCTTCCTTTATCTGGAACATTGTTAGTAACCATGGCCAAGTTAAAAGGGCAAACCTTCTGCCCAGAAATGACACACACACATCGCTTCTCACTTGTCATTGGCTGAGGCATGTCACATTTTGCATACCCACCTCCCCCATGAAAGTCAAGGCAAAAAGGAATTTTGATATTTGGTGCAAAATAATATAATCTACCCTAAAAAACAAGCTTCTTATCATTGCAAAATCTTCTGTTGAAGACTAGTATTGTCAATCTACACCAATTCCTTCCTATTAGATGAGAATACATAGTGTTACAAAGGAATCTTATTTCTAGTACTGAGACTCTATGTAGAATATTCAGACTATTCATAGCAAACCAGTACCCAGGGGATAAAACAATGAAAGAAATAGAAGGAAAGACTTCAGTAAGGACACCAAAGAAGTCCAGAGTTACAGACATGTTGCAAGTAAAAACAACATGGAAATTATTTTGCTTATCTTTTATGAAGTCCTAAATAAAAACAAAACCAGAAAATATCAGAACATAATTGAGAAAATGCTGACAATCCTCCAAATTAAAGACATTTTCAAATGTTAAGGATTAGAGTTGAGTTGTTCTATATGTTACCCGAATAGTCTTCCCATTTTAACTTTTGATATCAAGACAATTGCTCTAATCTCAAATAAATACTAGTTTTTCTTTACAGAGGGAAAAAAAATCCAAAAGGAGAGACTTAACATTTACTTAACACCTCCTGTGAGCCTTACGAATGGAAGGAAAAGTTTTTGTTTGCTCTTTCTGCTTTGCACCAAGCACAGCTGGTATTATTCAAACATTGTGAGATGATTACTGTCAATTACAGTCCAGTTTAGTAGGGTGGCTGCAAGATTCATACCTATGTGTCTGACTGTAGGTGGCCATGAGATGAAACCATTGAAGGAAGGAGCTTCTGTGTATCTTTGTAATAGACAATTGATGTTCTACTAGTATGTGGAAGACCAGGTTGTTGTGGAGCTTGCAGAGATAAATATGCAACTGTCCTAGACTTTGAGAAACATTTTTATCTCTACTATCTTGAAGTCTTTGGTAGTTAATGTCAATTGAGTTACTACCATTTTGTGGATCATTGTTCTATATTTATTAACTATTATCTTCTTGTGAACATGCAGGAAAACCTGGCTCAACTGTTCCCTCTTTTGACGTGCTCTCTGCCTCCCTTGTCACTCTGAGTGATGAAGACTTACATCTTCTCTGCTCCTTTAGGACAATTTATCAGTCGCCTATTGTAGCACCTTTGTCTGACTTGTGAGGTTATACATACTGTTATCTCCCTGCCCAACCCAGAGTGTGAGCTCTTTGGCACAATCTTGGAATCAACATCTAGTGCTGGCAAAATATCTTGTACTTAAAAACAGCAATAGCAACAACAACGTTAGATTCAACTGCCTTTTTTATGGAATCAAATGCCCCATTAATGCAGAATTGCAGAGAGGGTGGCCCATTTCTGGAGGCACCATCAAATCAAAGGGATTACTAAGTATAGGTCATGATTAACTCTTTGAAGAGCTACATAAGATAGAGCTGAATGCCAAAAATAGGGGTGCAACTGGCCAGGCGTGGTGGCTCATGCCTGTAATCCCAGCACTTTGGGAGGCTGAGGCGGGTGGATCATGACATCCTGGCTAACACGATGAAACCCTGTATCTACTAAAAATTAGCAAAAAAGAAAAAGAATAGCCAGCTGTGGTGGCTGGCACCTGTAATCCCAGCTACTCGGGAGGCTGAGGCAGGAGAATCGCTTGAACCTGGGAGGCGGAGGTTACAGAGTTGCAGTGAGCGGAGTTCGCGCCACTGCACTCCAGCCTGGGCAACAGACCGAGACTCCGTCAAAAAAAAAAAAAAAAAGAATAGGGTGCGATATTATGGCCTCTTCCTTTTAGGGCCTTATAGAATAAGAGCTGCAAAGTAAATTAAGAGGTTGGCAGGCCTGGCTAGTGCAGAAACGATCACTTGTTAGACGTTCCTGATGCTACTTAGCATTGCATGCACTCCAGGATTCAAGAGTGTCCAGAGAGTAGGCACATGCAAAGACATGTTTCTTCAGACAAAGTCTCTTAGCTTGGGATTCCCAGGAAGCACATCTCCAGGCAGAGAGTTTGTGCACTGTTGTTTTATTGGAGAGTCCACCAATCGCAGGAAGCAGAAGTGAGAGGTGAGAAAAGTGAGAGCCAATACAAGTGCTTGTTACTAAACTGAAAACTTCGAATGTGACTGACTACTTAGTACTACGGCACCACACAGGGCAGGACCATCCCTCAGGAGAGCAAAGGAGAAAATAATGTGTCTACTAATCCACCCTCTTTTCCAATTTGGTTAAACGTTCACCCTAGGAGATGCTAGCATCTCCAGATTTCCAGACTTCACATGCAGGAACAGGCATAAGCCCCAGGCAGAGTCCTGCAGCGGCCTTGAGAAGGAAGCCCCTTGGTGGGTGAGGCATATGGCACGCAGGCAGGGCGCCAAGGTCTGCTAGACTGCATCTGTGAAGACAGACCACAATCCGAGTAGAACAAGAGAGAGCAAGGCCAAGTGCATAGAAGATACATGGAATCCGCTTTGGAATTTCACAGGAAGAACTCACTTGTTCATGCCTGTTTCTGTGCGTGCTCATGCAGTCCATGAGTAGGAATCCTTTTCCAAACCCTCCAGCATTTCTTTTTCTATTTATTGAGACGGTGTCTCTCGCTCTGTCACCCAGGCTGGAGTGCGGTGGCGCGATCTCGGCTCACTGCCAACCTCTTCTGCCCAGGTTCAAGTGATTCTCCTGCCTCAGCCTCCCCAGTAGCTGGGATTACAGGCGCATGTCACTACCCCCGGCTAATTTTTGTATTTTTAGTAGAGATGGGGTTTTGCCCTATTGGCCAGGCTGGTCTCAAACTCCTGACCTCAAGTGATCTGCCTGCCTCGGACTCCCAAAGTGCTGGGATTAAAGGCGTGAGCCACCGCACCCAGCCCCTCCACCTTTTAAAAACAGAAAATTTAACTAGAGTTCTGAAACATTTCTGAAGCAATAAGTTGTACGTGTAATGTTTAAGGCAAATAAAGTTTAATGCAATTCTGGTAACAATTTCTGAAGCTCTTTAATAATTAGTGGAAATGAGCTAACACTTTTCACTTGGGATAAGGTCCAAGAGTAACTTCTTTAAAGACTAAACAGTGAGAAAATAGTTCATGTATGAAAATAAAATATCTGATTACCTATTTTAATTTGGGGTCTGTAAGAAAATCTTGATAGTAAAGGATAATTGCAGCCATAGGTGTATGATAATACTGTCATTTAAAATCATTCTGATAGGGAAAACTAGGATAATGGATTCAGAGTGGTGACAAATCACAGGTCACAAAGTGCTCTGTGTCTTTTAATTCATTTTTTCATTAATTATTGAGTGCATATTAAGTCACAGGCACTGTTCTAGGCTCATAATATTAACAATAATAATAAAATATGGGCCAGACACGGTGGCTCACTCCTGTAATCCCAGCACTTTGGGAGGCCAAGGCTAGTGGATCACCTGAGGTCAGGAGTTTGAGACCAGCCTGATCAACATGGTGAAACCTCATCTCTACCAAAAATACAAAAATTAGCTGAGCATGGTGGCCCATGCCATTATCCCAACTACTCAGGAAACTGAGGCATAAGAATTGTGGGAACCCAGGAGGCGGGGGTTGCAGTGAGCCAAGATCATGCCATTGTACTCCAGCCTGGGCGACAGAGTGAGACTTTGCCTCAAAATAAATAAATAAATAAATAAATAAATAAATAAATAAATAAATAAATAAGGCTGTGTCTTAGAAGATTGCACACTCCTGTGGGAGAGCACATAAATAATTAAGCAATTATAAACCAGCATGGAAAGTGATACAGTGAAGATGTTGAAAAGTCTGGGGATCGGTGGATGGAGCACCAATACCAGGCTTTCCAAGCGTGGTCTCTGGAGCACCGAACAGCCAGACAGAAACCTGAAGGAGAGTTGGAGATTGGCAGCCAATGGCATTGGAGAAGGGGAGATGGGAGGTCTCCTTGGAGAGGAAGCCATTTCAGAACAATATGACCTCAAAAAACTGCAAACGCACATTGGGGCTGGAAATCTGAATAGGAGTTGTATCAGGAAGGGCAAGCCATAAGGAGCTTTCATGCATGAAGTCGTGAGTCACTGGAAGATTTCAAGGAAGAGAATGAAACAATCGGATTTGTGACTTTGACAGATCACTTTGGCAGTTTAGTGGAGTGAGATGGGAATCAGGAAGATAAATTTTGAGGTAATCTCTATAGCCCAGTAAAGAAACAATAAAGTCTTAAACTGAAGTTTCAACAGTGGAAATAGAGATAAGTGATTTGTTTAATGAGAATTCACATCACTTGGGGACATAGAGAAAGAACTGAATTTGGAGAAAATGAGCCAAAATATTCCCAAAATTCTGGCTTGAGCAACTCAGTGGGTAATATTACTGTTCACCAAATAAAGGCTATAGGAAGAGATACAAGTTTAGGGGAAGGGAAGGGAGTGTGGGTATGAAAGTAAGAAATAGGATAATTTAGAATAATTTCACTTGTTTAATCATATTTAATAATTACTTGTCAATAGAGTGAACAAGGTTGATCTTCTCAGTACATTTAAAATGAAATAATTAATTTTTATATGGCTGTACTAGTAAAATTGATGTTGACGTGAAATAGTCATGAAATTGTCAAGCATTTAAATCCATGCAACTTTTAAACATTTAAACCCAATGTTTGTCATGTATACACAAGTGATTCTGAATTGCTATTCATTTTCCATAGCTTTCTAAACAGATGTTGAATTGTATTTTTGCTGAATTATTTAAACTTATTTATTGCCTTGTGCAACACCACCACAGTGATTTTCTTGTCCTGCAACACTTACTAGAATTGATGTAGCTCAAAATCAGATGGGGTTTCACCCTGTTCGCCAGGATGGTCTCAATTTCCTGACCTCGTGATCCGCCTGCCTCAGCCTCCCAAAGTGCTGGGATTACAGGCTTGAGCCACCATGCCCGGCCTTTAGTGGTGATTTTCTATTTTTTTGTTTATACTCTTGCTCTTCCTCTCTCTCTCTCTTTCATATATCTGTATCTATCACTTTCTCTCTGTCTCTCTCTATATGTATTTCATTTTTTTAACACTTCCTTACTTTCTAGTGGTATATTTTTTTCCTGCTGCAGTTCTGGAATCAGCCACTTCACTTGAGCCCTGGTGCCTTTTGCTGGTGAGTGGTATTTAAAAACAAAGATCCAGGCACCAGGTGTGCTCATTGCTAGAGTGGCACTGCCTCTATCCTCTCTCAGTGAAGAAAGCTGGGACACACATGTAGCTAAACTAACTCATGCATACACACATAACTATATCTGCATCTATGTGTTGACATATATACTTCAAAATATGAGTCCACATTAAGACCTCTGACCACAATTTAGCACTGCAAAGTTCATTCTAGCCCTTCTCCTTTTTTATTTGTAGCTTCCTTCTTCAATAGTGAGAAACCTGGCTTTATTATTTATCACATCTTTACTAATCTGTTCAACTCTAGTGTACAACTAAAGCAGTTTCAGAATTCTTAACCAAAACCCCTGTGAGAAACAAATTTATCAACTAGGATCCAGTGTTCATGTACAGTTCCTTTTTTTCCTTAGCCTTACAGTATCCAGTCAAAATAGCATTTTTCCAGAGTTAATTACATCAGTTTCTTCTTCCTGCAGCCCCCTTAAGTATGATCATGTGGTTCATTTGTAAGACAATTTCTTCACATTCTGGTAAATTTTAAAATTTAACATGTAATAAAATTCACTTGTTGTGGTGTTCAGGTCTGTTGGTTTAGACAAATGCGTAGAGTTGTATATCCACTGCAACACTTCAGACAACAATTTTGTCAAAATCTCTATGTGTTTTATATAAAGATGAGGTTTCACTTTGTTGCTCAGGCTGGAGTACAGTCGTGCAATCATAGTTTATTGTAGCCTCAAACTCCTGGGTTCAAGCAATCCTCCTGTCTCAACCTCCTGAGTAGGAGCTGCAGACTACAGGTGTGCACCATCATGCCCGGCTCAAACAAAGCAATTCTATCACCCCAAAATTTCTCCTTTGCTATTCTTTTATAGATTATCTCTTGCTTCCATCCCCCAACCCCAGCAACCACTGATTGCCTTGGGATAATTCTTCCCTTTTTAAAGAGTGTCATATAAAATTGAATCATATAATACGTAGTTTTTTTCATCTTGCTACTTAGTTCACTAGCAAAATGCATTTAAGATTCATCTTTGTTATGTAAATCAATAGTGTGTCTATTTTTTGCCTAGTATAGATGTATTAACAGTTTGCTTTTCCATTCACTAGTTGAAGGACATTGGGAGTACTTTAAAGTTTTGTCAACTGTGAATAAAGCTGCTATAAATAGTTGGGTAAGACTTTGCGGGAACATAGATTTTTATTTTTCTTGGTTATATAGTTAGGTTTGGTATTGCTTTTCTACAGATCCTTTGAGATTTTCTATATAAACAGTCATGTTGTCTGTGAATAGAGAATTTTGCTTTTTCATGTTCTTATCTGTATGATTTTATTTTTATTGTCTTATCGCATTGACAAGAAATTTTAGAACAATGTAAAATAGGAGTTTAGAGAGAATCTTTCCTTCCCTCATTCCCAAACTTAATAGAAAATTTTCAGTCTCACCATTAAGTATGATGTGAACTCTAACTTTTTAAAATTGTATTTTGTAGATGTCTTCATCAGATTAGGAAGTTCCCTTCTATTCCTAGGTTGCTACAGAATTTTGTTTTACCAGGAATGTTAAATTTTGTCCAGTGATGTTTCAGCATCTGTTGAAATGGTCATTTATTTTCTTCTTCAATAGTCTGTTAGTATGGTGAATTAATTGATGGATTTTTTGAAAGTTAAAGCAGGATAGTTTAAGTTTACTGTTTTTGCTTTCTTACTTCCCATTCTCCTCTCAACAGATTGCTTGCTGTCTATCATCCATACCTCTCATGACACATAGCTCCTTTGCTATGCTAATGCTCTTCATTTTGTATAACGTTTTCACTCTCTATTTTACATGATGTCTATTAAACATGGCCACCTTCTATAAATATACTTTCCTGGTTTTCTTTTTTTGTTTTATGGTCACTGCTCCCAATTTCCCTTGTCCTCCTAGAGATGTGTGCCCCCTTGGATTTCATTTTCCTGCTCTATCTATGTATCTATTTATCTGTCTATTTATTTTATCTGCAAGCCTATGTTTCCAGTGATCATATACAATTAGGTGACTGCCAAATATAAATCTCCAGTCTAGAACTGTCTCTGGTGAGATCTATATCCAACACATTTACCTGCATATTATTTTGTAATAAATGTGTATGACCAAATTGACCATGTTGCTCTGCCTCAATTCTTCAAAGCCCCTTCCTACTTTTAGCCTAAAAGTTATTAACCTGTGAACTCTAAGCCCTACTTTCAGATTTATGTCTTGTTTCTTCCCTAGCTATACTGTTAGCTTAATTATACGGAATATTATCTGTTTCTAGATCAAATCATATTATGCTATGTCATGACTCTGAGGCTTTTGTACATATTGTTTTCTCTCTGTGTAATTCTCCTCCCTCTTTAAATTACTTCTCATTTTTCAAATATTAGTCTATTTCACCCTTTGTGAGGCCTCATATCTACACCTCTCTTTACTGTTCAGTGTCAGGCCACTGATGATTTACTTATCTGTGCTTTCATATAATCTATTCACAACCCACACTATTATGCTGTAATGTTGTAATTATTTTACTTTTTTTTTTTTTTCACACCCTTCCCCCTATGCATACCTCTTGACTACTGGATTTTGATAGCAAGGACTAGATATTGATCCTTTGGCACCTATAAAGGCCCTGATACAGAGTTGGCAATAAATCCACATTTGTTGAAGGAATGGTCTTCGACAATCTTGAGTCCTAAAAATTTCAGCACTGTAGGTTTAAATCAGACCTTTGTATGGCAAATTTTTGCCAGAATATAACCAGGAAACTATGGTGGGAGGTTCTGGCTGTATGCTGAAAAAGAGAGAAAACATCAGTGACAAGGTGGAGTGTTGAGGGCTAAGTCCAACCTTAAGAAACATCACATAAATCTGGGTCAGATGAGGGCTTTGTAGGAATTGAACATCACCATGGAAAAATTTTTCAGATAAAGAGGGCACCGGAAATGTGATGGGGTTCTGCCAATGGAGAACAGTGTAGGAGATGTCAACAGCATATATACGTCAATTTAAAATGACTGTTGCTCAGCTAATGGCTTCCTGTATCGTATGCCTCTATGACAAATTTCTGGAGGCTACGAGTATGAAATGACTCACATCCTAAAGATGAAGTACCATTTCTAATGAACCCTTGATGACTGATACATCGTAAAATCGATGCTGCATTGCAGTCCAACTTCCTTTTTGCAAAGGTTTTGGAGGGTCATTTTTTGAACTTTACCCCTTATGCCCAAAGAAAGTTAAACTTTTGGTTTAACTTTTAAAATCTATGTTTTAAAAAAATACAGTTTAAATACAGAAGTCACTTTGGAAAGCATTTGCTTAATTAAATTAGGCCGTAGGCCAAAGACAAAATAAGTGTCAAAGAGCTCAGATTGGAAAAGAAGCAAAGTGTGAATCAGCATCTAATTTATAATCACACTTGAAAATCAAGGTCATTTTTGTTCCGGTAGTATGAAGGAAGCTCTGGGTTTCAATAAGAACTGTAGTAGAAACCTCTTAACTGTCCTCCACTTAATCTACTTTCTGGAATAACTGACGCTTTGTATTCCCTGTTTAAAAGGTAATGACTGGGGCCAGTGACACACTGAAGCTTGTGACTATGCCCCAAAACCAGGGTTAGCAAATATGGCCCACGAAGAAAATCTAGTACACTGCCTGTTAAACGGCTTTTATTTCATTTTTTAAAAAATTGTAATGAAATACACATGAGATTTACCATCTTAAACATGTTAAGTATGCAGTTCAGTGGTATTAAATATATTCATCATATTGAACAATCATCACACCATTTATCTCCCACTTTTCATTTTATAAAACTGAAACTCTGTATCCATTGAATAATGACTTTCTAATGCCCCCGTCAACCACCATTCTACTTGCTGTCACTGTGATTTTGACTACTCTAAAAACCTCATATAAGTAGAACCGTACTACAGTACTTGTCTTTTTGCGACTGGCTTATTTCAATTAGCATAGTGTCCTCAAGATTCATCCATGTTATAGCATGTGTCAGAATTCCCTTCCTTCTTAAGACTGAATAATATTTCATCATTATGTATATGCCACATTGTATTTATTTCATTCCTTCATCAACAGACACTTGGGTTTGCTTCTATGTTTTAGCTACTGTGAATAATGCTGCATGAGTGTACACATATTTTTTCAAGATGATGCTTTCACATCTTTTGGGTACATACCCAGAAGTGGAATTACTGGATCCTATGGTAGTTGTATTTTTAATTTTTGTTTTGTTTTGTTTTGTTTTTTGTTTTGATATGGAGTCTCACTCTGTCGCCCAGGCTGGAGTGCAGTGGTGCCATCTTGGCTTACTGCAAGCCCCACCTCCCAGGTTCACACCATTCTCCTGCCTCAGCCTCCTGAGTAGCTGGGACTACAGGTACCCGCCACCATGCTTGATGAACTGTCATGAGTGTTTTCCATAGTGACCATAGGATAACATCCTGATAAATAGTGCAGAAAGGTTTCAGCTATGCCATGGCTTTCCAATGCTGTCATTTTCACTTTTTAAATTTTATTTTTGATACTAGCTATCCTAGTAAGTGTGAGGTACTATCTCATTAGTAGTTTTGATTTGTATTTCTCTAATGATTAGCAATGCTAAGCATCTTTTCATGTGCTTATTGGCCATTTATATATCTTCTTTGAAGAAATGTACATTCAAATCCTTTGCCGATGCTTGAATCAAGGTGTTTTTTGTATTCGTTTTTTTTTTTAGTTTTAGAAATTGTCTATATGTTGTGGATATTAATCCCTTATCAGATATATGATTTGCAAATATTTTTATATTCTTCCAGTCTGTAGGTTACCTTTTTACTCTATTGGTAGTGAATTTTTGTATAATATATTAGAAATTTTGTAAAATCCAATTTATTTTTGTTGTTGCCTGTGCCTTTGATACACATCCCATAAATCATCACCAAATGCAATGTTGTGAAGTATTGCCCTATGCTTTATTCTAAGAGTCTTACAGTTTAAAATCTTACCACTTAGGCCTTTGATCCATTTTGAGTTAGTTTTTGTATATGGCGTAAGGGCCCAACTTTATTCCTCTGCATGCAAATATCCAGTTTTCCCAGAACCATGATCGAAGAGAGTGTCTTCTCCCCATTGATTGGTCTTGGCACACTTGTCAAAGATCATTTGACTGTATATGCAATAGTTTATTTCTGGGATACCTATTCTATTCCATTCCATTGGTCTATATTTCTGCCTTCATGCTAGTACCACACTCTGTCGACTACCTTAGCTTTGTAGCTTTGAAATCAGGAAATGTGAGTCCTCCAACTGTTTTCTTCTTTTGAGATTGTTTTGGCTGTTTGGAGTCCTTTGGGATGCCATACGAATTTTAGAATGTGTTTTTCTAGTTCCCCCCAAAATATATGGGATCTGGATAGGAATTGCATTGAATCTATAAATTGCCTTGGTAATATTGATATCTTAACAATGTTAAATCTTTCTATCATGAACATAATGTTTCCATTTATGTATGTCCTCTTTAATTTCTCTTAATTTTTTTTCTTGTTTTTTTTTTTGTCTTCCTTCCTTCCTTCCTTCCTTCCTTCCTTCCTTCCTTCCTTCCTTCCTTCCTTCCTTCCTTCCGTTTTCATTGTGCATGTCTTTCACCTACCTGGTTAAATTATTCTTTTTTGATGCTTTCGTAAATGAAATTCTTTTCTTAATTTTGGGGGGGTTGTTTATTGTTACTCTATCAAAATACTACTGACTTGTGTGTTGACATAGTATCCTACTACTTTTTTGAATTCATTTATTTGTTATAACAATGTTTGTTAAATACTTAGGCTTTTCCATTTACTAGATTTTATCATGTGCAAACAGAGATAATTTTATCCTTTTCCATTTGGTGCCTTTTATTTCTTTTTCTTGCATAATTTCTCTGACTAGAACTTTCAGTACTATCATGAATAGAAGTGACAACATAAAGGCATGTTTGCCTTGCTCCTTATCTTAGAAAAAAGGCTTTCAGTCTTTCACCATCGAGAATAGTGTTCACTGTGAGTTTTTCACAAATGGCTTTTTTTACATTGAGATAGTTTTCTTCTATTCCCCGTTTGTTGGGTATTTAACACTCATGAAAAGGTGTTACATTTTGTCAAATGCTTTTTCCACATCAGTTGAGATGATCATGGTTTTTGTTTTCTTCAGTGTAATAACATGGTGTATTACATTAGTTAATTTTCCCATATTGCATCTTCCTTCCATTTCAGAAACAAACCCCACTTGGTTACAGTGTGTAATTCTATATGCTGCTGAATTTGGTTTTCTAATATTTTGTTGAGAATTCTGCATTGATCTTCATAAGGGATATTGGTCTATAGTTTTCTTTGATTGTATTCTTTCTTTTCTTCCTTCCTTCCTTCCTTCCTTCCTTCTTTTCTTTTCTTTTCTTTTCTTTTCTTTCTGACAGAGTTTTGCTCTGTTGCTAGGCTGGAGTGCAGTGGCGTGATCTCAGTGCAACCTCTGCCTCCCGGATTCAAGAGATTCCCCTGCCTCAGGCTCCCAGGTAGCTGGGATTATAGGCACGCACCACCAAGCCCAGTTACTTTTTTGTATTTTAGTAGAGACGGGGTTTCACCATGTTGGCCAAGACTGTCTCGATCTCCTGACCTTGTGATCCGCCTGCCTCAGCCTTAAGGCATGAACCACCATGCCTGGCCTCTTTGCTTGTATTTTCTTTGGCTTTGGTATCTGGGTACTGGACACAGCATACGTTAGGAAGTGTTCTCTTTTTCATTTTTTTTTTTTTTTTTTTTGGAAAAGTTTAAGAAGGTTTGGTGTTATGTTTTTCTTTAAATATTTGGTAGAATTCATCAGGGAAGCCATCAAATCCTGGGCTTTTCTTTGTTGGGAGATTTTTGAGTACTGATTCAATCTCCTCACCAGTGTAAATCTTTACAGATTTTATATTTCTTCACGATTTCATCTTGATAGGTTTTATGTTGCTGGAAATTTGTTCATTTCATCTAGGTTATTCAATCTGCTGGTATACTTGTTTATAGTTCTCTCTTTTATTTATGTAGAATTTTTTGTAGAATTTATGTAGAATTATGTAGTCCTTTTATTTATGTAGAATTGATAACAATGCATGTCCCACTTTCATTTCTGATTTTGGTTTAATAATTTGAGTCTTCTTTTTTTTTTGATTAGTTCATCTGAACCAAAGTTTTGCCATTTTTTACATCTTTGCAAAGAAGAAAACTTTGTTTTATTGATTTTTTATAGTGTTTATTCTCTATTTCATTCATCTCTGCTCTAGTCTGTGTTATTTCCTTTCTTCTACTTGCTTTGGGTTTAGTTTATTCTTTTTATAGTTCCTTAAGATGTAAAATTAGGTTGTTGACTCGAGAGCTCTCTTGTTTTTTAATGTAAGCATTTATAGCTATAGATTATCCCTTCCACTGTGTTCCATATATTTTGGTGTATTTTCTTTTCATGCCTCTCTAGGGACACTGCACCAAAACAACAGAGTTGAGTTATTGTGTCAAGGACATTCTTGCTCTCAAAGCCAAAAGTAGTTATTTATGAACATTAACAGAAAGTTTGCCAACACTTCCCCTAGAAGATTTCCACTTTATGAAATGTATGAGGCAGTTACGTTGTTCCTAATCCTTAATATCACTTGTGTTTGCTATTGGAGGCATGCTAAGTTAAGTAAACATTTAAGAACCTGATAATACATGAGTGCAACAATAAAATCTTATTATTTCAACAAAATAAGTAGTGATTTAGAAAAATACAACATAAGCAATTACCTAAAATATTGATATTAAATTAGGTATAAAATCATGTTAAAAAGCTAGGATTTTAAGATTCCCTTACAACTTTCTCCTATTTTCACTCCATACCATAGATAGAAGCTGAAAATTGTAAACAATACATTATAGATATAATTTGTTGGCACACACAAGAATAATGTGGAATTAAATTAATAGAACTATAGTCAGTGAACAAGCTTTGGCCTGTGATTATCGATTGCCTGGGTCAATGTTTATGTTTGACATCAAAATATCGTTGCTTTAGGCATTTGGGGAAGTTTATTGAGCACTAATAAGATAATAAAATTATCCATGGAATTAACTGTGCTCAAGAATAAAATTTGAAGGTGATTAATCTGCATTGAATGTTAAAATATGACTAAATGAGAGGTTCTTCCCTTCCTAAATAATAAAATAAAAATCAGAGCAGTATAAAAAAATTATAAATTATAAATCATAGTAGCCACTGGAAGCAATGCTGTTACGTTCATCACAACTTACAGATTTGTTTTTTTCTTTTTTTGTATTGTTATTGTTTTCAGAAAAATCACTAAATCTTAAGGCTTCTAAAATTGTATTGTTCATCTTTACCAATTTTCTGTCCTCACAAAAACAAGGATGAATTGGATCTAGATTATTGAAAAATAATTGTATCCGTCCTGTTTTCACACTGCTATAAGGAACTGCCTGAGACTGGAAAAGAAAGAGGTTTAATTGACTCATAGTTCAGCATGGCTGGGGAGGCCTCAGGAAACTGACAATCATGGTGGAAGGGGAAGGGGAAGCAGTCACCTGCTTCACAAGGCAGCAGGAAGGAGAAGTGCCCAGCAAACGGGGAAGAGCCCCTTATAAAACCATCAGATTTTGTGAGAAGTCACTCACTATCATGAGAATGTCATGGGAGAAACCACCCCCATGATCTAATTACCTTGACCCTGGCTGTCCTTTGACATGTGGGGATTATGGGAATTATAATTCAAAATGACATTTGGGTGGGTACACAAAGCCTAACCATATCAATAGTCATAGACTTACACATTGTGTAAAACACTTGAAGAAAAAATAATTTCAGTAAAAAGTTATTTCTAATTAGCACTTTCCTGTTTGTTTTTTTTTTTTACCCGTGAAGAACTAAAAAAAAGTTATTTATTTATCATAAAATATAGCTGTTAATTTAGCTAGTTTAAGAAGCCCTGGAAATGTTGAAAAAGATGCTGTTAAGTATGAATGTCTGAGGTATATAATATTTAAATTAGAAGAAAATTCTTACAGATGTATTAAAAAGTCATCAAGATACAACACTTTGTCTAGTTTTGTTACATTAGTGGAGAATGAAATTCAAATAAATTTGTTAAATTTTATAGAAAACTTGGGCTGAGGTTGAAAACTACAGAAAATTCTGCATTACGAAGAGATAATCAAGAATGTAATGTTACTAATCTCACATAAACTGGAAGTTCCATTTACAGAAATGTGACACACAATAGTGTATTGGTGGTAATACTTTTTTTTCTAAAATTAAGAATGAAGTTGGAATCACGTAGTTTGTGATAGAAACAAATCAAAGTATGGAAAGTAATTAGAAGAAGAGGAAGTAAAAAGAGGATGAGGAGAGACCAAATAAGGTAAAAGATTTATAAATTAGGAGCTGAAGACAGTCCAGATATCACGTTATTTTAAATTGAACAAGAACACAAAGCAAGTCAATAATATTCATTTTATAAATGGAGATATTATGTTGGAAAAACTGAATTTAATTCCAAAGCAGCTGTATTGAAATCTTAATATATAGAAACAATTGTCAAAATCACCACTTTAAGGTAAGTATGTAAAATATAACTTTAAATCAATCAATTAGTTACTAGTATCATTTAAGAATTTGAAAAGTAGGCCGGGCGCGGTGGCTCACGCCTGTAATCCCAGCACTTTGGGAGGCCGAGGCGGGCGGATCACGAGGTCAGGAGATGGAGACCATCCTGGCTAACACGGTGAAACCCCGTCTCTACTTAAAATACAAAAACATTAGCCGGGCGCGGTGGCGGCGCCTGTAGTCCCAGCTACTCGGGAGGCTGAGGCAGGAGAATGGCGGGAACCCGGGAGGCGGAGCTTGCAATGAGCCGGAGCTCACGTCACTGCACTCCAGCCTGGGGGACAGAGCGAGACTCCATTTCAAAAAAAAAAGAATTTGAAAACTATTTTCAGTAAAATGCAAGGAATACTAACTATAAAATGATAGAACCTTAGACTGAATAGGGACTTTGTAGGTCACCTAACTCAATCTACCGTATAGTAGTGTCAATACAATCCCATTTAAGTGCTGGCTCATGAGACTGCGTCATACTTTACTAAAGACTTTCCAGAGGGGAATGAACCACTGGGACTCGCCCCAGCCCAAAGGATTGAAGGAGAACAAGAAGTCAGATTCTGGGAATGCAAATATTAATATCAAATACAAAGACAGGGACCGTTCTGAATGGGAGCTGGAGCCAGGAGTGAGAAACCCAGAATACGTGGAAGAGAAAAGGAAGACTGTCTTGCATTGGATCAAAGAGACTTTGTGACGTTGGTTCACATTTGTTACTCAGTGGGCACATGGGCATCTGGATATTCTGGGCTGGCTTAAGGAATCTCAAATCAGAGTAGATGAATGTAGTGGTTTCCTTCATTACATCTCTAAAAATCATGCAGCCTCTGCTTTGACACTTCCAGTAACAAAATCACAATGTTTACTCCTTCGTTAGGAAGCTGTTTGTCACATTGACCCCAAATTCTCATTTTGACACTCCTTTTACCTGTGAAGAACTAAAAAAAAAAAAAAAACACGTTATTTATTTACCTTAAAATATAGCTGTTGATTCAGCTAGATTAGGAAGCCCTGGAAACATTGACAAAGATGATATAAGTATGAATGTCTATCAGATAGACCTGAAATCTGTACTTATATTTTACCCTTTGTATAAATACTCTTTGCCTATACTTCAGTTTCTCTATATATTATAAAGAAATGAAAATCATAGGGTTGTACCTTATCAGATGAAGTAGAATTATTACTTATAATAAATTATAGCAGATATTATTAGAAGTCAGTCAACAAAACTGTATCAGATTAAGCTAAAAGTTCATAATCTTTTTTTTTTTTTTTTTTGGAGTTGGAGTCTCGCTGTGTCACCCAGGCTGGAGTTCAGTGGTGCGATCTCAGCTCACTGAAACCTCTGCCTCCCAGGTTCAAGCAATTCTCCTGCCTCAGTGTCCTGAGTAGCTGGGATTACAGGCGCCCGCCACCATGGCCGGCAAATTTTTGTATTTTTAGTAGAGATGAGTTTTCACCATGTCTCAAACTCCTCATCTCAAGTGATCTGCCTACCTCGGCCTCCTAACGTGCCATAATCATTTTTTGCATTAGGCAGTATTCACACACTGCCGCTGCTCAGAAAGCTAAGTTTCTCTCATCCTGTATGTATGCCGCTGAACATTTGGGCATATTGATTTCGCGTGAGTCAATATGTAAAAAGCCCTTAGGAATATTAGTTTGTCAAATCCTATTAAAATTCAGAATTTTGATGTGGCTATCAAGAAAGTTAATATGATGAAAATAATTGAGGACATTTTGTCTGGATAAATAGAGAGGAAAATTTGTCTTCAAATATTGAAAGATGAGAGTCAGATGAAGAGGAATTAGATATTAAATTTTCCTTAGCATCAGAGGATAAACATGATAGTAGTATATCTGGGTTTAATAACATATCATGTTCTCTTACCCTCTTTGCAAAACAGAAACTAAAAAAGATGCATGCCTCGAAGCATTGATGAAATAATTTACTTGAAATTGTTTAACATAATGTAAGTGTGCTTACTTGGGTGTCACATGGCTTCTCTAAGCGTGCCTTTCTCATCTGCCAAATATTTTTCCTTCATTCATGCATCTATCTAGCACCTTTCACCTCTCTGAACAATACTCCCTGTCTCCTCAAATCACAGAGACCACCATTTACTCCTGTGTTTTCTTCCTTCATGGAGTAGCCTGGGACAATGGCAGAAATCGTAGTTCCTGCTCTGATTTTTTCTTGGGTTACTAGTTTCTAAGGGACGAGAGTAATTCTGACAACTTTTAATCCTTCATGGGCAAAAGTGGAAGTCTCTGGTATTGTTTATTGATGTATATATGTATAAATGTATGGTTAATGTATTTATTAATAATTCCTTACCAAACATGGCAGTGTGCTGGCATATTTGATTGAATGTGAATAAGATACAATTTTTTTTTCCAAAAATCTTAACATCCCAGGAAGAGAAAACCAAAACAGGCAAATACAGTAATAAGTATAATATGATGCATTATATACCAACTGGCCTATGTCACATGTAAAATTATTTGCAAAAGGAGTGCCACAGTGTCACTTGAGTGAAGATCTTGGAGAAGCCTTCAGAAGGAGGTGATATATTTGATACAGATCTTGACACACAAAAAGCATTTTAACTGATGGAGAAGAAATGGAAACTTTTCCGTTAAGCCTTCCCCAATTCCTTCAGTCAGAATTTGCTACTCACTGTGCTGTATTTTGTTTTCAGATTTATTGTGTCAATTATCCGTGATGACTTCATAGTGTAACTGTGTAGGTGGATCACTTTATCACCTCTATAATAGCAGGCTCCTTCAAAGCAGGAGCTAGAGTGAAAGTGATTCATCTTCACTCTCCTTCAAATCTGAGTGTAAAGTCCTCTTAATCTAGTAATGCATCTTCTGCCCGTTTGCCAAATGCCACAAATCTGAGAAAATAATATTTAAGAAATGAGACCGAAACTGGGTGTTAAATTGAACTGGGGAGAAATGATTAGGGAAGGATTAATAGCATAAAATGTCACTAAATTGCAGGTCAAATCTCATTATAATATGCTTGAAGGGAATTGGCCAAATATTCTGTATTGTATTGCATTTTGTTATATTAAGAACTACTTGAAATAAGTAGATCAATGATAGATTTTTGGTATTTTTTTTCTAACCCAGGATGTTTAATGTTGTAGTATTTGTTTGAACTGGTTTGATCTGCACAAAACTTGGTTATTTATGTGAGATGTTTTCTAGAAAAACAGACATATGCTTGTAATGACATGAGAAGGTTGGAAAATGAGGTAGGAGTTCCCTCTAGCATGCTTGAGGGAATTTGAAGGAGGAGTTATCAGGAAAAACATACACACAACTATAGCCTTCCATTTGTCTAAACTTTGAAGTTCAGGAAAAATGTAACATAAATAAATTAAAAATGGGGGAATTACAGATTCAAGTCCTAATAGAGCAGGAAAATCATGTATTAGGCTTAAAATTGTAACTCACCAAACATTACAATCAGTAAATATTTAGAAATTAGTGCATTTTATCTAATAAAATGATGCATACAGTTTTGAACAATAATCAATAATGTGATTAATATGGGGTATTATAACTTTGTTTTAGTGAGAGAAGCGGTAGTAAGTTGAATAATGACTACATTAAAATACCAAGTCTTAATTTCTGGAAAGTGTAAAAATTCCCCATTGTTAATTTTTATATTACATTTTTAAACATTTTACATTTATAAACATTTTTATACATTTGACTTTTATAAAACTCCCATTCTGAGTTTTATATATTGAAGATAATGTGAACAATTACAATCAAAATATTAAGATTAAATTTTAAACAACACTATGTAACATAAACATCAGTAATATTATAGGCTTTTATTACAAAACTTTTGATATAGAGAGTCATTTATTGTATCATGAGTGTGTGGTTATCAGTATGGGATTGGATGAGCTGAAGTTTAGATTGGGGAAGCTAAAATGGCCTGTAGATCTGATATGAAACTCTCCAATGAGAAGCCTACCTTGTCCTTCTTAGGGCATATCCTTGAAAAGTTATGTATATGTTTAATATTATCAATCAAATCATGTTTCAATTGTCTCATGGTTAAATCTGGGATAAAATGTCAAATATATTGACTATTTAATTTTCACTATATTGTCATTTGAAATTTTATATAAAAACTTTAAGCATAATTAGGAAGATAGATATTTTCATACTTTTGATCTAAGTTTATGAGAATGTTAGTCTATCAAAATGGTACCATTTTAACTAGCAGTTCAACAAATACCTGTAAGTTATGAAATGGCTGTCAATGAATTTGTTTTCTATGAAATAGTTTATTAGAAATCACTTTTCTTCCATAGTCCAGGATTAGTTTGAGATATCCAGCTGTGCATTGTTTAAAGGGTTCAAAATGGACCTGAAGTCCTAGGGCTGATAATGCACAGGCTGGTCTTCATAGAGAGGAGATGGTTGGTATGAAGAATAATGGTGCTTCTACTGTGTTAACTCGGTATACTTTGCATGGAATAGGTTGTTTTAATCATTTAACTGATACACGTGTTTGTTTTATTATTATTTTTCCCTTTTTCAACTTTTATTTTAGGTTCAGGGTGTACATGTGCAGGTTTGTTACATGGGTAAATTGCAGGTAGCTGGGGTTTGGCGTACAAATGATTTTGTCACCCAGGTAGTAAGCATAGTACTTGATAGGCAGTTTTTAGACTCTCACACTCCTCTCAGCCTCCATGCCCAACTAGCCTCTGCAGTCTGTTGTTCCCCTCTTTGTGTCTATGTGTACTCGGTGTTTAGTTACCACTTCTAAGTGAGAACATACAATATTTGTTTTCTGTTTGGCATAAATTTGCTTAGGATAATGGCCTTCAGTTGCATCCACATTGCTGCAAAAACCATGATTTCATTCTTTTTTATGATTATGTAGTATTATATGGTGTATATGCCCCACATTTTTTTTTATCCAGTCCACCAGTGACGGACATCTAGTTTGATTTCATGTCTTGGCTCTTGTGAATAGTGCTGTGATGGATATATGAGTGTGTGTATATTTTTGGTAGAACAGTGTATATTTCTTTGGGTAAATACGCAGTAATGGGATTGCTGGGTCAAATGGTAGTTCTATGTTAAGTTCTTTGAGAAATCCCCAAGTTGCTTTCTACAGTGGCTGAACTAATTTACACTCCCTCCAGCAGTGCCTAAGAGTTCCCTTTTTTACACAACCTCACCAGCATCTGTTTGCTTTTGTTGTTTGTTTTTGTTTTGACCCTTTGATAATAGTCATTCTGACTTACGTGAGAGGACATCTCATTGTGGTTTTGATTTGCATTTCCCTAATGATTCGTGATGTTGAGCATTTTTAAATTTGTTTTTTTGGCTGTGTGTATGTCTTCTTTGTAGAAGTGTCTATTCATGTCCTTTGCTCATTTTTTTCCGAAGTTGTCTGATTTTGCTTGTTAAGTTTCTTATATATTATGAATGTTATACCTTTGTTGGATGCAAAGTTTGCAAATATTTTCTCTCATTCTGTAAGTTTTCTGTTTATTCTTTGATAGTTTCTTTTGCTGTGCAGAAGCTCGTTAGTTTAATTATGTCCCATCTGTCTATTTTTGTTTTAGTTGCAATTGCTTTTGGAGACTTCATCATGAAATCTTTGCTAAGTCCTATGTCCAGAATAATATTTCTTAGATTTTCTTCTGGGGTTTCTATAATTTTACATTTTCATTTAAGTCTTTAATCCATCTCGAGCTGAGTTTTGTATCAGAGGGAGTCTGGTTTCAATCTGCTGCATATGGCTCATCAGTGATCCCAGCACCATTTGTTGAACAGGGAATCCTTTCCCCATTGCTTGTTATCGTTGACTTTGTCAGAGATCAGATGGTTGTAGGTGTGTAGCTATATTTCTGGGTTCTTTAACCTGTTTCATTGGTCTTTGTGTCTGTTTTTGTATCAGTACCATGCATTTTGGTTACTGTAGGCTTAGAGTATAGTTTGAATTTCGGTAGTGTGATGCTTCAGGCATTGTTCTCTTTGCTTAGGATTTCTTTGGCTATTTGGGCTCTTAGTTGGTTCCATATAAATTTTAGAATAGTTTTTTCTAATTCTGTGAAAAATGTCATTGGTAGTTTGATAGGAATAGTATTAAATCTATAAATTGCTCTGGGCAGTATGGCCATTTTAACAATATTGATTCTCCCTCAAGAGTATAGAAAGTTTTCCATTTGCTTGTGTCATCTCTTATTTCTTTCAGCAGTGTTTTGTAATTCTCACTGTAGAAATTTCTTACTTCTCTGCTTAGCTATATTCCTAAGTATTTTATTCTTTTTGTGGCTGTTGTGAGTGGGATTGTGTTCTAGATTTTGTTCTCAGCTTGGATGTTATTAATGTATAGAAATGCTACTAATTTGTATACATTGATTTTTGTACCCTGAAACTTTACTGAAATTGTTTATCAGTTCTAGGAGCCTTTTGGCAGAGACTCCAGGGTTTTCTAGCTATAGAATCATAATGTCTGTAAAGAGAGGTAGTTTAACCTCCTCTCTTTCTATTTAGATGTCTTTTTTAAATGTATCTTGCCAGGTTGCTGTAGCTAGTGAGAGGTGAAGCCAGCTGGGCTTCTGGGTCGGGTGGGGACTTGGAGAACTTTTCTGTCTAACTAGAAGATTGTAAACACACCAATCAGTGCTCTGTGTCTAGCTAAAGGATTGTAAATGCACCAATCAGCACTCTGTAAAAATGCACCAAGCAGTACTCTGTAAAATGGACCAATCAGCACCCTGTATAATGGACCAATCAGCAGGAGGTGGGTGGGGATAAATAAGGGAATAAAAGCTGGCCACCCCAGTCAGCAGTGGCAACCCGCTCAGGTTTCCTTCCATGCTGTGGAAGCTTTGTTCTTTTGCTCTTCACAGTAAATCTTGCTGCTGCTCACTCTTTGGGTCCTTACTACCTTTATAAGCTGTAGCACTCACTGCGAGGGTCTGTGGCTTCATTCCTGAAGTCAGTAAGACCACGAACCCACCGGGAGGAACAAACGGCTCCAGACATGCCACCTTTAAGAGCTGTAACACTCACTGCTAAGATCTGCAACTTCGCTCCTAAAGTCAGTGAGACCATGAACCCACCAGGAGGAACAAACAACTCCGGACGTGCCACCTTTAAGAACTGTAACACTCACTGTGAAGGTCTGCAGCTTCACTCTTGAAGCCAGCAAGACTACAATCCCACCGGTAGGAAGAAACTCTGGACACATCTGAACATCTGAAGGAATAAACTCAGGACACACCTTCTTTAAGAACTGTAATACTCACCGACTCAGGACACACCATCTTTAAGAACTGTAATACTCACTGCAAGGGTCTGCGGCTTCATTCTTGAGGTCAGCAAGACCAAGAACCCACAGGAAGAAACGAATTCCAGACACACTAGGACTTCCAGAACTATGTTGAATAGAAGTGGTGAGAGTGGGCATCCTTGTCTTGTTCCAGTTAGTTTTTTTAAGTAACTACAGTTGATCCTTGAACAACGTGGTTTTAAACTGCGTGGGTCCAACTATATGTGGATGTTTTCCAATAAAAGTTACAAGTATGCCTGCCTCTCCTGCCTGCCTCCCCTTCCATCTCCTCCACGTCTTCTGCCTCTGCTACCCATGAGATAGCAAGATGAATTCCTCTTCTTCTTCCTCCTCCTCAGCCTACTCAATGTGAAGACAATAAGAATGACGACCTTTATGATGATCAACTTCCAAATAGTAAATGCATTTTCTTTCTTACAATTTTCTTAATGACATTATCTTTTCTCTAGCTTACTTTATTGTATGTAAAGAAATATAGTATATAATAGATAACCAGGATCCTTTTTAAAAGAATAATTCGGCCGGGCACAGTGACTTATGCCTGTAATCCCAACATTTAGGGAGGTTGAGGTGGGCGGATCATGAGGTCAGGAGTTCGAGACCAGCCTGGCCAACATGGTGAAACTGTCTCTACTAAAAATACAAAAATTAGCCGGGCTTGGTGGCAGGCTCCTGTAATCCCAACTACTCAGGAGGCTGACGCAGGAGAATCACTTGAACCTGGGAGGCAGAGGTTGCAGTGAGCTGAGATTGCACCATTGCACTCCAGCCTCGGCAACAGAACAAGACTCCATCTCAAAAAAATAATAATTAAATACAAGAATATACATATAATACATATGTAAGATGTTAATCAACTCTTTACATTATTGGTAAGGCTTCTGGCAAACAGGAAGATACTAATAGTCAAGTCTGGGGGGAGTCAAAAGTTTTATGTGGATCTTCAACTGTGCAAAGGTTCAGCCTTAACCCCCATGTTGTTCAAGGGTCAACTATAATTAAAATTTTCTTATGTGAGATTTGATATAGTAGAGTATTTGTTTTTTACACTGAATGTGTATTAGTGTGCTAGAGCTGCTATAACAAATGCCACAGACTGGATGGCTTTAACAACAACCAAAAAAATTCTCTCAAAATTTTGTATGCTAGAAGGCCAAGATAAAGATGTCATAAAAAATTAGTTTCTTCTGAGGCCTTCTTCTTCGGCACATAGATGGCCAGCTTCCTAGTGTCTTCACATCACATTCCCAGTGTGTGTGTCTGTGTCCTAATCTCCGTACAAGAACACAAGTCAACTTGGTTTAGAGTTCAGTGTAATGACCTCTTTTAACCTTGATTTTATCATTAAAGTCCTTTTCTCCAAGTATTACCACATGCTGAGGAGGATTAGAACTTCAGTGTGTAAATTTTGGGCAAACACAATTAAACCACGTGGATAGTTACCTTTGGATAAGAAACATTTGTATTTATGTACTGTAAGAGTACACACATCTACTATACAAATGTAGTTATTCATGTAAAAAAGATACTGGTTACCTATGGTTCTATCACATGGAAAAACACACTGGAAAGATAGTAGAATTTATTGTGTGTTTTCCCTCCCTTTATTGTATAGGTTATGGAAATGCCCAGTTTTATAAAAGACAACAATATTCTTCAGTGATGTGTTCTATAAAGAATACTTAAATCTTCATTCACCACAACATATGAACCAACATCTCTTCAGATCAAATTATCCTCGGAATTTGTAGTCTACTCTATGATCAATGGTAGTTTCAATTGTGCTTCTCCCAGACTGTATTAACGTGAACAATGATACCGTTTAAAGTCTGTCACCATTTTCAGGTGGTGTATTATCAATGTTTCAAAAACAGCAAGTTGTGGCAATACTTCATAAGCCATATGCTGTTAGATACTAATACATGCTACATGAAAAATAGTTTCTGTTGCCAAGTAATTTTGGAAATTCTTCATTAAAGCTAAGATGTTTCCATGTGGAAGCATTTCTTATAGTTTTAAATGTTCTAAAGTGAAATAATGATGGAATATAACATGGAACAGATCGGAAACTTATTTTATCATAGAAAATTGTGTGGAATAAGCATCTCAGAACACATATTTTGAATCAGAAAGTCTAGGAAGTCTTTCTGTTACTACATATGATCCCTCCCTCTTTTCAAACTGCATGGGTATTCATCTTGTATTTATTTTACTTATTATATGATGCCTTTTATTATTAGCATCTATATAGGCAAAATGATTTTGTAATTGACCCAAAGCAAACAGCTACTAAAACACACAAGCAAAATTTGAATACAAGGTTAGTGTTTTATTTTGTTTTTACTTTAAAACCCTCACCCTTTTCAGTCTACAATTAATCTGGGCTTTCAATCCAGCCCCTGTGGCATACTCCTGTATTCTCAGCTACTTGGGGACTGTGGTAGGAAGATCCCTTGAGCCCAGAAGTTGGAGGTCAGCCTGGGCAACATAGTAAGTCTCTGTCTCAAAAAATAAAATAAAATAAAAATAAGAATTCAAATGTGATTGTAGAGCTACAGAAATCTTAGCTTCCTTATAACTTACACTAGCTAGTTACACTAACTAGTTAATGGCTAGGTTAACACGGATGGCTTTCCTACAAAAGAGCACTTCCACACCTTGAAGAAATATTGTCTAGTTATGAAGTGCTGTGTTTGCTAGCGAGCATTGCCATTCGAATGTATTGTTTATTATCTATGAGTTTTTGAGAGTCTAAATTTAGACAGGATTTTGAAACTTGGTGAACTCCAGTGATTCATCATAGATAAATTATGTAAAACCTACAAAAATTTTAAGACACAAGGTAGGAACATTTTTGAAACATGAAGGAGTTTTGTGATATAAAAGCTGTAAAAGTGGAACTTTGTCTTCAAGAGACGATGATGACATGAACACTAGAATGTGCTCATTTTCTGGCATGATTCTGATATTCCTGTTTGTTGACATTACATCTCTAGTTATCCGCTCCACCTATTATTCAATAGTATTGCTTCAATGAACAAATATTAACGACTAGAGAAAAGAGACTTTAGTATTCATAATTATTCTCAAATTTTAATTATGTCAGTTCATATTTATTACTGTGCCTGAATTTCAGCTATGATTGAGAAAGCAGTAGTATTTATTATTACATTATGATTTCCAGTAATTTATAAGATGAGAGTTGGCCACATAAAGACTGCTAATAGTAGTATTTGTAAAAACTCACCAGAATGCTTCATTTGAAATCTAATTTAGGCAATCCGTGAAGTAATTAATATAAACTTACAGTTTTGAACAAAAAGGAAAAATGAAAACCTTTCTCAGTTTGATACCTCATAGTAGAAGCAATTTCAGTCCTTTTCATCGAAATAGAATCTTTTGCTCAATGAGGTTTCATATTTATTTTCTTCTATCTTCTAAGGTCCTTATTATTATACATGAGGACTTCAGTCTTCAGAATCCACAGGATCATGACAGGAAGAATGAAATAACTGAAACATCAGTTTAGACACAGGCTATGATTTACAACCTCAGCCAAAATAGCGTTTGTAATAGTTTGTTACTTGAAATTCAGACTTAATTTACTATTTAGCCACACATTGAAATGTAACAATTTAAATTCATTAAATTACAGTTAAACAATAGCATCTCAATACCATCTATCATAAATCATTGCATATTTAAAATGACTCTGGTAAACAATTCAATAAATATTTCTTCCTCATATTTTTTCACAGCTAAAAATGGATGTTGAGGCATACCAATTCATATATGCCTGTTTCTAATAAAGGAAACCTGAGAACAAGAAGTAACTTAACTAAATTAGCTCCTAAATCAACCTAGCAGTAATCTGGGTAGCTGACTGAAAATAAAACCCCAAAGAATATTCCTGTGTGACAAAAATCAAAGAGCCCTGGAAAAGAAATCAGGATAGTGGGGATCTAGTTACTGAATATATTTCTTTTTTCTTTTCTTTTTCTTTCTTTCTTTTTTTTTTTTTTGAGACACATTCTCGCTCTGTTGCCCAGGCTGGAGTGCAGTGGCACAATCTTGGCTCACTGCAACCTCCACCTCCTGGGTTCAAGCCATTCTTGTGCCTCAGCCACCCGAGTAGCTGAGATTACAGGCATGGCCTCCATGCCCAGCGAATTGCTGTATTTTTAGTAGAGACAGATTTTCGCCATTTTGGCCAGGATGGTCTTCATCTCCTGACCTCAACTGATCTGCCCACCTCGGCCTCCCAAAGTGTTGGGATTACAGGTGTGAACCACTGAGCCCAGCCCTCTTGAATATGCTTCCATTACTGATGTGAAAAGGAAAATCACTTCAGCTCCCTGAATATCAGTTCTCCATCAGTTAGATGAAGAGGATAAAGTAAAGTTTTCTGATGTCCAGTTCCAAAGACTCTATAATTCTTAATTGAATATTTTTTTAGTGTTCTGAGTATAGAATTCTATATATACCATTTAACTTTGTAACAGGCACTCTTATAAATATTAAATGGGCACATTTGTTATGACTGTTTTTTCAAACAGGTTTGTTAACTGAGAAATAATTCGCATATCCAATTCACCCATCTAAAATGTGCAGTAAATGCCTTTTAGTGTATTCATAGAGTTATGCAGACATCACCACAATCAAGTTTAGAACACTTTCATTACCCAGAAAAAGAAACCCTATACACTTTGACCGTCACCCTCATCCCAAAATTTCCCATCCCTCCCAGCCTTAGGCCACCGCTAAAGCACTTCCGTCTCTATAGATTTGCCAGTTCTGGTGTTTAATATAAACAGAATCATGCAATATGTGGTACTTTGTAAATGGTTTATTTTTTGATGACAAAATACGTTTAAGGTTCATTCATCTTATAGCATATTTCAGTGCTTTATTTCTATTTCTACTCCTAGTTATATATCCAAAAGAAATAAAAACAAATACTATCAAAAAGCTTTTATGTGAATGTTCATAGCAGCACTATGAATGGAAAAATAAAATTTGAGTATATCCATTAGGAATAATGGAATATTATTAGTTGGATAATTATTAATTACAATTAATAATTTGATTTAATAGTCAATGGTAACATTAACAATGGAGCATTATTTCTGAATAATATTCTCAATGTTATTTCTGCATAATATTCTAAATAATCCCTTGTATGGATATACTCTCATTTTATTTTTCCATTCATAAAGCTGCTATGAACATTCACACAGAAACTTTTTTGGTAATACTTGTTTTTATTTCTTTTGGGTGTATAGATAGGAGTAGAATTGCTGGTTCATATGGTAATTCTATGGTTAGCGTTTTGAGGAAAATCTAGTCTGTTTTCTAAAGTGGCTGCACCATTGTACATTCCTGCCATCAGCATACCAGAGTTCCAACGTCACTGCATTCTCATTCTTGCCAACACTTGCTATCATCTTCTTTTTGTTTATTGACATCTTGGTGGGTATAAAGTGGTACCTCACTGTGGTTTTCATTTCCATTTCTCTGATTAATAATGTTGAATGTCTTTTCATTTGTTTTTTGGTCAATTACGTATATTCTTTAAAAAATGTCAATTCGAAGTCTTTGCCAATTTTGAAAATTAGAATTTATGTCTTTATATTATTGAGTGGTAAGAATTCTTTATATAGCTTACACACAATTTTCTTATCAACCATATGATTCGCAAAACTTCTCTCCCATTACGTAGGTTTTCTTTTCACTTTCCTTATGGTGTTTTTGGAAGCACAGAGTTATTTTGGTGTGAAGTCCAGCACACACACACACACACACGTATACATACACACATACGTAAATACACACACATATATGTGTATCTATGTTTGTGCCTATACTTTTGCTGTCCTATTAAAAAGAGCTTTGTCCAATCTAAGGCCTAATTGAATTTTCAGTTTTCACCTCAACATGAACATGGAATAAAAAACTCACAATACCAAACATGTGCTTCCAACTGTCAAATTACATTTCAAGTTTACACAATGACATAAAACCTCATATTAATTTATGTATAACTTTTGGTAGTAAAATGCAAATATAGATGTCTTATACATATGCATTTTGAGATAATTTAACCATCAATAACTTTTTATGTTTTAATTTTTTTTTTATTTTAGAAGTTTTAGATTCACAGAAAAGTTACTAAGATAGCAGTTTTTTTTTTTTTTTTTGAGATGAAAGATGGAGTCTCTGTCACCCAGGCTGGAGTGCAGCGGCATGATCTCAGGCTGGAGTGCAGCGGCATGATCTCAGCTCACTGCAACCTCCGCCTCCTGGGTTCAAGCAATTCTCCTGCCTCAGCCTTCTGAGTAGCTGGGATTACAGGCGCACACCACCACACCCAGCTAATTTATGTATGTTTTAGTAGAGACGGGGTTTCACCATGTTGGTCAGGCTAGTCTCGAACTCTTGACCTCTTGGTCTGCCTGCCTCGGCCTCCCAAAGTGCTGGGATTACAGGCATGAGTCACCACGCCGGGCCCTTGTTTTTTTTTTTTTTTTTTTTGTTCTTAGATAGAGTCTTGCTCTGTCACCAGACTGGAGTGCAGTGGCATGATCTCAGCTCACTGCAACCTCCACCTCCCAGGTTCAAGCGATTCTCCTGCCTCAGTCTCCCAAGTAGCTGGGACTAAAGGTGCCTGGCACCACACCTGGCTAATTTCGTATTTTTAGTAGAAGCAGGGTTTCACCACATTGGCCAGGGTGATCTCAAACTCCTGACTTCAAATGATCCACCCACCTTGGCCTCCCAAAGTGCTGGGATTACAGATGTGAGCCACCCAGCCACACAGAGAGTTTTCATGTACTTTGCACCCAGTTTCCCCTATTACTAACCTCTAAGTCAGGTGCACTGGTTCACACCTGTAATCCCAGTGCTTTGGGATGCTGAGGCGGGAGGATTACCTGAGTTCAGGAGTTAGAGACCAGCCTGAGCAATATAGCAAGACTTGATGTCTACTTAAATAAAAAATAAAAACCTGTCCAGGCATGGTGGAATGCCTGCAATCCTAGCTACTCAACAGGCTGAGGCGGGAGGATCACTTGAGCCCAGAAGGCCAAGGCTGCAGTGAGCTATGGTCACACTAGCCTGGGTGAAGGAGCAAGACTGTCTACAAAAAAAAAGATTCTTATAGTAGTATGTTGCATTTTTCTCAATTAATGAGCAACATTGATATAGTATTATTAGCTAATATTCATATATTATTTAAATTTCCTTAGTTTTTATGTAATGTCCTTTTTAATAGAAAACCACACTGCATTTAGTCATCCTGTCTCCTTACGTTCCTCTTACCTGCGACAGTTTCTCACACTATTCCTTGTTTTTAATTACCTTGTCCTTTTGAAAAGTACTGGTCAGATATATTATAGAATGATCTTTAGTAGGTATTTGCTTGATGATTTTCTCATGATTAGACGGAGGTTCTGAGTCTCTGGGAGGAAGATTACAGAGGTAAAATGCCATTTTAATCCATTATAACAAGCATACATTCGATCAACGTGATTTCTTGGTCATGGCATACTGTTGTCCTTGATCGCAGGGCTGGGGTAGTATTTATCTGATTTCTCCACTGAAAAGTTACTCTTTTTTCACCTGTTCACACTGTAATCTTTGGCATGGTCCACCTTATGTTCCACCACCCTGAGGGCAGAATATCCTCACATATTTTTTTGAATTATTCTGCATAGAAGATTTGTCTGAGGCCGGGCGCGGTGGCTCACACCTGTAATCCCAGGACTTTGGGAGGCTGAGGCGGGTGGATCACCTGAGGTCAGAAGTTTGAGACCATCCTGACCAACATGGTGAAACCCCATCTCTACTAAAGATACAAAAATTAGCCAGGCATGGTGGCGGGTGCCTGTGGTCCCAGCTACTCAGGAGGCTGAGGCAGAAGAATCACTTGAACCCGGGAGGTGGAGGTTGCAGTGACCTGAGATCACGCCACTGCACTCCAGCCTGGGCGACAGAGCAAGACTGTCTCAAAAAAAAAACAAAAAGGTACTAGAAAGGATCTGGGCACTAGGTAGACCGGTTGTGAACAAGGTGTCTTTGCTTCTAGAACCTATCAGCTGATATGCAGTGATGTTTTGGTCAGTGACCAACTGCATTTATGATGGTGGCCCAATAAGATTATAATGGAGCTGAAAAATTCTTAGTGCCTAGTCACATTGTAGACATGGTAATGTCTTGAGGCAATGCATTACCTTTTCTATGTTTGATACATGTAGATATACAAATATTTACGATTGTGTTACAATTGCCTACAGTATTCAGTGCAGTAACAGGCTGTACAGGTTTGTAGCTTAGGAGGAATAGGCTTCACCATATAGCCTAGGTGTGTAGTAGGCTGAACCACCTAGTTTGTGTAAGTACGTTCCATGATTTTCACACAATGATGAAATGCATTTCTCAGTATGCAGCCCTGTCATTAAGCAATACAGGACTGCATATGTATCCATATGTTACTATATTAAGCTAAACATGGGGTAATATTAAGGTCTCCAACTAAAACTCACTACCGCATTGATCATTCTAGCTGTTTTTCTTGCTTATCTGTAACCTCCCACTCCAACAGTCACAAAACATGGCTCTCACCATCTGTGATCCATGTATTTACTCAATTCTGATGTACATGTACAGTGGTTTCAGAGCTCCTTAGCCATACATCTATGGGGAATACCCCTATTAACCACAATTGATTTCCAAAGTTGCTGGGGTCAGCACTGATTCCCTTTAGTGAGGTTTTAATAGTATACATAGTAAGATCCTTTTGTCAGAGTCTGCATGTCATACTGAGAACCTCCAGTCTTCTAAATATATATTTTAAATTTGCATACATTAATAGTCACCCTGTGTGTAAAGGTCTGTGTGTTTTGACAAATTCATCATGCCGTGTGTCCACCATTAGGCTCCTACAGAATAATTTTCCCACTCTAAAATAATCCCCTTAGCTTTACCAAGTTAACCCGACTGTTCTTTGACCTGCCAAACACTGCTCTATTTACCATTTGCACAGTTCTGTCTTGACACAAATGTAATTATGAAGGATATAATTTTTTCATACTGTCTTCTTTCAACTAAAAATAAACATATAAGATGTATCCATGTATTTTCGTGACTTGGTAGCTCATTCCTTTTTATCTCTGAATAATATTCCATTGTATGGTATACCATAGTTGTCCATTTGTAGGACATCTTTGTTGCCTCCAAATTTTGACAATTATGAATAAAGCAGCTATAAAATTTTGCTTACAGGCATTTATATGAACATAAGTTTGCAAATAAGTGGGGAGAATACCAAAACGTGTGATTGCTGGATGTTATGGTGATCCTACACTAGCTTTATAAGAAACTGCCACACGGCTTTCTAAAGTAGCAGTGAAATCCCACCATTTCTAAATCCCATTTTGAAATCTCACCACCAATTAATGAAAGTTCCAGTTGGGTCTTCACCAACAATTAATATTATTTGTTTTTTCTTGTTTTGTTTTGTTTAATGTTAGCCATTCTATGTAGTGTTATTTAATTTTTGTTTTTATTTGTGGTTCTAATAACAATGATGTTGGAAATCTTTTTCCATGCTTTTTTTAAATCTATCGTCTATCTGTTTATTTTTTCTATTGATATCATATTGGTGATGTGAATAGTTAAATTTTTGCCAATTTTTTAGTTGGATTGTTAATTTTTTATTATGGAGTTTTAAGAGTTCTTTCTGTAGTTAATACACAAATCTTTTGTCAGATACATGTTATTCAAATATTTTCTCCTAGTCTGTGGTTTTAACTTTTCATTCTCTTAACTCTATACTTCATTTGTCAGAAGTTTAAATTTTAATCAATTCAAACATCATTTTCCCCTTTACTATTGAAATTGTTGTGTTGAATCTAAAGTCTCATCACCAAACCCAAGGTCATATAAATAAGTTTTTTCTCCTTTGTTTTCTTCTAGAAGTTTTCAAGTTTTGCATTTTCAAGTTAATGATTCAGTTTAATTTTAGTGTAAAGTGTGGGTTCTATGCCTAGATTTATTTATTTGTTTTTGCCTATGAACGTCCAAGTCCAATTGTTCCAGCAGTTTTTTGAAAACACCATACTTTCTCCATTGAAGTGCCTTTGCTCATTTGTCAAAAATCAATTGGTTATATTTTTATTGGTCTATTTCTGGGCTCTCTCTATGTTCCACAATTCTGTGTCTATTCTTTCATCAAAACCACGTTATCTTGATTTCTGTAAGTTTTACAATGTCTTAAAATCAGGTAGTGGGGGGTCTTCCAACTTTGTTCTTTCTAGATATTGTGTTAATTATTCTTGACATTTTTGTCTTTCCATACACATTTTACAATCAGTTTGTCTATATTCTACTAATACTTTGCTGGGCTTTTGACAATGGTTGCAAGGAGTCTACAGGTGAATTGGAAAGGACTGACGTTTTACCAGTCTTGTGTCTTCCAATCTATTTATTAATATTGTGTTTAATTTTTTCATCAGTGTTTTGTAGTTTCCACATATTTATTTTGTTAATGCTATATTTTGGTGCTATTATGTATTTTATGATTTTTTTAATTTTCGAATTTCAATTATTCATTGCTAGTAAATAGAGAAACAACTGACTTTTGTATATTGACCTTGTATTCTAGGACATTGTTATTTTTCCTTATTTGTTTCAGTTTTGTTTTGTTTTGTTTTCCTGGGCAGAGATTTGGGTAGGGTAGATACTTCGGAATTTTGTATGTAGACAACCATATCTTTAGGATGTTGACTAAGAGTTGTGAGAGAGGACATCATGGCTTTGTTCCCAGTCCTGAAGGGACAGAATCTCTTACCATTAAGCATATTAACTATGGCTCGGCACGGTGGCTCACACCTGTATCCCAGCACTTTGGGAGGGCGAGGTGGGTGGATCACCTGAGGTCAGGAGCTAGAGACCAACCTGACCAATATGGTGAAACCCAGTCTTTGCTAAAAATACGAAAATTAGCCGGGTATGATGGCAGGCGCCTGTAATCTCAGTTACTCGGGAGGCTGAGGCAGGAGAATCACTTGAACCCGGGAGGTGGATGTTGCAGTGAGCTGAGATTGTGCCACTGTACTCCAGCCTGGGTGACGGATCAAGACTCTGTCTCAATAAATACATACATACATACATAAAGAAACTATAAGATTTTTATTTATTTTAAAAACCAAGTTGAGAACTTCTGTCTATTCCTAGTAGTCTGAGAGTTTTAGTATGAATGGATGTTGAATTTTTTCAAATGATTTTAATGTCAAATTATATGGTCATGAAATTTTCTTCAATAGTTTGTGGATTGCATTAGTGATTTACTAATGTTGAACCTGTTTTGAATACCTGGAATAAATCCTGCTTGGTTATGGTATGTAATGATTGTTATACATTATTGGATTTGGTTTGATAATTTGTAAAGGATTTTTATGTCTGCATGAATGAGAAAGGTTGGTCTGTAGTTTTCTTTTTCTGTAATGTCTTTATCTGATTTTGGCATTAAAATAATTCAGAATTAAGACAATTTTGGAATTAAGATAATTCTAGCCTCATAGAATAAATTAGGAAGTATTCCTTCTGCTTCATTTCTGAGGAAAATTGGTATTATTTCTTCCTAAATGTCTGATAGAGCACAGCAATGAAATTATTTGGATCTGGTGCTTTTTTATTTTTAAAACATCAATTTTTTATTCAATTTATTTGACAGATATAGAGCTGTTTATATTATATTTCTCCTAATATAGTTTTGATTGTTTATGTCTTTTAAGAAATGGGTCCATTTAAGTTATCAAATGTGTGGGAATATAATTGTTCATAGTATTTCTTT
Organism: Piliocolobus tephrosceles; assembly: GCF_002776525.5. Classification (NCBI taxonomy): domain Eukaryota; kingdom Metazoa; phylum Chordata; class Mammalia; order Primates; family Cercopithecidae; genus Piliocolobus; species Piliocolobus tephrosceles. Next base: position 10,184,902 of record NC_045434.1, on the reverse strand, counting down.
ATTTGTCTTTTAAAATCCTTGAAATTATTAGTAGTGATGCCTCCTCTTTCATAACTGATTTTAATAATTCATGTCTTTCTCTCTTTTCATGGTTATCCTGGCTAGAGTCTTATTTATTGTATTGAGCTTTTCAAAAAACAACGTTTTAATTTTCTTGATTTTTAAAAATTGTTTTTGTTTTAAAATCATTGAATTTTGCTTGATTTTTATTTTTTTTCTGCTTGCTTTAAGCTTTATTTAGTCTTTCCCACTAGTTTCCTAAGACAGAGGCTAAGTTATTAATTTTAGATCTTAATTATTTTAAATATATAAATTTAGTGCTGTAATTTTCTATCTAGGCACTGTTTTTGCAGCAGCTCAAAATGTTATGTTGTACTTTTGATTCCATTTAACACACTATATTTTTCTTTTTATCCTCAAATTATCTTATTTACTTGTTATCTTATTATCTATATCTTATTTAGAAGTATGTTGCTTAAGGCCAGGCACAGTGGCTCACACATGTATTCCCAGCACTTTGGGAGGCCAAGGTGGGTGGATCATGAGGTCAGTAGTTTGAGACCAGCCTGGCCAATATGGTGAAACCCTATCTCTACTAAAAACACAAAAATTAGCCAGGTGTGGTGGCGGGCGCCTGTAGTTCCAGCTACTCAGGAGGCTGAGGCAGAAGAATCGCTTGAACCCAGGAGGTGGAGGTTACAGTGAGCCGAGATTGTGCCACTGCACTCCAGCCTGGTGGCAGAGCGAGACTCTGTCTCAAAAAAAAAAAAAAAAAAGAAAGAAAGAAAAAGAAAAAGGAGTATGTTGCTTAATCTCTATTTGTTTTTGGATTTTCCAAATATCTTTCTGTTACTGATTTCCAGTTTAACTCCATTGCAGAAAAAGAACAAACTTTGTATAATTTCCATGATTTTAATTGGCTGAAGGGTCCTTTATGACCCAGGATGGGCTTTATCTATATTGGTGAATGTTCTATGCAAACTTGAGAAGAATGTATAGTCTGCTGCTGTTGAATGGTATATTCAACAAATGTCAATTACATTAAATTCATTGATAGTGCTCTTCAAATCCCCTGTATTCTTACTGATTTTCTGCTTGCTTGATTTATTGAACACTGACTAAGGGGTGTCAAAGTCTCTAATTATAGTAGTGGAATTATCAATTCCTCCTTTTAATTTCTCTCTCTCTCTTTTTTTTTTTTTTTTTGAGAGAAAGTCTCATGATTTCGCCCAGGCTGGAGTGCAGTGGCATGATCTCAGCTCACTGCAACCTCCGCCTCCCGAGTTCAAGTGATTCTCCTGCCTCAGCTTTCTGAGTAGCTTGGATTACAGGCATTTGCCACCATGCCCAGCTAATTTTTGTCTTTTAGTAGAGATGGGGTTTTGCCATGTTGGCCAGGCTGAGCTCAAATTCCTGACCTCAGGTGATCCACTCACCTTGGACCCCCAAAGTGTCATGTATTTTCACATATATATTTTGGGCTGTTATGTAGATCCAAGTCTCTCACCTATATCATTTCTTTCTATTTGAAAAACATGTAACTTTATTGTAGAAAAATCTGCTGGTGATTAAATAGTTTGTGTTAGTCTGAATACGTCTTTATTTCTCCTTTAATTTTAAAGAACAATTGCCGTGGGCATACCTATAGATCTGGGTTGGTGGGGTATTTTTTCTTCAACAAGATACGTGTTTTAGTCTACTCTCTTCTGTTTACATTGCTTCCAATAGATGTCTTGTGTAACTTCCAATTCTTTCCCTTCTTTAGTTAACATTTCCCTCTTCATCTCAAAATATTCACTACTGGTATTCAAATCACACCTATGTCACACCTTTTAAAATTGCTCTAAAATTCTTTCATGTTCTATCATGTTTTCCCCATTCATTTTTTTTCTCGTTGCATTTCTGTTGAGGACGTTTTTTATTGACCCATCTTCAAGTTCACTGACTCTTTCCTTGGTCCTGTCAAATCTACTAATGAGCCTGTTAAAGGCACCCTTTATTTCTCTTAGGATATTTTGTATTTCTAGTATTTCCTTTTGGAACCTTGTTAGAGTTCTCATTCTGATGTCTGCTTGCATTGCCTATTTGTTTGTAAACTGTGTTAATTTTTTTTTGTTAGAGCCCGATATGAGTTTGTTCTCACACTGCTAATAAAGACATACCCGAAACTGGATAATTTATAAAGAAAAAGAAGTTTAACAGACTTACAGTTCCACATGGCTGGGGAGGCCTTACAATCATGGCAGAAGGCAAAGGAAGAGAAAATCGTGTCTTATGTGGTGGCAGGCAAGAGAGAGCGTGTGCAGGGGAATTTCCCTTTATAAAACCATCAGATCTCATGAGACTTATTTTCAAGAACAGCCTGGGAAAGACCTGCTCCCATAATTTAATTACCTCCCACTGGGTCCCTCCCATGACATGTGGAAATTATGGGAGCTGCAATTAGAGATTTGAGTGATGATACAGCCAAGCCATATCCAGCCCTTGACTGATTAATCATAATTTAAAATATTTATCTGATAATTTCATCATCTGCGTCATAGCTGAGTCTGGTTCTGAACCTTTTCTGTGTCTCCTGATTTTTTTTTTTTTTTTTTTTTTTTGGCCATTTAGCAAGTCTTGTAATATTTTTAAGTTAGCATACTGTTTAGTTAATAGGAACTAAGGAACAGAGGTACATAGGTGAATAGAGTGGGGACATCTGTTAATTTGTCTAGGATTTAGCCTGTATTTAGTATCAGATACAGCTAAGGTGCCGGGGGTCTCTTCTTTCTCTAATGTCCCTATTTGTGTTCCCTTTCTTACCTTTCAGCCTCCCTAAGTACTCTTCATCCAAGAATCTGTGTCCTGCAGCTCTTTCAGCTGTAACCTTGTTTTATTATAATGAAGGTCTGTCACTGTGGTGGAAAGTTGTGGCGGAGGGGGAATGTTTTATAATCTTATGAGTAATCTTGGTCTTTTAATGGGCCTGTGTCTCTGGTCTATAACCTTCACACATGTTTCTCTGGTGATTTTTGTTTACTTGTTTGTTTCATTTTGGGGTCCTCATTCCCTCCACTCTCTTCCCTTACTGCAGTCTTCCCAATCTATTTCTTTGAATCTTTGCCTTCCCATTGACTATATTTTTATCCTTCCATAAGAGAGACAGAAAGGCTAAAGTGGACAGGAGTAGAAGGAATAATGGATAATCCTTGGCCAAAGTCATTCACCCTAGAAAGACGGCCTCTGTTAAGGAGAAAGGTGAGATATGTTTCACAATGATCACTTTTTCCCTCCCTCTAACAGAGCCAGGAGGTGAACTTTGTTCTTCACTCTGAGAGCCTGGTGTGGTTCCTGGAGTTAAAACCCATGGAAATTTGGCCTACAAGCCTATGGTCCTCCAGAGACTCTCACTTTCCACATGAGTCCACTTCCAGCAACTTATCACACCTGTCCACTTCCAGCAATTTATCAAAATTACCATTTAAGTGCTCCTACTGGTTCATGGCTATGGTAGCTTCAATTCCAGTAAAGCAAATCTCATCTGTGTCTCTCTAGATGCATCTGTTTCTGCAGATTTTGGAATGGCTATTTGCCCTGCAATCTCATTTCTTTGGTAGGTCCATGATAGATCCATGATAAGCCCAGTTCTTTTTTATATAAGAAGGGATTACTTACAAGGACTTTGAAGCTAAGACTAATAGTACCACCAATGACTTTATTTAAAAAATAAGAGAACAGCAAAGATAAGGTAATATGTATTCTTGATCCTCAACAAGATAGAAAGAGACATAGAAAGAGAGATAAACACATACACACACAGAAAGAGAGAGAGATCCTTTAAAGACTATGGTACTTTAAATACTGAAACACTAGACACCACAGGCTTAATCAGGCTTTATCATGAAGTCATGATTATTTGTGGATACTAAGAGAGTAAAAGGTGAATAGCTCATAAAGAGTTAATTTATTTAATGAATAGAAATATAGCAACAGGGATATACAACGTGTAAGTCAAAGACATAGGCATATGAGATATAATCATAGAAATAAATAATTTTTATATTCTACCTCTGTTGATTTGATGGACATGCTGTAAGTTGATCCCTCATAATTCCTTTTTCCTAGTGTCTACATTTGATTGTAATTCCTTCCTATTAATGTGAGTGGATTATGTGACTTGCTTCCAACCAATAATATAGATTAATAGTACAGCTGATAAGATGCCACTTCCATGATTCCATTATATCTTATAAAGAAAAAATACTGTCTTTGCCAGACTGGTGGGACACTCCCCTGCTGAACCTGAAAAAGCGAGATACTATGACATACTACATACGACCTATGCAGAGGAACATGTGACAAGAAGCCATAGTAGTCTACTCCAGCCTTAGGCAGGACCTGAGGGTGGCCCCCAAGCAACAGTTTGCAAAAAGCAGGGTGCTCAGTCCTACTGAGGAAATGAATTCTTCCAACTCCCTGGTTTAGCTTGGATATGGATTCTTCCCCACCTGACCGTCCAGATGAAAACACACCCAGGCCAACACCTTGATTGCGATTGCAGCCTTTTGAAATGTTGGGTGGAGAGTCCCGCTACACCATGCCCACACTTCTGACCCACAGAAACGATGAGGGGATAAGCACACATTTTGTGGTATATTTGTGATAATTTGTTACACAGCAATAAAAAGCCAATGTAGTTGATAACATAAATGTTTATGGGATGGTCTTTTTGAGAAAATAAAAAAGTTAAATGTAAAGGAATGAAGAAAAAATAATTGGAGATCCAGTTTGGCTTTTATGTTGCAAGATTATTGTTTATATTCAAAGGAAACTAGAAAATAAGTGTAGTATACATTAAAATCTAAAGACTCCAAATATAAATTTTGTTTTTATGCTGTAGAAGACTCAGTTGCTTTATGCAATGATTGTTATGACTTTCAGGGCCTATTGGAAAGAGGAATGCTACAGGCTCTGGGTAGATATGACCTATAACAGCTGTCATTGCTGCTTCCCGAATGTTTCCAACTTTCTGAATTACACTTCCTGACCTCCCTGTGAGTCAAGAATGAGACCATATGGCCTCATTGACCATGATCATGTGATTGTCAGGGTAAGGGGCATGGTTCAGCTCTGTGCCAAAGGATTTAATTGCTGTTTTAAGATTTCTTGTTCCCTATGTTACAAAAACTAGTGGACTTGGAGATATTACATTCTCTATTGCCCTGGATCCTTAAAAAATGGGGATAAGCAGGTGTCTGTTATCAGTCCATAATGGGCATGTCACATGAAATTACTCAACTTTTATTATGTTTCCTCAATTATACCGTGGGAGAAATAATAATATTCTACTCTTAAGGTTATTAGGACTAAATGAGAGAAGTCAAATATTTTAGAGTAATGTCTTCCAGGCTCATACATGTTGTCAAAATGGCATGACTTCCTTCTCGTTAAAGGCTGACTAGCATTTGTTTTGTATATATGCTATATTTTCTTACTTACATTTAAAGTATTGTATTCCATGCTAAAGTCAAGTATTCCATTCTGTATATATGCCTTATTTTTTATATGCTGTTCATCTGGTGATTAGCACTCACGTTGATTCTGTATCTTGGTTATTGTCAATAATGCTGCACTAAACATGGGAGAGTAGACAGCCCTTCAACATATTGATTTAGTTTTTCTTTTATATACCCCAGAAGTGGGGTTGCTGGGTCATATGGCAGTTCTATTTCTAGTTTTTTGAAGAACCTCCACAGCATTTTCCTTAATGGCTGTACTAATTTACATTCCCACCATCAGCTTACAGGTGTTTCCTTTTCTACATTTTTGCCAACACTTATGTTTCATCTTTGAGAGAAATAAACTAAGCACAGAAAGACAGATATCACATGATCTCACTTATATGTGGAATCTAAAACAATCCAACTCATGAAAGTAGAGAGTAGAATAATGGTTACCACATGCTGGGGGCAAGGTCAAGAGGAAAGGAATAGGAAGTTGTTGGTCAGAGGGCACAAAGTTTCAGCTGTATAGGAGGGATGAGTTTTGAGATGTATTGCACACCGGGTTGAACACAGTTAATAACAACCTGTTGTATGTTTCAAAATAACTAGGAGTGCACATTTCAAAGGTCTCATCACAAAAAGTGATAAGTAAGTATGGTGATGAGTATGTTAACTAAGTTGATTTAATAATTCTACATTGTATCCATGTATTAAATCTTGACATTGTACACCACAAATTTGTGCAAGTATGATTTGCCAATTGAAAATAACATTAATTTAAAAAGATAAATTTAAGAGACAGAACAGTACAGTTCTTGGTACGTTGCAGGTGTTGTTGCTGTTGTCATAATCATAGTACTCTGACACCTGCTTGCTTCTGAAATCTGGTATTTGGTCAAGACAAAAAGACAAAGAATTCAAAGAGCACACAATTCAAACCAGTGTATCTGAAGTTGCCTACAAAGTAGTTCCTAAAGTTGATTGTAGAATATCCTTTCTTATTCCAGGGACTTGCATTTGATTGGATTTTATAAACAGTCTTGAATTGGCTATTGAATTCCAAAGAAAAGAATGTGTGTGTGTGTACACACACGTTTATTTTTATTTCTTTACTTAGTTTGGGAAATATTTCTATCTGCATACATTTATATAAAGAAAATATATAGATTTCTCTACATATACTTAGTTATTTTGGGAAATGAGGACTACCTTGTGATAAGGAAGATAAACTAAATAGTCAAGAAAGGGAAAGAGAGTTCCAGTATTTTGGCCACTTGAGGCAAAGGCTATGCTTTGGGTTCTTCTTCAGGCTTTTGTCCTCTGAAGTTCATTATTTTCCTGCTTCTACAAATAGTATTGGTCAAGTGAGATCTGACATTTTATAATCTCATGTAAATATGTATAATACTCAGCTGCATTTACTTGTTAGAAAAGTAAAAACATTTTCTGGCAACTTCTTAGATGTTAGCATGAAAACAAAAGATAGAAATAACTTTGCATAATAAAAATGACTTACATTACTTTGTGAAAAATAGATGTATCAAATTTTTTGAGAATTCACTTGAAGTCTGAAGAACAGTGCAACCTTCTAATGTATCATCAGATATATTACAAAATATTTTCTATATTACCCAAACTTTTCTGAAACAAATATCTGGATACAAATTTTCAGTGTTAATATTTTCATATCCACTCTTTTATCTACTGTTTACTTGCTAGAAAAGTAAAAACATTTTCAGGCAACTTCTTAGACTTTAGTATGAAAACAAATGATAGAAGTCACTTGTGTAATAAAGATAGGTGTTGAAACACATAACTTTTTAAGAAATAGATGAATTAATTTTTTTTTGAAAGAGAAAACCACCCTAGGAGGTAGGAAAGGCATTCTTCTAGTTTTACAGACAAAACAGGGTATTTAGAGAGATGAAGTGACTAGCCCAAGGCCCCAGGAAGACTTAACCTGAAACCAAGGTGCCCCACTCAAGGCTTGCAGGCATGTGGGTCAAGAAGGGCCTTTACAGACGGAAGTGGGGGAATAAGATTCCCTCAGAACATAAAATTAGCGTGGATTCCTTATCCAGCCTTCCACCACCAACCACAGCCTGTCAGTCACCAAATTCTGCTATTTTACCTCCCAAATAATTTTTCCACTCTATTGTTTTCATCTCCCTTCTGAGGTCCTGTGAAATTAAAGAAGTAATGAAGAGCTTGACTTGGTCTAAGCTCTGGCTCTCGGTTAACTTTGGTTTTGAGGCAGTTCATGGAATGTTTAGAGCTTATGCTTTGGTGTCTGGAAAACCTAGTTGGAGTCTGGCCGTGATGGCTCATGTCTGTAATCCTAGCACTTTGGAAGGCCAAGGTGGGCAGACCTCTTGAGCCCAAGAGTTCAAGACCAGCCTGGGCAACACGCAAAAACCCTTCTCTACCAAAATATACAAAAATTAGACAAGTGTGATGGCACACACCTGTAGTCCCAGCTACTTGGGAGGCTGTGGTGGGAGGATTGATTAAGCCAGAATGTCAAGGCTACAGTCAGCCGTGAGCTGCCATTGCACACTAACCTATGTGACAGAGGACCCTGTCTCAATAAAAAACAAACAACTTTTTTTTTTTTTTATTGAAGACCTATTTTGAGTCACTAACTACAGATAAAATTGTGAGATGAACTCATCATTCGTCTTTCTGCGTTTCTTCTATTTTACATTGTAGCTAACATCTAGTACATGCAACAGGGGTTGTTTTAAGAAGTAAATGAGATTCTAGGAGGTAAAGTGATTAGTAGAGTACAGATGAATAGTAAGTGCTTAATTCATGTCAGTTATTTTTATCATTTTATCACTGGTTTTGATTATCTCCCTTGTTTCCTGGTTTATAATTTTTAATGCATTTTTTTTTTGCAAATTTACTGCAAATTATTTGATCGTTTATAAAAAAGATTCCTGACCTTTGTGAAAATAAAGATCAACCAAATGAGGTATCAAAGGCTATTTTATTCATAACTTGCTATAACAAGAGAGTCAGCTGCCATTACATGTGTTTGGCAGAGGCTGAAAAGCAGGCAGAGGAGCAGGAAAACTATGTGGTGGGCAAAAGGGAAGCCTCCAGGTGTGCCCTGATTGGAGGCTCTTGGTGTGAGGAAGTTGTCTGCCAGCAATGAGCATCCCATGTGATTGGTTAGGAGAACAGATTCAGCCTCCTCTAGTTTGTCCCAAGTTGGAAGTGGGAGCTCAAATGAGGGAAGCTGCCAGTTACTAATCAAGTCCTGGCCACTTAGAGACAGTTTTACAGATGTTATTGCTTGCCTTCATGGACCGCCGCTAGAGACACCAGTCTGAGTATCTGCAACTTGACTTCAACAGGCTGGCTTGCTGGGTTAATTATTGAACACGAGGTTGGTTTAATATGTGGGTTCCTGCAGGTTGCAGGTTGGAGTTCTAGTTTTGTACATGGTTTAGCTGTTGTCCACTAGTATGTGTAGACTCTCACCTTGTTGTCATGGTGATACATCCAAAACACAAATCGTATTGGTGATTTCTCTGCTTAAAATCCTTCAGTAGTTTCCTGTGTCTCCAGGATAAGTGCAAAGGCTCTGAGCAGGACACTAACGGTGCTCAATGGTCCCAGCTTTTCCTGTGTTTGTGGTTTTATCCAAGATCATGCTTGGCAGGAGGTTATGCTTTATTCTAGAGGAATAACAACATCATTTGCATTTCCAATGCATACACTAGACTGCTGGACAGCTCTTGTTGATTGCTGTCCTTGCAGGGAACACCCTCCACCCACTACTTTGCTCTTTATTGCCTTCATTTCAGCCTGCTTAGCCACCACCCTCTCTGGAAGCCTGCAGTGAAGGTGTTCAGCTCCTCATCTGTGCTCCCAGAACACCACGTGCCAACTTCGGCCCCAGGACTCAGCGCATCAGTTTCCAATTCCATTTTCATGTATGTCTCTCTCCTGTTCCAGACTGTGAGCTTCCCAAAGGCAAAAATCTGTTTTATTTGTCCTCTTCCCTGGCACTTTGAGCAGGTCCTGGCACATATTTTATGTACTGTGCTGAATAAGAGTGGTAGGGGGTTAGGACCAACATTTTCCAACTTCTGTTTGAGAGTTCTTTCCAGTAAGAAACGTCTTATGAAAATGTGACATTAAAAATGAATGCTGGAAAGTAATTGCGAGTGGTTCAATGGAACCAAATATGATTAAGGCATTTTCAATCTGTCCTCGATGGCATTTCAGAAAGTGTCTCTATCCTGAGCTTAAGTGTGGTGAGTAGTCTGCAACAGCTATTGGAAGGCAAATCCTGTTCTTTGCCTGACAATAAAAACGGGATAAAGGAGCTCTTTTTGAAGCATCTGTTTGTGTCCTGGAATGTAAATATCTGCCACTTTTCTAATTAAGACTTCAGTAAGAGAACTCTGACGCTATGAGCAAAGATCCGACCTTAAGACAAAAGAAACAGCAAATCTCAATGGTACAAGTGGTAAAAATGGCCCCTAGAGTTGATGGCATACTTTTGAAGTGGTATCTTTCTGCTGAGGCCAATAGCTGCAGGGAATGTGAAGGTTATTCTCGAAGACTAGGGAAATGTCACCAGGATCTTTGTCTCTTAGAACTGCCTCCTGCCTGCTGTGCACGGTGACTCACGCCTGTAATCCCGGCACTTTGGGAGGCCAAGGCGAGGGGATCATGAGATCAGGAGATTGAGACCATCCTGGCTAACACTAAAAACCCCGTCTCACTAAAAAAAAAAAAAATGTTAGCCGGGTGTGGTGGCACATGTCTGTAGTCCCAGCTACTCAGGAGACTGAGGCAGGAGAATATCTTGAATCTGGGAGGCGGAGGTTGCAGTGAGCTGAGATTGCGCCACTGTACTCCAGCCTGGGTGACAGAGCAAGACTCCATCTCAAAAAAAATAATAATAATAATAACTGCCTTGTGCTTTCCCTCCTCCCTGACTCTAGATAAGTACTGTCTCCCAAAAGGCAGTTACAATTGTTCTGTAAATTAGTCTTTCCCTTCCCTTGTTGCCCCACCAATCCAAAGATTGACGCTTCCTAAGGCATGCTTTTGATCTTGTCATTCATCTGCTCAAAATGTCACAGTTTCTAAAGGCCCAACCAGTAGGCATGCATCCAAGATGATCTGTCCTAAGTCCACAACTTGTCTTTCCATTTCTAGTTCGCTATACTTTGAGTCATACTCCAGCAATTTCAGAATATGCCTTGCATAGTCCCACGTCCGTAAGTTTCTTGACTTGAAATTTTCTACATGTCCATGATGGTTTTGCTGATCTCTTTATCTTAGAGTTTTCTAGACTCACCTGAAGGGGCTGGGGAGAAAGAGTTTATTAAATATACAGATTCCTTGGTCTGGTGGCAGCTCATTACTTCTACAAAAAGTGTGCTTAAGGGAAGCAATATTTGCGGGGAAAACTTTTGTGAGTGGAAATGCCTAAAGAACCTGTCTTCAAGTGGTATCAGTATATGATGAAAATTGTTTTTACTTGGATTGGATGATACAGATTAATAAAAATAGCAGACTCTCTAAATGACATTTTTTTCAGACATCATAGAAGAGGACAGCAATCAGTGACCTAGATCACACATTATTATGATTTTCATTTGGATTTGGTAGTCTTTAAGAAGATGGATTGCAGCATCCAAATCTATAGTATGGACTTTTGGGTGTGTCTAGATGCTGCATTTGTAGGAAGCACCCAAAGGGATTACTCTTTTTTTTTGTTGAGACTGAGTCTCACTCTGTCACCTAGGCTGGAGCGCAGTGGTGTGATCTCAGCTCACTGCAACGTCTGCCTTCCGGGTTCAAGCAATTCTGCAGCCTCAGCCTCCCGAGTAGCTGGGACTACAGGCGTCCGCCACCACACCTAATTGTATATTTTGGCAGCGACAAGGTTTCACCATGTTAGCCAGGATGATCTGGATCTGACCTCATGATCTGCCCACCTCGGCCTCCCAAAGTGTTGGGATTACAGGTGTGAGCCACCGCACCCAGCCAAGATTACTCTTTAGACTAAATTTTAAAGAGTCCTTGTGGGAAATAATCCAGTATCTTTCATAATGTTTTTTTGTAGTTGGTAAAACTTTATACCTGGGTAATTATTTTTCTAGTAGATTATCAGTACAACAAAAGGCCCTGCATTACTTATTATTTTTATTTATTTATTTATTTTTTAATTTTTTTATTTATTTATTTTCTTTAGAGACAGGGTTTTGCTTTGTCACCTAGCCTGGAGTGCAGTGGTGTGATCATAGCTCACTGCAACCTCAAACTCCTGGTAACAAGTGATCCTCCTGCCTCAGCTTTCCAAAGTGTTGAAGTTACAGGCATGAGTCACCTGCATTGCAGGCATAATACACTTGAAGGCCATGTATTATTTCCCTTGAATCTCCACAGAACCTGGCAGTGCTCCTTTTAGATCAGAAATCAACCACCAAATGTTAAATTCTTGGACTACAGCAGTTTGAGGGAACACAGGTTGTTTGATATTGTTACAGAGCAATAATTTGGGGGTAATAACAGAGTATTTTAATGCAATTTTATTCAATTGAGAAGATACATTCCTGAAAAATCTCAACTGCGCTCATCATTTGTAGCCTTACTAGGAAAATAAAGTTTATTCTAAGCAGGCATGTTAAACATGCAGTTTAACAGAATGTGCTTTGAAATAATTTGACTCGAAAGACTGTAATTTCTGAACTTTCAGTAATTTAGGTGACAGATATTTGTCTGAAATTTGTTGTATTTGTAATGGCACAAGAATATTCTCAGTCCAAGCTGAAAAGCATGTATCATCCTGGATCATAGAAAATCACCAACAATATGCAGGAAAAGAAGGAACCAAAAGGACATAGATGGTTTTGAATTAACAAACATTCTTGCTTCAAGAAGTTACCAACTGGACATAAAGCCAGGCTGAATTGTCTTGAGGAATGTACGTTAATTGTGGTTTGAAACCGTGCTTTGTCAATGTTGTGTCTTTTCTTTTATAAATGCAGGCACCTATTTAAATAAGTTATAGATGACCTTAAATCAGTCAGTGGTCTTCTAGTGGAGATGCTTGTTAAATTAGTAAAACAGATAGATCTACAGAGAACTATTTTAGGTAGATCAAAGGAGATCCACAAAATTTTGGTCAGAGAATGAATTGAAAGTACCGTGGGTGTTCCACAACAGGGAACACTCAATGAGCTGCATAGAATTTCTCGGTGTTGGGTGTTCTGATTTGAAGCCTCATTACTTCCTCTGTATCATTAGGTACCAGATTTACTTCATCCAAATTAAATTTATCAGTTATCTAATTAATACTTATACAATATTTTTAACAGTTGAGGGAAATCGAGGGAGGCGAGAGGATGACAGATGTCAATGTGCCATAATTAATAATGCACCAATTAAGCCAATCAGATACGACAAATTGGATTAAAACCTAACAGATCCAGGGATGTGTTTTGCCTTTTATCCCCCCTGCAGCCATAATGCAAAGTGAAAAAAAAAAAATTCAGTGTGTACAAATGAACCTTCAGATTAGTCATGACTGTTTCACGCTATGCTATACAGTTGAGCAACATCTTCGGGATGTGACATTAATTGGGAGGGAAAGAACAGGTTATTTGTTCTACCAAGGCATGGTCTAACATGTTATCATATGTGGCTCCTACACATTGTTCCATGACATGCAAATTGTCCTACAACAACAACGTGGTTTATTAGGAATAATCTGGTCTCTAAATTTGGTGAATCCTTATATAAATGGTGATCTAAACTGGAGAAAAATGGTAAATTAGTTTTAAGTAGACAGATACGGACAGCACAAATCTCAAAGGTTGCTCTTATTTCACCAAGTGTAAACACAACGATGGCAGATTGTGATTACAGCTTCTGTCTGTCCCTCTCTCACACACAGGAGGCACGGCCGCTTGGCAGCAGCAATGTTTTCCGCCAGAGATTAGTATCATTTTACAAATCTTCTACACACAGATTTCCAGGGACCATTACCCACCGGGTGGACCTAACCTATTTTGATTGTGAATTTACTATCCATTTTGTATTACATTAGACCAACCTATCATAAATCACTGAATTCCTCTGCTTGTGTATTTTCTAGCATTTCTTGTCTTCATCAATACACTAGGTGTTGAAGATGGTGATTGAGTAACTCTAGAAGTCATAAATAGGTGACAATGACCATATAGAGTTTCTGATTGTAATAGGACGGGAGAAGACAAACTGCAAAGACCTAATATCACTCCAAGCCTCTTTTTTTGAGATGGAGTCTCTCTCTGTCACCCAGGCTGGAGCACAGTGGCACAATTTCGGCTCACTGCAGCCTCCACCTCCTGGGTTCAAGCGATTCTCTTGCCTCAGCCTCCTGAGTAGCTGGGACTACAGGCGTGCACTACCACACCTGGCTAATAATTTTTTTTTTTTTTTTTTGAGGTGGAGTCTCACTCTGTCACCAGGCTGGAGTGCAGTGGCATGATCTTGGCTCACTGCAACCTCCACCTCCTAGGTTCAAACGATTCTCCAGCCTCAGCCTCCCGAGTAGCCAGGACTACAGGCGTGCACCACCACGCCCAGCTAATTTTTGTATTTTTAGTAGAGACAGGGTTTTCTATGTTGGCCAGGATGGTCTCAATCTCTTGACCTCGTGATCCGCCCACCTCAGCCTCCCAAAGTGCTGGGATTGCAGGTGTTAATTTTTCTAATTTTAATAGAAATGGGGTTTCACCATGTTGGCCAGGCTGGTCTCAAACTCATGACCTCAAGTGATCCACCCAGCTCAGCCTCCCAAAGTACTGGGATTACAGGCGTGAGTCACCACGCCCAGCCAAAGCCTCATTTCTTGAAGAAAATCTTAGCTTCTAAATCTTTTTGTCTCCAATCCCACACATCAGACTTTGAGGGAATGTGGGGGGTGTGTATACATGTGCTAAAGATTACAGTGGCGCAGTCTGCATACACTCAGGCCTGCAGCAATTGAGTAATATTCACTAAATTAGAACCAAACAATGTTTCTGACTTTTTCCTCTACCATCTCATCTGTGCCACTAGCATGCAGGGGGCTAAGTGGTGAAAAGGTGTATGATATTCATAGTTCGCATTCTGGCATCATAATGTCATAATGTTTCCTGCCTTCTCCATTCCCACCCTGAGCCTTAAGTCAGCCAGAACCAATCCGGACCACCCAGCTGCCAGAATCCCAACAGCAATGACATCTCAAGAGTCCTGCTTTTTCTGTGGCTCACCTCCCAACCCATCCCCTTCCCAAGTTTTGTACTCTCTCTTTACCTGCTTTAGTTGCCCTCTTTGACCTCCTGTCTCTTTTGTGTCCTGCACACAAGATGCTGATTCTCTGGCGTTGATGACAGCTCCTCTCCTAAGTCACACTTTCCTCTTGCCCTTCAGTTTGTGCTTGCTTTTGATGTCACTGTGTGTAACACAACTGGAGTTCCTGGCTTCCCTTTACCTGGCCAGTGTTTCCCCTGAGTTTGCCATTCATCTCACAGAAGTTTTTCTTGTAACCTTAAGAGTTTTTCTTCTCTTCCCTTTGTACCAAGAAAAAAAAAAAGTCACTTCTTAGGTCCCAACTCCTTCTTTTCTGGTGCCCTCACTTGTCAAAGTGACATCTGGTTATTGGAAAGTGGCAATGTGAATGGGCTAATTTGAGGGGTACTGCCCCATTTCCTGCTTAGAACTTATCAAAGAGGCACGTGTTTTTTGAAAATTGCTTTCAGAGAAAAGCCTTCTAGAACAAGCTTGTCCAACCCGTGGCATGCAGGCTGCATGCGGCCCAGGACAGGTCTGAATGCAGCCCAACACAAATTCCTAAATTTTCTTAAAACATTATAATATTTTTTGTGTGTGAATTTTTGTTAGCTCATCAGCTGTCATTAATATTAAGTTTATGTGTGGTCCAAGACAATTCTTTTTCTTCCAAATGTAGCCCAAAGAAGTCAAAAGATTGAGCACCCATGTTCTAGACTTTTATTAAGCTTAAGTTCATAGATTTCCTTAGTTATTCAGGTTTCCTTAGTTTTTCACCCTAGTGTTATTTTTCTGTCCAAGGATTTGATCCTGGATACCATATTTCATTCAATCATCCTATCTCCCTAGGCTCCTCTCATCTGTGGCAGTTTCTCAGAGTTCCCTTGTGTTTGATGACTTTGCCAGTTTTGGGCAGTCTTGATCAAGTATTTTGGAGTGTCTCTTAATTGAGATTTTCTTCATGTTTTTCTCATGATGAGACTGAGATTCTGAGTTTTGAGAAAGCTCACAGACGTAAGTTCTATTTTCTTTACATCATGTCAAGGGTACATAACATCAACATGGCTTTTCACTGTTGATGTGAATCCTGTTCACCTGGCCACAGGAGTGTTTGTGAGGTTTCCCCACTGTAAAGTTATTCCCCAGCCCCTTTTCAGCAGTGTTTGGGATTCTGGCATAAGTCATAGATGTTGGCCTCCTTTGAATTGTCTCCCACGCTTTCGGTATTGGTCCCTATGAACTGGGCAATCAAACCGTGCTTAAAACAGGTCTGTTGTCTAAGAACTTAGGGTTCTAATAGTTTTAATTTGTTGGAGACGAAAAAAAAACTTCTTAGAGTTGTTGTTTATTTTTGTTTATGTTTTTAGTAGATGCCAGGTAAGGAAGGAAAATAGCTGTGATCCTTGTGGTGAAACTCTTCTGCATCTTGGCTGTAAACCACATCTGATAAAATCACATCGAACGAATCATACCCACACACAGACATACACACAAGTGCATGTAAAACTGATGAGATCTGAGCACAGTCAATAGTTTGTGTCAATGTCAATTTCCTGCTTGTGACATTATACTCTACTTGTGCAAAATATTACCACTGGGGAAAGCTGAGTAAAGGATGCATCTTTCTGTATTATTTCTTACAACCTGCAGGTGAAGCTACAATTATCACAAAGTAGTAAGTTTGAAAAGATTAAACTATTAAATACAATTTAAAGTATCTGTGTAGTTCTTTTTGTCTTTAGAATAAACTTCACTAAGCCTATATAGTCAAAAAATATATATTTTAAAGTCACTTAAAAAATGTACTGTGGGCTTATATTATTAATGCAATATTCAGTTAGAGTTATTTGCTCATTTACTGTCATTTGTTTTCAATATCAGGGATTTCTTACTAAACTGAGTTGTGTTTTCTTAATAGGTAATGTATTTACATGATTCAAAAGTTAACAATAATATGAAGAGACGCCTAGAAAATCTTGCTTTCTTTAGTGCCTCTTTGTTTTCCTTCTCAATCCCTTATAGGTGAATGTTTTCTTATGTCATGCTTATCCTTCCAGAGTTTGTTTATATGAACAAATAATTGCCTTATCTTACTAAAGAAATCGACATACAATATATACTATGATGCATGTTGCTCGTTTCCCCAGTATATTTTAGAATAACAATATATTCTCTCTTTATCATAATACATAGGGAACATCCTTAGTGTTTTTAAAAACTATATTATATTGTATTCCACCACAAGGATGTATCATAGCTTACTCAGTTTTCTTTTGCAGAACATTAAGCTAACAGATAATACCACAATGAGTAGCCTGGTACATATGAAATTTCTTACTTATTCAGGAATAACTGTAGTGTGCATTGCTAGAAGTTTGATTGTCAGGTTTGAAAATTAAAGAATTTGCAATGTTATTAGATACTGTCAGATTTTCCTCCATAGGTGTTGAACCATTTTGCGCTTCTTCCAGAAATTACAAGTGTCTCTTCAACAGCATTATTTTCAAACTTCTGTATTTTCCCCAATTTGATAGCTAGGAAATGATTATTACCATAGTTAATTTTTATTCATTTTATTATGAGTGAGGTTGCACATCTTCACAAATGCTTAAATGCTATTTGTAATTTGCTTTTTGTGTGATTTGTTTTTTTATGTCCTTTGTTTAGTTTTTTCCGTTGGGGTGCTCTTCTATTTCTAGAAGTTTAAAATGTATATATTACATATATATACGCTATTTATAATTGATATATATTTTAAATACATGTATTTGTAATATACATGTAATATACATGTAATATACATGTAATACAATATATATGAATATATTATATGCAGTTTATATATAATGTATATGTTTAACTTACATATTATATAGCATAATATATATTAATAGACTATAGGAAACGCTTAGAAATTTAGATGTGTATACATATCTATGTAATCATATATATATATGTATATATACTTATATATTTACTTCTTTGAGTTTTTAAACCAACATCCTGTGGCTCGAAAGGAGATACAGTGAGCATTGAACAAGTCAAATCCTCCATTTGTAACCATTCCCAAACTAGAAGATGAACACAATCAATACATATATTATGATTAGACAACAAAGGTTAACACAATCAGTTCCAGGTACTGATCTCAAAGCTCAGAATAGCAAACACATTCCATTATGAATCATAAAACATTCCATTAGGTAATAAATGAACCCAGTACAATGCCTGGTGATGTAGTAGATACTTAATAAATATTTATTGGAAATAATTAATGATATTTGGAATGTTTTATTTATTTTATTTCTTTTTTTGTTTTTTTTGAGATGGAGTCTCGCTCTGTCGCCCAGGCTGGAGTGCAGTGGCCGGATATCAGCTCACTGCAAACTCCGCCTCCCAGGTTTAGGCCATTCTCCTGCCTCAGCCTCCTGAGTAGCTGGGACTACAGGCGCCCGCCACCTCGCCTGGCTAGTTTTTTGTATTTTTTTAGTAGAGACGGAGTTTCACCATGTTGGCCAGGATGGTCTCGATCTCCTGATCTCGTGATCCGCCCGTCTTAGCCTCCCAAAGTGCTGGGATTACAGGCTTGAGCCACCGCCCCTGGCCTTTATTTATTTTAAAACGTATTACTGATTGACTAAAATATGTTAGCTATGTTAATCGAAGTTCCGTGTGTCCCAGTTTTGAGTTCCTTTTACCTTGTATTAACTACGTCAGTTCCTCCAGGTAGACACCTAACAATTGTTATCGTTGACATGATTGCAACTATGTAAAAAAGGTACATACAGCAGAGTCTTGTATGAAATACACCAGAATGGTTGTCATTTCTCTAGATGCTGAGACAATAGATGATTCTCAACTTCATTCTTCTTCTATATATTATCACATTTTCCATAATAAATTTCACTACACTGTTAATGGTTAAACATTCCTTATTTTTTTAAAAATACTAATGCAGCCAGGTGCAGTGGCTCATACCTGTAATCCCAGCACTTTGGGAGGCTGAAGCAGATGGATCACTTGAGGTCAGGAGTTCGAAACCAGCCTGGCCAACATGGTGAAACCCCGTCTCTACTAAAAATACAAAAATTAGCTGGGCGTGATGGCAGGCACCTGTAATTCCAGCTACTTGGGAGGCTGAGGCAGGAGAATCGCTTGAACCTGAGAGGTGGAGATTGCAGTGAGCTGAGGTCACGCTATTGGACTTCAGCCTGGGGGACAAGAGCAAGACTTTGTCTCACACACACAAAAAAAGCAAATGCTTCTACTACTGGTACATTTGGGCGGTGAGCCATATACAGGCAGTTTTTCCATATTTTGGCAGTTGTTCCATATTTTGGTCCCATTGCAATGGAAGCTATAAAACTTCTAGGAAGTTTAGGTAAATAACAAAAACTATTACAACCATTAACAAGACTTTACCCCCAGTGCAATGGGTTTATTAAAAACAAGCAATACAAGGATACAAGGATATGATTGTATATCTTAGTTTCTGATAGCCATTCTCGATATGAAAATAGCTGAAAAGAGATTCCAGAGCAACCAGGGATTCTTCTATAATAAACTATGGCTGTCAAGAGGAAAGCAAATTCATCCATTCTCTGCAGAGGAACTCTTCTTAATTATATGAGCATGATTTTCTTCCCGGAGAGTTATTTAAGTGAGCATTTTCTCCCACCACTGTGGGATGTGGTCAGGCACACTTGAACTTTGAGGAGTGTGCCTTTGATTCTCTTATTTCTGACTAAATTGCTAAAAGTCAGACATTGTGTGGAAATGGATTTTGGTACCAGCCTACATGAAGCAAGATCACTTAGTGTCCTCCTGGTGCGCCGAGGTTTTCCTTTGAAGTCTGTTCAAGGGAAAGGTTGTGCTTTCTGACAACATAGAAATTATTCTTCTGGACTGTGCTTTGAGTTTATCAATTTGTGGAGGTCATATCCTGAGCAAAACTACAAAGAATTGCATTCAGCCAGCATCGAAGACCTTTGTCATGTAGAGACACTATATGCTGAGATGATCTAGGGTAGAGGGGAAAGGGTAGTTTTAAAAAAGGGGAGAATCGAGGGCATGATAAACTTTACTGCCCTAAATGCATACTTTACTTTTTTCCTTCAATTTACACATCAAAGTATTAAATTACACAAATATTTATAATCCTTTCATTTGCAAGTCTTTCTACTGCTGTTGATGGTGCTGATGACAATGATGATTGTATTTCCCCTAAACACGATGCATCCCTATAATTCTTTGAACCTTTTCATACTTCATGCTTCAGACCACATAGTGGTTAAATTACGCCAAATTAGTGATAGCTCTTACTATTTCGACACTTATTTTCACTAGCCCTTGCTGAGTCTGCAAGCTTTGTGCAATATCTGCATTTATCTGTGAGTCCCCCGGGCAAGCTTTAAGGATACTCATGAAGAGACCTGATCAAGTTCCCAGTGCTATCACGAATTAATTCTCCCATCATGGCCCTAGTGCTGCTTTTTTTGACACCACTACCAACACCACTAAAGACACATCAAATTTTGGGGAGTGTCAAAGCAGCACATTCTTGGTCTCCATACCTACCTTGTGAAGATGGAGCTCAACTCTGAGATGAGAAGGCTGCCTTCATTATTGATTTGTTTGACACTTTTATACATAGACCTATACCCTGAAGTCTCATAAGAGGAACATGCCTCTTTATTTGGATTCTTAGCCCCTTTCCTCACTAGGGTTTAGAAAGCAGCTCCTGGAGTTTGGCATAAGGAAATGACTGATTTCTGAGACTGACCTGGGCTGCATTCTCTGCTTTCATCCCATCCAATGGTCAAGCCTCTTCCATCTGAGTCTCACTTCCTTCTTTAGGTTTAGCTTGCCATCCCCTAGGGTGCTATCATCAAATGCTTTGACAAAGGCAATGGGTCACTTCCTAACTTCTTCTATATTGTAGCATGAGCTATATGTCAGAAAGCATGGTCATATTCTTATCTTTACTAATTATTCACTTCCATGAGCCTACACAGTTTCTTACCTCTGAGTTTCTGTTTTCTCATTTGTAAAACAGGGCAGAAATACCTCCCCAAGAGAGTTATAAAAATGACATGACATAATATATGCAACATTTAAAATGCCCTTCTACCCATTGGAGACCCTAATTTGATAATGCATTAGTGTTGGGTAACTTAGTGAGCTGAGAATCTTCTGGATGAAAGCAGGGAAAATAGGAAGTTCTCTGGCCAAATGAAGGAAAGGATTAGGTTCTCTGTATCTCTCTCTATTCCAGAAAATTCCCTTCTGGAGGAAAAAGTGAATATGAGTAGGAAATAGATACAAGCATTGGAGTAGTTTTGAGAAAAGGTAAAGTGATCACCCATAATGCAACTAAGAACATGATACCAACCTCAAGTCTGTGAGAATTCTGGAATTTTCCTTCCCACACTTGTCAAATTCACATTTTATATGAATTCACATAAAATTCACATTTTATGTAAAATTCACATAAAATACACATTTTATGAACTATGCCAGGTGAGTGGGACTCTAGATGCTTCAAGATTTCACAGCCTAGAAAGGTGGGAAAATGTCACTGGCAGCAGCAGAGGCGAAAGATAATTTACAATGAAGCATGTAGAAGGTCTCAATGTCTGTATACAGTCTTGCATTTGAGTTATTTCCAGGACTGCTGAGAAAGGGAAATGTCTCCTCAAATAAAATATATCAACAAAGTAGCTACCTGGAAGCATCACAACAGGTTGCGTGCATCATGGTATTGTCATTATCTCATCTCTATTGTAAGAGAGAAAGAAATGTATCTTAATTATCTTTGTTTCTTTCAAAGTGTGAGGTCATAACCCTGTACATAATAGGCTACAATAATTTTATAACTGATTTTATAATTGTTGAAATAAAACATCCAAAGACTAAATTTGTCTTAGAATAGTCATTTGACTATTGTGTATCTGACTATGACAATTCCACATTGTACTTTTGACAGCTTCTCATTGTCCCAGCACTATGACAGTTCCACATCGTACTTTTGACAGCTTATTGTTCCAGCAGCTACTTCCAGACCTGCTGTCCAGCAACAGTCTGCTGCATCTGAAACTCACAGGGAGCAGGGCTCTTTGCCACAGAGGAAAGAGCCAATGTTCTGAACGCTCTGTGAATGGAGTAGAGTTGCCCTGTGATTTCTTCATTATGAATATGCTGGTGACCTTGGCAGAATTATGCTGCTATGATGTGTTCCTTACACACTTCTTTTTCCTGGCTTTTGTCCAATTACCTTCATTCAATTCACCAAGGTGGCTGCTTCTGTATATTTATCTTATTTTTTCCATGCTTAGTCTAGTGTAGCCAGAGACCAATAAACATGTCCTTCATTCCTAGAAACTGATAGCAATTCAGAACCTCATTTACTGAGGGCGTTGTCCTGCCACTTTCTGTTAAATGGAACTGGTAGAAAAGCAGGGGAAAGCTGGCCTGACTCTGGCTTTGACACTGCATTTTCAGAGCTCACATTCTGTTGGAAAGAACAATCATTAAATGGGTCAGGCAAGCTCAGGATTTCAATTTGGGGAGTTTTGCTGAATTTGAGTTAGTTCTAAGGTTATGAGAAAAAGGATTTGCTGTGATATTCCAGACCAGCAGTGTAAGTCGAAGAAGATGGCGACAGGCTCTTGGGGAAGAATTCTAATGTGAGCCTATTGATTAAAGAAAACGTTCAGTTCTTAGGTATGCCATATAAAGATCTTCCTCTTTTAAAAATCCATCAAAGGGTCATATTTTGGAAAAATACTTGCACAGAAGCAAATTATGAGTAGTCACTACATCAACATTTTGTATAGTGCCTACTTAGAACAATGGCAATGCCAACTTTCAACAAATTTTTATTCATGAATACTTGTTGTATCCAGCCTGTTCTTAATGAAATGTGATGTGAAATGGAGGCAAGTTAGATTACTGACAGCCAAGAATCCCTGAAATACTATCTCACCTCTTGAAGGTCAGTTTTTGTAGGGATAAAATGAGACAATCATTCTTACTTCGGTTGTTAAATGAGACTTTCTCTATTGTCTTGGAGTTTCAGCAAAAGTTGCAAAGCTGAAGACAATAGATGATAGTTGAATCCTTCCTTATTCTAAAGATTAAGCTGAACAGGAGCCTAGGAGCCTCTCCAGTGTTTACTGTGACCCTCAAAATGGGAGCATTTTGGGGAAAAGAAAGATCAGATTGTTACTGTGTCTATCTAGAAAGAAGTAGATATAAGAGACTCCATTTTGTTCTGTATTTGAGATGCTGTTAATCTGTGACCCTTCCCCCAACCTTGTCCTTGCAAGGGACGTGTGCTGTGGTGACTGAAGGTTTAAAGGATTTTGGGCTGTGCAGGGTGTGCTTTGTTAAACAAGTGCCTGAAGACAGTATGCTTGTGAAAAGTCATCACCATTCTCTTAATCTCAAGTACCCAGGGACACGTACACTGCCAAAGGTCGCAGGGAAGCTAGGTATTGTCCAAGGTTTCTCCCCATGTGATAGTCTGAAATATGGCCTCGTGGGAAGGGAAAGACCTGATCGTCCTCCAGCCTGACACCCATGAAGGGTCTGTGCTGAGGAGGACTAGTATAAGAGGAAAGAAGGCCTCTTGGCAGCTGAGATAGAGAAAAGCATCTGTCTCCTGCCAGTCCCTGGGCAATGGAACATCTCGGTGTAAAACCCCATTGTCTGTTCTGTTTACTGAGAAAGGAGAAAACCGCCTTAGGGCAAAAGGTGGGACTTGCTAACGCAATGCTGCTCTTTATGCACTAACAAGGTTTATGGAGATGTTTACATATACATATCAAGGCACAGAGATCTTTATTCATATGTCTTACTGCTGACCTTCTCCCTACGATGATCCTATTATCCTGCCACTTCCCTTTTTCTAGGATGGTAAAGATAATGATCAATAAATACTGAGGGAACTCAGAGACCGGTGCCAGGGTGGGTCCTCTGTATGCTGAGCGCCGGTCCCCTGGGCCCACTTTTTCTTTCTCTATACTTTGTCTCTGTGTCTCATTTCTTTTCTCAAGTCTCTCGTTCCACCTAACGAGAAACGCCACAGGTGTGTAGGTCACTCCTTCATCCCATCTCAATAGAACAAGAGAGAAGACTAGGGAATTTGGGAAACATTCCTAGAATGTCAACGCAGTAGAAGTTCTGGGCCGTTTTCTCTCCTCCCTCTGTTAGGGAGTAGAGAGCATGATCCCCAGGTCAGTTAGTTGGAGGGACTTTAAGAGGATGTTCACAGAGATGTCCTTGCTGGAGGTGTTTTAAGTTGTGCAAAATCATGGTGAGGTGGAGGTGAGAGGCTTCTGGGAAGGCCTTGAGTTGTTCCCTGAAAAGTGAGGCCCCTAGAGGATGCAGAGACTCTTTGCTGGGAGAGGGCTGGAGTGAGAGGCATGGAGAGAGAGGAGAAAAGGATCAGGGTGGGGCCTGCCCTTCTCTCCATTTGGCAAGAATACATACATTTCCTGTGAGCCAGAAGGATGCTGTTAAATTCAGTCAGTCCTGAAGCGGGAGATTTTGGCAGTAAGTAGAGAGTTGATGGCAGGGAAGCCTACAGAGGCCAGGCAGTGACCCTTTGGGGACTCTTTTGGGAAACTGCAATATAAAAGACACTGTGTGTGTGTGTGTGTGTGTGTGTGTGTGTGTGTATGTGTGTTTGGGAATGCCTCCTGAAGAAACCGCCCCCCCAACCCTCCGACAAGCAGCCTTTCATTCATGAGTATTGATAAGTGAATACATCAGTGTCCAAAACTTTTTGTGATTTTCTTCTTGTTTGGATGAACCGAGGCAAGATGGTGCACTTCCGGGTTCTTCATCCCCCACCCCGAACTCTTCCCGCGCGCGAAAATGCAGCCGGCGCCCAGGGAGGGTGCAGACCAACTGGGCATGCGCCAGGTGACGTCAATCTGAAGAGACCAAGATTTACCTGGTCGCACCTGCGGAACGCCCCTGACACGCCCATTCCCCACCTATTGCCTTCCCACTCCTAGAAAAGCCGCTCTCCGCCATTGAGCCACGCGGCCTTCTCACAGCCCAGCGGCCTTCTTGCAGCCCCACTCCTGTCGGGATGTCGGGACTGTGGGAAGTCCGTCCGAGAGCCCCACCGCGGGGGGACTCTGCCGGCCTCCTTTGCCGGAGGCCGACAGACTTCTCCCGCACACCTTAGGTTACTAAAATAAACCAGCAGTTTTGCTGTTACACTTGCCTACCCGCTGGTTCTTTTGCGCCCGCTCGGCTGGTCTTAGAAAAACAAGACACTTCTAATTTGCAACACTCTTGCCCCTACTCAAGTGCAACCCCACCCGCACTGGTCAGTACTTCGAGGCCATGAGTGTCATGATTTTCTTCTGATTTGCCACACATGCACCCCTCCCCAGGTGCAGCCCCACCTGCACTGGTCAGAGGCCATGAGCGTCAAGACTGAATGTGAAACACACCAGTGCATAATGAAAAGCTCAGAAAGGAAAGCTCTTATGAGTATGATCACAAGGACTCTGTGAAGGAAGATTGTGTTACATATAGAAAGTCATTGTAAGTATTTCCATATTACTCTAATAGAAATATTTCTGAAAACATCCATCAAGTAGTGTTTGTTTTAATAGAGTGCACACCTTGCTCCTGACTTAAATGATCAAACTAAAATTCTGTTGCCCTGAAAACATTTTCCCAAAGTATTATTAAAGCAAATAAGTAATTTAATTTAATAAATGATTAAGATCGTAGAAACAAAAATAGAGATAAACAACTTATAAATGTTTATTATTTTAAATCATTTCAGTCATTTTCAGTTCTGGTTCACTGGCACTAAAATTTAAAGGAAAAATATGAGCTAGAAAATATTGAACAGAAAAATCACTTATCTGCCGTGATATCTTCCGAATTATTCTTGTTTGTTTTTCACACCCCCTTTTCCAATATTTTTAAGTTATATTTTCATGATGTCGTATTCATTTATTCAAATACTGACAGATTTTTCCATGTGTGTTGTAACTTGTGTTTATGCTACACCAAAAGAGCATGGAGAGAGAGCAAGACAGCAATTCAAAAACGTAGCCAGGGATGACTTGAAAAAATGCAGAACTCCACAACACAATGGGTAGCACTTTTAATTAAATTTATAGTGGACTGATAATAAAATTGATAATTTGACTTGTATTTTCTTTTAAATCTCCTTTAATTCTTAACAATAAGATACAGTCGTATAATTTTCTATTCTGAGTTATACTTGTTCAGACTCGAGCTCAGGGCATTGTTGTTTCTGAGGCATCTGCCACAGAAAAATACATAGGACATATATTCTAAACCTTTGCAATAATCTCCACAAAGATGTATCTGATCAGTTACATACACCTGGAACTTACATGGGCCTGCAGGCCCTTTGTTCAAATAACTAATCATTTTTTCCTGGTGTATCAAGTGATAAGGGTAGAAATCACTCCTTTTCTTGACACCAGGTCAAGAGAGGCAGGCTTATTTCTTTAAGCCTGTAGAGATCTACTTTGTAGAGAACTGAATGGTATGCAGCATTTTTCAATGCCAAATGGCCTACTTAAGATTTTTATCAGAGATTCTTATTTCTAGTAACGTCAAGTTTGGATATTCAGATCAAACCTTCAGTGAAAATGCCTGAAACTCCTTAGACATAGTAAAGAGCTGCCAGGAAAGGAAGGAGCTCCCTGGCCAACATCTAAGAGGAAATGAGAGAGAGAGAGTGCACCAGGGCACCAGCTGGCTAGTGCCACTTTAGCCCGGAGGGTATTTGTGGAGCTCAGTGATGTGGGGCCCACAGATGCTCAAGGAGAGGAGTCAAATGGGGAATGCTCTGCATTAGTCTGAGATCCCAGAGGGCACCCCTCTCAGAGTAGAAGTGAATTAGATTTACACCTCCACCTCACTACCACAGGGAACAGCAGGGAAATGGCTGCTTTGTGTCTTAGGTTGAGTTTTCACACAGCTGACTTTAAAGACTGCATTAGTCAGCAATCTAGGAGAAATGGAACCAATGAGAGATTTTCTACCTACCTATGAATCATCTATCTCTCTATTTCAATATCTATTTATTATAAGAAATTGTCTCACGTGATTACGAAGGCTGGGAAGTCCAACGATCTGCCTTCTGCAAACTGGAGACCCAGAAAAACTGGTACTATAATTCAGTCCAAGTCCGAAGGCCCAAGAAGCAGGGAAGCTGAAGGTAGAAATGCCAGTACAAAGGCTGGAGAAACTGACGAACGGTGTCCTAACTCAAGCAGTGGAGCAGGATAAAAAGGGACAGA
Organism: Piliocolobus tephrosceles; assembly: GCF_002776525.5. Classification (NCBI taxonomy): domain Eukaryota; kingdom Metazoa; phylum Chordata; class Mammalia; order Primates; family Cercopithecidae; genus Piliocolobus; species Piliocolobus tephrosceles. The sequence continues at coordinate 10,157,823 of NC_045434.1, read as the reverse complement.
TTTTGTCCATTTCTGACGTTTGTTCTATTCGAGTCCTCAACAGATTGCATGATGCTCCCCACAGTGGCTGGGTGATTTACTTTACTGGGCCCACTGCTTCAAATGCTGATCTCATCCAGAAACACCTTCACAGACTCACTCGTAAACAGTGTTTAATATGAGCACCACATGACCCAATAAAGTTGACCACCACAGAGGCAGATTTGAGTACAAATAGTTTATTGGCAGCCTTGGTGGATGCTGTATTATGCAACCTATATTCCCCCTTTGTGAAAGACACACTCATTCCGCTACATCTATGAGAGTGTGGGTGGCAGCTGGCTCTCAGGTGAATGCTTCTCCAGGACTTGCCCTCAGCTGAAGAGAGCTCCTCATCCATGGTCACCCCTTCCCTGGTATCAGCCACATCCAGTGACTTGTTTGTGCAGGGGATATACAGGCCTGGCCTCCTTGACTGAAGGTGAGAAATCTCCGACGGTCATTCCTATTCTGAAGCTCCCTCTGGGGTCATTTGAGGCCTCTGTTGAAACTGCATTGTGGTTTAGCTTTTCTCTCTGCTCCATTCTGCTTAATCTGCCTTCACAGATCCTTCAATAAGCCTCTTTTGTATAAAATCTCAGAGACTTGGAGTTTGTTCCCTGGGGAACCAAATGACAAGAAGCAATTCCAGAGAATGTGGAAATAAGCTAAGAATGGGAAGAAGATGAACAGATTGTGTTAGGCAACCGATGACTGCTCGGGGAAACTGCAGCTTAATCCTACTGTGAGCCCTGTGAGATGACACAGAACACACCTCAGAGGGACAAGGACATTTGACTATTTTTCACCAACTTTCATTCATGATCAATTGAGGGTTGTTTTCAGGACTGTCCACTGTCATGTCCCCAGCATCACCAGCCTGCCTGGAAAATATGTCAGCACTCTTCCACGATCCCGGGAATGACAGGGGACATGCAGTAAGAACCATTTCAGGGATGGAAATGAGGAGTTTTGATGGGATGTGATCAAAACATCAATGACAGTCACTATAATTTGATTCTGAAGGAGCAGAGTAAGATAGGAAAAGGGAAATAACCTCAGTAGTTGTGGCAAAGATTCAGTTCCAATGTGAATTCACGCCCCTTGCGCACACTACCTCTCCATGGTCCGTGGACTTGACACCCTGTAAACTTGCTTTAACTGGGTCTAGACTAGCACTGACTCCAACAGCCTGAAAGAAGGATGTTCAAATCTGCTATAAAAGAAGAATCCATCATCCTAGGTATTGGTAAATACCCACGTATGTATTTTTAAAGAACAATATAAAGAAAAAAGTAAACATAAATTCAAATGGAGAAGTTGAGAAGGCACAGAGAGGGAAAACCTTTTGAAGCAATAAAAAAGAAAACCTAGACTTATAAGGACTCTGGCTATTGGACTTGTAAGAGATTGCACAACTAGTTTATTGTGGATACAGGGAAAAACATAAGCTTGAGTATATTTGCAGCAATAGAACTTTATAAGATGACTAGGCATATTTGAAAAAAGAGAATGTCTGGAAATGAAAATAAAAATTTCAATCAATCTGAAATTCAATACTCAGTAGAAAGATTAACAGCTGACTAGAATGTGCTGATAAGGAAATGACAGATGTGTCATAAGAAATTATGAAGAATATAAAATTGAAGAATATTAAAATGTGTGGTAAGAAGACAAGGAAAGTATGCTTGTAATTCGAGTTCCAGAGTAAAAGAAGTGGGAGCAAAAAAGATTTGAAAAATTAGTGGCCAAAATTGTGCAAATTTGCTGAAAGCTAAAACCCACAGATCAGAAAATCTCAATAAATCCCAAGAAGAATAAATATAAAGAAAACCACACCAAGTCACAAAAACTATTGCTTAAACTATGTGATAAAGAAAACCATCTGAGGCAGAAAAAAAGACTACTTACAGAAGAGTGAAGATAACAATTATAACCTGACTTATTACCAGAAATCGTGCAACCCAGAAAAGAAAAAGAAAATAGAATATTTGAAGTTCCAGAAAAAAGGAAAGGTTGTCAAACTAGAATTTTATACCTAGAACGAATATTTTTTAAACATGAAGGTGAAATAAAGGTGAGAGACTCCTTTGCCAGCAGATCTGTACTACGAGAAATGTTAAGGAAAGTTCTTTAGGCAGTAAGAAAATGATACCAGATACAATTTAGATCCATGCAAAAGGATTAATAGTGTCAGAAATAGTAAAGTGTGGCATATTTATACAACAGAATGCTATTAACAATATAAAGGAACAAACTACAAATACACACAAAATGTAAACGAAGAATATAAAATCTTTAAAAAGATTTGCTGAATGGTACATATTCATACTGAAAAATTTATGTGAAGTTGTAAAACAGAACTAATCTATGGTGAAAAATATCAGAACAGTAATTTTTTTGGAAGTGTGAGTGAAGGATTGGCTGAGAAGGAACATGAGATTACTTTCTGAGTTCATGGTAATATTTTATATTTTTATAGAGGTTTGGGTTTCAGAGGTGTATATGCTTTTCAAAATTCAATAAACATACACATTAGATGTGTTCATTTCATTTAAGTAAATATACATCTAGAGAAAAAACTAAACAAATACTGGACTCTGGTTAATAAGATGCATGCTGATTATCTCTAGGGAGGTCTGCCATCTGCAATTTACTTTGAAATGTATCAAAAAGCGATTAATAAATTGATAGAAAAGTAAGCAGGCATATGGTAATATGGGAAGATAGAATAAAGATGGAAGCTACACAGGTGCTCACTGACTTCAACTTTGCTCTATATTGGAAATTCTTCATAATAAAATTTTAAAGAACAATGAGGAAAAATGTTAAAACCCAAATTATAAACCTTTTAGAAACTAATATTGAAAAATGCTTCATGACATTGTGGATTTCTTAATGCAAGGCATAAAGAGAATGAACCGTAAAGTAACAGAGTAATGAATTCAACTACATTGTGTTCAAGAACTTCTCTTCATCAAAAGACAGGATGAATAGATCACGAAGATGAGTTACTGGGTGCAGGATGATATCTGTAACATATAACTGACCTAATTTCCAGATCCTACAGAGAACTACAAGTCAAATTAATTGGTTTAATTTAAATCGATTAACGAAGAAAAGTCAGGAAGTGTAATAGAAATATTGAGTCAAATAACTGCTTGGGAATTTCACCAAAAAGGCAGTTTGAAGAATGCTTGGTAACATATAATTAGCCAATGTAAATTAACTCCCCCATACCAAAATATCTCAACAGACCATGTATATTTACAAAGTCTAAAGCACATCATGCTGCTGAAGACGTGGACCAGTGAAACTATCCACTGTTGCTGTCTTTGGTAAAATTCCATCAGAAAACTATCTGACATTATCTAATAAATTCAAATATGGAAAAATATGAAAAAATAAATTTATCCCTATATGTATAGAGAAAACTTCACATATATGTGCCAGTATGGTGGATGTATACTACATTTCATTTCAGGCTTGTACACCTCTTCCCTAAAAATACCAAAAAAAAAAAAAAAAAAAAATTCAATGAACCCACCAACTCGGAAAGAAACAGAAACATAATGTTGAACAAGAGAATCAAGACACAAAGAAAATACGTTGTATGAGTCATTCACATAAACTTCAAAATGAGGCAAAACAAATCCATATTCAGATTGCATATCTCATTGGCGAAGCCATATAGAAAAATCACCATCAGCAGCAGCAGCATGAAGACAATGGTTGCCCTTAGAGGGCAGTGACGTCCCTGTGCCTGGGGAGGGCTCGCAATGCGTGTGTCCCCGGGACGCTGGCAATGTTCTATTTATTTCTTCACCTGAGTGACAACGACATGCTTGGTCATTTTGTTAGTTAAAATATACAGATACGTATAAACACAAATGTGTTTCATTCACTTTTCTATAGTCATGCTATATTTTACAAGGAAAGAATCAGGCCAGGCACAGTGACTCATGCCTGTAATCCCAGCACTTTGGGAGGCCGGGGCGGGCAGATCACTTGAGGTCAGGAGTTCAAGACCAGCCTGACCAACATGAAGAAACCCCGTCTCTACTAAAAATACAGACCATTAGCCGAGCGTGGTGGCTCATGCCTGTAATCCCAGCTACTTGGGGGCTGAGGCAGGAGAATTGCTTGAACCTGGGAGGCGGAGGTCGCGGTGAGCCGAGATTGCGCCATTGCACTCCAGCCTGGGCAACAAGAACGAAACTCCATCTCGAAAAAAAAAAAAGAATCAAAATATTGCTTTTCATAAAACAATATTATTGATAATGATCCTATATTTTGACATAAGCATCACAAAATGGCATTTTTGTTGAAAAAGAATTTATCCTCTGACTTTTGACAATCTCTTTAATGTCCTTTAGTCGCCTCTATCTGCACTCTCCCTCTGACACACTTTTTCCATGGACAGTTGTGAAGAAGAGGGGGTTCAACCTAGGAAAGGATACCCCAAAAATATACACTTGGTACTGCGTCAGTTGATGACTTGCCCCAAAGAGACACAGTTTGTCCATAAATCCTGAAGTACACCTCCGAAGAGAAACTGAGGCACTTGGTTACACCAGTGGTTCTGCGTGATCTAGATGATGCTGGCACCTTTCCATCACTAGGGTTCTCTCTCACATTTGATTCAGGGTCATCAAACACAAGAGAAGGCGGTAGGCATCAAGGATGCATAATGAGGTAGTAATAACCAAGTCATAGTAATAATTATAAAAACAACAGCTAATTCTTATTAAGTACTTATTATGAGCAGTGTATTAGTCAGTAGTCAGTGTTCTCTAGAGGGACAGAACTAATATTAGAGATGTATATATGAAGAGGAGTTTGTTAGGAGAATTGACTCACAAGATCACAAGGTGAAGTCCCATGAAAGGCCGACTGCAAGCTGAGGAGCAAGGAAGCCAGTCCGAGTCCCAAAACCTCAAAAGTGGGGAAGCCAACAGTGCAGCCTTCAGTCTGTGGCCAAAGGCCTGAGAGCCCCTGGCAAGTCACTGGTGTAATTCCAAGAGTCCCAAGGCTGAAAAACTTGGAGTCTGATGTTTGAGGGCAGGAAGCATCCAGCATGGGAGAAAGATGAATGCCGGAAGGCTCAGCAAGTCAAATCCTTCCAATTTCTGCCTGCTTTATTCTAGCCACGATGGCAGCTAATTAGATGGTGCTCACCCAGATTGAGGGTGGGTCTGCCTCTCCCAGTCCACTGACTCAAATGTTAATCTCCTTTGTCAACATCCTCACAGACACACCCAGGAACAATATTTTGCATCCTTCAACCCAATCAAGTTGACACTCAACATTAGCTATCACAGTCAGGCAGTGTTGTAAGTACTTCATGTATATTACTTCCTTCTGTCCTTAATACTTCTTTGAAGTAGGCACTGTTGTATTTCCCATTTTTCAGCTCAGGAAACTGAGGCACAAGTCAGTCGCTTGAGGTAATAGAGCGTGTGAGTGTCTCAGCTGGATTTCAGACTCAGACGTTTACCCTCACACTTCCTGCTCTTGACTACCATGCTATGTGGTAGGAAACAAGTTTTAAAATATTATCTAATTGTTAAGCTTGTGTTACTGTTATTTCTAATACAACATAGGGAATGAAGTAATGCGTACATGTCTTTAAATCTTCCACAATGTTGCACATAACATATGTCTTCAAAATCAATAGTTGAGTGATGAGAAAGCATATATGGAAGAATAAATAATGAGGGGTGAGTTTTGAATAGAGGTGAATATAACCAAATCTAGATAACTTTACTGCCAAATGAATATTTGATTCATTTGAATCAATGGATGACTATAAATGGCTCTATAGTCCCACAAATAATTCAATAAACTAATCTTCAACTCTATGAAGAAGGATAAAATGTGAAATTGAGTAAGCAAGCTATCTCCAATTCAGATCAGTCACAGTTTCAGATTTTGTGCTTTTGCTTTTATTCATCTCTACTTTATTTTTCAGTTATAATACAAATATTCTTTTTCCAGCATCACTTCTAGAGTTGCCAAAATGTTAATTTACATTTGGATTTTTTTTTTTTTCTGTTATCATTATTATGACACACTTGGCTCCTGGCTCTGTACTTCCAGATACTAATGAATCTAGCATTGCTGCACTGTTTCCAAACCCAACATTAGTATAGTAACTGTGTACACTTCTCAATGGGACTCGAAAACTCAACCAGGGTGCAAATAAGCCAGCTCCAAGCAAGAGCTCCTCTTAGGAGGTGGAGAGGAAGACAGCCAAATCCTACTTGCCGGAGGGATATCATTAATGCATAACGTTTCTATGAAGTGTTGGAACTAGGAGTCAAAACTCCTTAACAGTTTTGTTGCAAGCCAGCCCCCTCCACAGGTTTCAAGTTAACTCCAGCCCCAGTTATGTGGCTGCCGATCCTCTGAAGGCCTGAGAACTGAACTGTTGTGAAATTAAAGAAGAGAGTTGTGTTAGTCAGTTCTTGCACTGCTAGAAAGAAATATTTGAGACTGGGTAATCTATAAAGAAAAGAGGTTTAATTGGCTCATGGTTCTGCAGGCCGTACAGGAATCATAATGCTGACATATGCTGGGCTTCTGGGGAGGCCTCGGGAAACTTATAATCATGGCAAAAGGCAAAGGGGGAGCTGGTACCTCACACAGCCAGAGCAGGGGAAGAGGGTGGGAGGAGATGCCACACACTTTTAAATGGCCAGATCTCCCAAGAACTCACTCACTCACTATCACACAGAGCAGCACCAAGGGGGAGCTCTGTCCCCAAGATCCAATCACCTCCCACCAGGCCCCACCTCCAACACTGGGGATTACAATTGGTCATGAGATTTGAATGGGAACACAGATCCAAACCATATCAAGAGTGAAAAGTTCTTACTCATTAATTTGTAGAGAGGCCACAGAAGTTAAGTGCCACTCTTGAAACATATGTCTAAGGAAAAAAGTTGAACTTCAGAAATCAAGCAAACTTTCTGGCTGTCAGCCAATGAACAGTGGAAAGATACAGTTGGCAAGGGCAAGGTAGTCTGAGTTGAAATGATGAAAATAAACGTTGCTATCGATAGTAAAAATCAGAGGAAAGATTATATTTTTAGACTGCCAACTCTGTTAGCATATGTTGTTATTTTTAATCTTTAATATTTTTACAAATGAAGAAAGTGAAATTAATATTTATACCAGAGAGAATGAAACATTAAGTACGCATTCGGTCCATGATTGAACTCAGTGTCCTCTACCTCACAGTACATTATACCTGCTCCTTTGATTAATTATTATTATCATTATTTTTTGAAATGGAGTTTCTCTCTTGTTGCCCAGGCTGGAGTACAATGGCACGATCTTGGCTCACTGCAACCTCTGCCTCCTGGGTTCAAGTGATTCTCCTCCCTCAGTCTCCCAAGTGCCTAGGATTACAGGCCCCCACCACCACACCCGGCTAATTTTTTATATTTTTAGTGGAGACAGAGTTTCATCATGTTGGCCAGACTGGTCTCAAACTCCTGACCTCAGATGATTCGCCTGCCTCGGCCTCCCAAAGTGCTGGGATTACAAGTGTGAGCCACTGCGCCAGGCCCACTCCTTTAATTTCAGGTACACTAACCTCACAGAGGGCCTCAGTAGGCCCTTCAGTCCTCTCATACTTTCTCTTCTCTTCACCTTTCTCTCACCTAATGGTTGTCCCTGACTAGCGGTGTGACTTCAAGCAAGTCACTTAACCTCTCTATACCTCAGTTTTCTCCTCTGTAAACCGAGGAGAATAACAATACCTCATGTGATTGTTAAGAGCATTAAAGACTATTAAAAATACAGCCCTTTGAATTGTGCCTAAACCATAGCAAAAGCTATGGAAATTTGTGGTTGTGGTTCTTACTTCACTGAGAAAAGTTCATCAGAGGAGCATTTCCTCATGCTCTGTCATCTGACCATCTGCATCTCTGCCAGTCCTCTTGTCACTGTGGTAAGGGTCTTTATCCCTATGTAGGGTTGATCTTTGCACTTTTAAGCTATAATGTGCTCCCGGAGCAAGACCATTACTTCAGCAACTCATCCTTGTTTCATTGCATTTTCCTTCCCTGCTGGATAATCGCAAACAACCTAAAGGCATATTGCAACATCTTTCATCTCAAAAACAGACAAGCAAACACCAACTCCATTTCCTCCAACCTTTGTCCTATCTGCGCTGCCCCAATCCCTGCGATAAAAATCCACGAAAGAGTTAGTGTTCTGGTATTTCACTGCACTAATTCTTCTCCTTTCTCAATTGCATTCCAATTAATTTTCCTCTTTCTCGTTCTGCCAGACTATTCTTTTCATCATCACCCTGACACCTATGTTGCTAAATCCAATAATTAATTTTTCTCTTTGTGACTTGATTTATCATCATGATGCATGTAACTAGTACCTCTCAGGCCTCCTTGAAAGACTCTTTTTCACTCGGCTTCCAGGACGTCACAGTCTTCTATTTTTCTTCTACTGATCTGGTTTTGCAGGTTTCTCCTCATCTCTTCCAAATGCTTAAGTACCATAGTGTTGAGTCCATATCGTTTTCCTTTATCCATGCTCATTCTCATGGTTCCAATCTAATTGCTTGAAAATGCTTTCTGTAAACTGGTAGCTCCCAAGTACACAGCTCTAGCCTGGCGCTTTCCCGGAACTCCCAGCAAATACTCTAATTGTGCTGTCAGTGTTTCCTCCTACATATCTTTTCAGCCCTTTCCAATTTGTATATTCAAATCCAAATTCTTAAGCCTAATCCTTCAGTTTCACCCTTTTCAGTGAATAGCTACTTAATCTTCTTGTTGCTCCACCCAATGGTGCTATCTGTGACTTATCTTTTCTTCAAGGGTCACAGGCAATCCACCAGGATATCCTCTTGATCCTATTTTTAGAGTGTATCTGGAGGCCAGGCATGGTGGCTCGCGCCTGTAATCCCAGCACTTTGAGAGACCCAGGTGGGTGGATCACGAGGTCAGGAGATTGAGACCATCCTGGCCAACATCGTGAAACCCCATCTCTACTAAAGTTACAAAAATTAGCTGGGCATGGTGGCCTGCGCCTGTAATCCCAGCTGCTCAGGAGGCTGAGGCAGGAGAATCGCTTGAACCTGGGAGGCAGAGATTGCAATGAGCCAGGATTGCGCCACTGCACTCCAGCCTGGTGACAGAGAGAAACTCTGTCAAAAAAAAAAAAAAGTATATCTGGAGTCTAAACCCCTTTTCACCACCTCGAATGTAGCCATCCTGATCTAAGCCACCACCATCTCTCCCCTTGGTTTTTGCAATAAATCTTAAGCGATCTTCTTATTTCCACCTTCGTCTCATTTCAGTTTATCAACACAACTGTCAGAGAGATCCTTCAAAATATAAAAAGAGATCATGTCTCTCCTCTGCCTAGATGTCATGTCTAGGCAGAGATCGTGTCTCTCCTCTGCTGGCATTCATCTCAGGGAGGGAAAATGCAAATCTTTACAGGAGCTTCCAAGGACTTATGAAGCCAACATGAGTTCCCTGATGGTTCTGCGGCAGCAGCACTGCCTTCCTGGTCTCGCTGAACACACGAGGCACACTGCCAAATCAAGGCATTTGCATTTTCTGTTTCCTTTGCCTGGGATTTTCGCCCATCAGATATCAGCATGACTCGTTCTTTATCTTTTTCCATCTGTAGTGAAATATCATCATTTCACCCTCTTTCTTTCACCCACTTTAAATGTGCAAACCTCCCTAACCTCAGTGTTTCTTATCCCCTTTCCCTGTTTTAAAAACAGAGGCTAATACCATCTGACATACTGTGTGTTTTACTTACTTGTTTATTGCTACTTTCATCCTCCAGAACCTAAGATCTTTGAGGGTAGAGATTTTGATCTATTTTGTTCATTAGTTTATCTATCAAGTCTAAGAATATTATGCAACATAGAACAGTTCTCAATAAATATTTGCTGTAGGAATGACTCCAAAAAATTTTGTATCTTTTCTTCATATGTTCTTATGGTGTATTCTCTGATTTGTTAACATTTTTACAATATGAGCTTATTCTATTCTCATAACAAAGCTGCAACCTACATTATGCAAATGTATCTCCATTTCACATATAAATGTTATACTTTAAAGGGATTAAGCGAGTTGCTTAAGATTAGTCAGATGGTCCTCAGTGCTATCATTCTAAATCTGTGCAAGTGCATAATTCAATAAAAATAATGCTAAATTTTTGCTTTATAACATTTGTAAAAAATAAACCCCCCTAAACTTTTTGTCCACTGGTTGATAATAAAAGAAAAAAGAGTCCTACAGACACAAATATTCAGATTTTATTTTTCATTTCTTTCTTTCTCAGCATTTATGATTGATTCACAAAAGATTATTGAGTACTACCTAGAATTAGTCACTGGCATTAGAGCACATAACGTGTGGGGTTTACTGCTTTTTATGTCCACATATACCTTCACAAACTGAATATTCTGATAGATGACTAACAGTATTGTGTTCATGATCATATTCAAAATGATTACTTATAAGATAAGTCTTTGGATTTGCATGCTTATTTGGTTTTAAACCAGTTGAACACTACAATTCAAATGCTTTTTGTTTTACCAAAAGAAGAACCTATTAACTTTTCATAGAAATGTACAGAATCAGGCAATACAAAAATAAATAACACTGAGAAGCACTATTAGAATCAGGATGAGTAAAGGACTGGAGTGAACTCAGTATGATTTGGGAGCAGGTCTTAAATAGACAAGAATCTACCATGGTCCCTTAAAGTAGAATTGCAATACATCTCTGGTTCCCGCACTATTTATATTTCCATTCCTTTCATCTTTTCTCAGATGTTTCTATCTGCTGTTACTCAAGTCATTCCCAGTTATGAATTCTCCTTTGACTTTGATTACAGGATGTAATCTGCTGCATTATATAGTAGACATGAATATAATCTGCTGCATTATATAGCTACTAATAGGAGGTTCTCACTATATTTAGGCAAATTCTTGTTATTCCCTTTTCTTTTTGGACACAAATCTTTGACCTCCCTTTAATTGCATAGATTGTTTCTAACCCTGGCTGCCTTCTCTGTATCCATTGTCTTATAGGCCAGTGCATTACAGCTGTCTCATTTATATAATTCAACAAATGTTCAGAGAGATAGAATTGTGAACACCATTCTTTCTAGCTGTAAATAGAAGCAAGTTGCTTTGTGCGTTTCTGGGTAATTTCATCTGTGGTTTCCATTCAGACACTCTTACAAATGGTCTTGTTTCAGAAGCAATTTAGTTCCTCCCTCCTCAGCCCTATCTCACTAAAATGTATGTGATACATAAACTTAGCAAAAACTCACTTCTATTTAAATGTGCTAGTTCTAGCTCTTTGTTCTGTTCACCTTTATTGTCTGCTTACCTCCTTGTATTGCTCTGATTTATATAAGTAAAGATCTTGAACACTGGAAGGCAGCAAATTACACAGGACCTGTGTAGTCTTGAAGGGCAGATGTGATGTCTTACTTTTGTAACCCCACATCTGCTAGCACAGTGTGTGCAGATTGAATAAGTAGATGCCTGTGAGTTATATTACAACTTTTTAAAATTCCGCCACACTTATCAAAGTGGGGACAGGATGCACATTTCAACCTGCAGCCTCATTTTTTCTTTTTTCTTAGTTGTTTACCTTTCAGTTATCACTTTTAAGTTTCACTTTCACAGTGTAAGCCTGTAACAGTGAGCAATAAGCTTTTCTCTATACATTATTACCCAAGTTAATGGCATACATATTGATTAAAATATGAAAGGTGAGAAACACGTCGTTTGCCTTGTAGAAGTTTTGAGAAATATTTGAGGTATTCATCAGTCAAATGATAATGAATACCAACTATCTAGTAACTGATAACTTCATCTAGTGGTAGTAATAATACTTTACGTATGTTATCCCATTTAATCCTCAAGACAGCTTCATGTTGAGTATAGTATTATTACTGTTATTTTACCAATGAAGTAAATTAGGTTTATAGTGGTTAAATAACTTGCCAAAGATCACAGAACAATCAAAAAAACCGAGTCGAATTGAAACCAAAAGTGTATCTGAGTCCAGAGCCTGTCCTCTTCCAAACTGTGATACTTCAAACAATATTACATTAAGGTTTATACTTTTGAGTGGCTTCATAGGTTATATATAATGTGTCCAAATCCAGGTTAGAAAGAACAATTCAAGTTAATAATTTATATTTTCATAATATGTGTAGCATGGTACATTCATTAAGAGAATTTATAATCAATAACCTTTCCATATGAAGGCTAAAAAAATTTGGACAAGGCCGTGTGTGCATGGTGGCTCACGCCTGTAATCCCAGCACATTGGGAGGCCGAGGTGGGTGGATCATGAGGTCAGGAGATTGAGACCATCCTGGCTAACATGGTGAAACCCCGTCTGTACTAAAAATACAAAAAATTCGCCGGGCATGGTGGCGGGTGCCTGTAGTCCCAGCTACTCGGGAGGCTGAGGCAGGAGAATGGCGTGAACCTGGGAGGCAGAGCTTGCAGTGAGCCGAGATCGCACCACTGCACTCCAGCCTGGGCGACAGAGCCAGACTCTGTCTCCAAAAAAGAAAAAAATATTTGGACAAGCACGAACAGGGCTCTGGTAGAAGGCAGGTTGTGGTAAGTTTGATTAAGGATATTTGTAATGCCCTAGGGAATCTTGAGGAAGGAGAGAAGTGTCACGATCTTTTGGAGTGTGTCACTCCCTGGGCATTGGGGTGAAGAAACAGAGAGGAAAAGACAAATATCCTTTCTAACAGTGGTAGAACATCTCAGTAAATGGGCAGGAGTCTAACAAAAGGGAAGAGAAAATAAAGTGAGAAAAAGCATTTCAGACAGAAGAAAGAGGATGGAGTGAGGTACAGAAATGAGAAATTTATAAACCCTAAAAGCATAAATTAGTCATGAGACTAGAAAGGGCTAAGAGCCTAGTTTTGGAAAAGAAAGAAAAATATCTGATAGTTATTTTTTAATGTGGCTTAGGAAAGAAGAAGCAAGTCAAATCTAAAAACAACAGCCAAATGCTGCATGTAGTCTGTGATAGAGACCAAGGCTATGATTAGAAGATGTTTCAGGGTATTGAGAAGAGTATACAACTTAGAAATAACTCTAGATATAACTTAGAAATAACTCTAGAGATAACTTAGAAATAACTCTAGATATAACTTAGAAATAACTCTAGAGATAACTTAGAAATAACTCTAGATATAACTTAGAAATAACTCTAGATATAACTTAGAAATAATTCTAGATATAACTTAGAAATAACTCTAGACATAACTTAGAAATAACTCTAGATATGACTTAGAAATAACTCTAAGTTGTATACTCTTCTCAATACCCTGAAACATCTTATCATAGTCTTAGTCTCTATCACTTAGAAATAACGCTAAGGCTGGCACAGTGGCTCATGCCTGTAATCCCAGCACTTTGAGAGGCCGAGGTGGGTGGATCGCTTTAGGTTAGGAGTTTGATACCAGGCTGGCCAACCTGGTGAAACCCTGTCTCTACTAAAAATACAAAAATTAGCCAGGCATGATGGCATGCACCTGTAATCCCAGCCACTCGGGGGCTGAGGCACGAGAATCACTTGAACCCAGGAAAGGGAGGTTGCAGTGAGCCGAGATCCAGCCACTGACTGCACTGCAGCCTGGGTGGCAGAGCAAGACTACATCTCAAAATTAAAAAAAAAAAAAAAAGAAAAAAGAAATAACACTAGCTTCCTTAATACACATAATGTTGAATATGAAATGGTATTCATTTAATGCCAATTTTATTGACATTCATTAACTTTATTAAATGCCAAGTGTAGTTTGACATATCCAATTACTCTTGTGTTACTAAAAACAGCAGTTGCAACAACACAACTGTTCCATGGAGCAGATTTAAAGATCTGGAACCAGTAGCCAGTAAAGCTCTTTGAAGGAAGGTCATGGTTCCCATCTCCCTCAACTGAAACCCCTTTTGCAAAATGGTGACAGTGAGAGAAATCTGACATAGTTGACTCCATGTTGCTTCTTACTCCCAAGCTGTTCATGGTCATTCCTGGGCATGGACCAAGCTGACTTTGGGAGTACTTTAGTTTATAGTTTAACCTTAAAGCAAGGATGATGATAGCCCTTCCCAAAACTAAATCAGTTTTATAAAACTAATAAAAGTCCACAACATTAATATTAGGAGAGGGACCTGAATTCTGCTAAGATGTAGGTGTAGTTAAAGGATAACCAGTCATTGTTCTGGAGGTCACAAGATGTGTCACAAGATGTGTAGCAAGATGTGTAACTTCCCCAGTTACTCCTGTGGATAACGTCACTATTGTAGAATATACATTGGCCTTTTGAGAGGTCTTTTCAGACTTTTTGCATTTCTGATGACCAGCTGACTCTACCCAGGCCAAGGTTTCGTGATTCAATCAGTCCTGTGGCTCCCACTCAGAGGCTGAGTCAGCCGATGTGGACTGTTTTCCACACCTCTATGATTTCATTTCCAGCCATACAACATTCCCCATTCCCTAGCCTTGACCACCAAAATATCCTTGAGAAACCCAAACCTCCTGAGCCTTCCATGAGAAACTAATTCAAGTAAATAACTGTGTCTCCCAAGTGGTATTGCTGGCCTTGCCTCAATTATACTGTTTCTTTACTGAAGGGCCATGGTCTCGGTGAACTGGTTTTATCTTTGCAGGGGGCAGGAATATCCCACTGGATGATTACACAACTTGGATGTCACAGCCACTCAGGGACTGCCATAGGTGGGTGACTCATTTCAGTTTCTGAGGTCACCCATTTAGTGGCAATTAAATAATCATTTCTGCTTTTCCTTCCTGTGAGTCCACTACTCCCACTGCTGGAATATTAATTCAGTTGGAGCTACAAGATGCAAAGATCATAGAGCAGGCTTAAAGCTGATCCATGCCATTCTTTTAAAAAGGTTGGAAAGTGAATTTGTAACTGTGGCAACAGAAAGACATTTTGCAATCACAACTTACAGAAGTATCTTGGTTTTATTGTTGACCTTTGGTAAGTTAAAGCATGTTATGCAAAAATATTACTCCCCAAGAACTAAGAATTGCCTCAATAAATTCTGTTTTATGCCTATTGCACATACTCATGTGGGAACTTTGTAAATATTATTCTAATTAGAAAGCCTTGAATATCTATTGCTCTAGGAGACTCAGGATCCTTTATTAATTCATGGTGTGGTTCAAGCTAGCTGTGAAGTTATGGGAGTGGGAAGATAAGTATCATCAACTCCAGATGTCTTATGTAATACAGACCACAGTGAAAAATAAGACCTTCCTGCAGTCATTCCAAACAATCTGTCGAGAGATGTTGATTTAATAACTTTTTTGAGGAAAGCACAGTGCAAACTACCGGCTGGGGGAGAGGGAGAAGGATTAGACACGGATCCTACCCCAGAGAAATACAAACTAGTGCAACAGAGAAGTGTGCTGCTGTGTTTCAAATGGCACCGATCATTTTCCCCTAAGCAGTGTGTTAAATGTGAGGACTTTAGTAAACCCATTGTTTGCTTCCTTTTGGATTGCTGAGAGTCCAAAGCAATTAATGCAACTTTTAAAGTATTCTAGGCAAATGTTTTACCTAATGAGAAAAAATAACAACACATTTGTATTTGCTCATTTATTGAGGAGAAAGCAATTGAACTCTAATAAGGGTTTGTTGTGGTTTTTTTTTTTTTTTTTCTCAGATTACTGAATATTTTATCTTTAATTCCTAAGTCACAATAAGCTGGAGAATGTTAATTAGTTCATTTGGTTCTTCTATAAATATTTTCTTTTTAAGAGGTACAATGGCCTGGTGCGGTCACTCAAACCTGTAATCCCAGCACTTTGGGAGGCCGAGGCGGGTAGATCACGAGGTCAGGAGTTCAAGACCAGCCTGACCAATATGGTGAAACCCTGTCTCTACTAAAAATACAAAAATTAGCCAGGTGTGGTGGCACACGCCTGTAGTCCCAGCTACTTAGGAAGCTGAGGCAGAATAATTGCTTGAACCTGGGGGTTGCAGTGAGCCAAGATCACACCACTGCACTCCAGCCTGGGTGACAGAATGAGACTCTGCCAAAAAGTGCAATGTTTGATGCACACAACATTCTGGTTCAAGGTAGAAATTGTACATACACACACATACACACACACATTAACGAAAGGAAGCATGACGATGGGGTCCTTGATGGACAACAATATCAGTTGGGAATGCCACCATAAGCCAGTTTTCCAGTTTGTTCTGTTTAATTATTGCTCTATTAAAAACCCATTCTATTTTAGTTCAGTAAAGACAGTAAACATAAAAAAGGAAAATTTTATTTTGAACCTTGAAAGAGCATTGGTTCTCCCACAATTACTACTGATGCAAAGAACGGAATGGCACTCATAACTTGTGACAGATAATGTGAAATACAGGGTAACATTAGCAGGCTTCCATACATAAGTTCACACCAGACACCTTACTATTGTGGAAATGATATTTTCAGACTTTTAGTGCTAGGAATTCCATTAAATTAACCTAAAGATGCTTAGAGAATGCATACATATTAATAAAACTCATAAATAATGAAACGTGTAAAATTCCCTAAATTACCATGAGAAATAAAACTCTCATGCAACTGGTTAACTGTTTGTTTCTCATTTGTGCTAAGTTAACAAATACATCCTTGTAAGATATCAAATAACCATTAATTTCTTGATAACATCGAATATTCCAAATGGACAGTCTTATCATGCATGCATAGTCAGGTTGGGATAGTTACACTGAAGTCCTATATCTGTTCATCAAAACCTTTCCCTAGTCATCTAGAGATACACTGATAGATGTTTACTATCAATCCTCCTAAAGATTTGCTTCATGCATACTTGCTCACCCTTCCGTTACTGTCATAATACTTAAAATGATGAACCATAAATCAGTTTGTTGAGGGAGGCACTGAAGTAGAGTGTTTAACACAGACCATCATTTACCAATTAAGTGATCTTGAGTCCATTACATAACTGCTCTTGACACTAATTCATTCATTGGCTTACTTAATAAGCATTTACTAAGTGGACTAGGTTCTAAGTACTGTGGGAGGTACTGGATGATGTCGTGGGAGTGAGAAGATTCTAAGATGTTCTTCCTTTATGGAGAACACACACTCATTGAGGAACAAGTGTCAAATACAAGTTATGTATAGTAGAAGAACATACCAAATGCTCAACAAAGGCAAATATCTAAAAAATTTATTCCCATCATCTTTGACTTGCACCTTCAGCACTTCCCAAACCTCAGCTAAAAACATTCATGAAATATCTCCTCAATTGTGTTTTCTCTTTATGGTAACAATAATGCATTATGTATTCCCTGGGTATCATATCCAGAAACACCTGATGTGAATTTGCCCTTATTGATGACATTAATTTTAGTCACTAGGTGATGTGTTGTTTTCTCCATTTAATAATTACTATTTCTTCCTCAAAAATCATCCTTATTTGGTATTCTCTAATACCAAATGCTAAAGATCCTTTACTAACTGCGTCAGTTATCTATTGAATAACAGCTGGGAGCTATGCAAGAGCAAGAAAGACCAATCATGCAAACTGTCTTCAAACCTGTACGTCAATCATGTTGGTTAATGTTTCATTGACTAAGGCTAGTTCTATCCTGGGTGCAGAGTCAGTTTGGAAATGCACTACAAAGATATACGACAGAAGGAAGGAATATAGGAAGGGTAAAGAATTGTGTCCATTAATGCAATCAATCTACCATATGTAACAATTAACACCGAATTTATGTCGGCACTAAGGAAATTTCTCATGTAAATACTCGAAGAAAAAATGAACTAGTGTATTCACACTCTATAATTGTGGCCTACAGTATAATACAGTGCAATATAAAATACACTACGTAGGAATGGGAACAGTGTTTATGTCAACTCTCTTTGGGTTGTGTACTCATTTTCCTGTTATTCATTAAGCTTTTAAAGCACTAGAAGGCGTGTTTCTGGTGTGATGTTGACTACCATGATGGAACAAATATAAATTATATATTTCAAATTATATTCTCAGAAATGTCCACTGACAATGAGACAGCCAGGTGGCAGGAGGTCCCTGGAGAAACTCCAACCAGCCTGCCCACTAGGGTGGAGCCTCAGGAAGTTCGCACCCTTTGCAGTGAGGAGAAGCCTGGCTCCTCCTCTTCCTGTGTGGAACCTGGGAGTCGAATGGCGGGCAGGAAGCACTCTGACAGGGACTCTGGCCTAATGAGAGTCCCTATTTTCCCCTTTTTTTCCTTTTCACCCAATAAAACCCTGTCTTACTCACCATTCAAATGGTCCGTGAGCCTGAAGTTTCGTGACTGTGGGACAAAGAACCCTGTCTTTAGCTGAACTAAGGAAAAGTCCTGTTACAAGTTTGCCACAGCTGGGGATCTATAAAAACAGCTTTAAGAATGTAACAGACTGTGGTAGATCAATTCCTACAAAATATGATTGTTACAAATTCCACAAAATACCCCTTTTTTTCCCAGTGTCCCTTTTAGTAGCCATGGCCTTTTTCTATGATGTCTCATAGTAAATTACAAGAAGACATTTCGATAATAACAACTTTGCATGTATTATCTTGTGTAGCAAACAAAATGTATATATATCCTTGTGTAAAGTCCGGGTATGAGACATGCAACTGATTTCCTCAAAATGTTTTAAAAATGTTTCATTTAAGACCAAGAATTAGAAAGCTTACAAATGCCTCCTTTCCTCTAATAGAACATTTTATTGTTAACTCACCATTCATTTATCAAAGCAATAGGGATGACCCAAATCGCTGATACTGAAGCCCTCAGTGTAATAGCAAAGCTTCACAAAAGCCCTGGGAATATGAACATTTGATGAGAACAGATGGAAATCTACCAGCTGCCCACGGACGTTGACTCCCTACATTCCTCTCCAAACAAACTAAGTTGGTGCTTACAATCTAAAAACATGAGACTGTCCCCAGCCATTATCTCTTTACCTTGAGGGTTTAAAGGCATAATCCTAACCAGAGTAGTTGCCTAAAGGAGTCAACAACAGTGTAGCAGTGGTGGTTTTGGCTCTTTCCACTGGGATGCATTCCTTTCCTTCTATTTAGATGGGCTTTCCCCAATATATAATACCAGATAGAATATACCTCTAAGGATCATAAGCAGATAGGCCAAAATCATTACAATATTAAAGAAAATTACTCTATCCGTCAGAATAAAATAGGTTTTGCTGTGTTAAAAAATATATATAAAAATCCCAAACTAAGCATTCTCATACCATATGCTCTCTCAATCTTGGTCCTTAGAATTTACCCAAAGAAGTTAAAAAGTTATGTCCACAAAAAATCCAACACAATATTAGTAGAAGCTTTATTCATCATTGCCAAAACTTGCAAGCAAACAAGATGTCCTTTAATAGGTGAATAAACAACAAACTGTGGGATATCCAAACAATGGAACATTGTTCAGCACTGAAAATAAATGAGCTATCAAGCCATGAAAAGACATGGCATCAACCTTAAGTGCATATGATTAATTGAAAGAAACCAATCTTAAAAGATTAGTTATTGCATCATTTCAACTATGTGACATTCTGTAAAAGGCAAAACTAGAGAGAAAATAAAAAGATTGGCCAGGTGTGGTGGCTAACACCTGTAATCCCAGCACTTTGGGAGGCCAAGGCAGGCAGGTCACCTGAGGTCAGGAGTTCAAGACCAGTCTGGCCAACACGGTGAAAATCCATCTCTACAAAAATACAAAAAATTAGCCAGGCATGATGGCAGGTGCCTGTAATCCCAGCTACTCAGGAGGCTGAAGTGGGAGAATTGCTTGAACCCAGGAGGCGGAGGTTGCAGTGAGCCAAGATCACAGCAGTACACGCCAGCCTGGGTTGAGTGAGAGTCCCTCACAAACAACCAAACAAACAAAGCCAAAAGAAAATAAAAAGGTCACTAGTTGCCAGGGGTCAAGGTGGAGGTGGCAGATGAAGAAGTAGGCCTCACACAGGATTTTTAGGGCAGTGAAACTACTCTGTATGATATTATAATGGTGGATACATGTCATTATACACTTATCCAACTCCATAAAATGTACAACATCAGGAGTGATCTCTAATGCAAACTAGAGTCTTTGGGTGATAATGATGTGTCAGCATAGATTCATCAGTTTTAACAAATGTACCACTCTTATGGAGATACTGTTAACAGCAAAGGCTATTCATATGTGGAGTCAGATGACATATGGGAAATATTTATCCTTCCTCTAAATTTTGCTGTAAACTTAAACTGCTCTAAACACTAAAGTCAATTAAATAATGCAAAAATCTTAGGTAAAAATAAAATAAAGACTATACTAACTTCCAGGTTTTCTTCATTGCTTTGCTCAAAACATGTTTTCATGTATTTGTGAATTTCTGCTCCTCTCCTGTGTGCTTGGCAGGGTTCCAGGTACTAGAGACACAGCAGGGAGTAGAACAAGGACTCCCCATGGCACTTAATTTTAGTCCAACAAACAAAGAAAAACTGAACAAAGAAATGGGCACAGAGTTTACTCTCAGTTAGTAATGAACATGTGCTAGGAGGAAAACATTTTTACTGAGCTGTATTTCTCTGCCTAATTGTTCCTTAAGTTGTCATTTCATTAATTAGAAAACACTGAGAGCTGGGCACGGCGACTCACACCTGTAATCTCAGCACTTTGGGAGGCCAAGGCAGGCAGATCACTTGAGGTCAGGAGTTTGAAACCAGCCTGGCCAACATGGCGAAACCCTGTCTCTACTAAATATACAAAAATTAGCCAGGTGTGGTGGTGCATGCCTGTAACCCCAGCTACTTGGGAGGCTGAGGCAAGGAGAATGGCGTGAACCTAGGGGGCGGAGCTTGCAGTGAGCTGGGATTGCACCACTGCATTCCAGTATGGGTGACAGAGGGGGCCTGTCAAGAAAAGAAAAGAAAAGAAAAGAAGAGAAGAGAAGAGAAGAGAAGAGAAGAGAAGAGAAGAGAAGGGAAGAGAAGAGAAGAGAAGGGAAGAGAAGATAACAGAAAGACAAGACTGACGCTTTTACAAAGCTGAACTCATTCATTAGGAAGCACATGGGAATGGGTGTATGCACATGTGTACAGACACACACACACACTCGCGGGACACTTTCAAAATATTTTTTAAAACATACATGATTTCACTTATTTTATATTTCATCTCAAACTCTTTAGGAAGCTAGTCTCAGCCAACTAGACACTAAGGAAGCAAGCCATCCATCTGCAGTAATGAGGAAAATCATTAGATAATTCATTTTATTTTATGTTCCTACACATCAATCTTCTCTGAAAAGCCATTAAGATTTAATCCAAAAATTTATTCTCAAAGGAATGTAATAGGACTTCAGAGCACAGAAACTAACAAGGTTAACAATAAGAAAATATATCATTTCTAAATTACAGGGCTTTGTTGATCTGACATTTAAATCTCCCTTTTAACCACTAGTACGGAAATGAGTTCTAAGGGCTGAAATGCACACTGCACTAAACCATTGGATTTGTAAAAGCCAATAAGAAATCATTGGACTTTTACAATTTAATTTCTAAATTGAACGATTTTCCATCCCTTTTTTTCATATATTTCTCCATTCTTTTGTTTTCTTTTAATTTTAGTGCCTTTCTATCCCTAGTTATCAGAAGCAATACTAGTATATATGTATATACTTCTGATATATATGTATAGTGATAATTGTATATATAGTGTGTACACGTGTTTATGTCATATATGTTTATATCTATATCTATCTATATAGATAGATAACTATATATGTGTATGTATATATGGCTCAGGCCTATATATATATATAACTATATATAAAACTATCTTCAAGGAAACTATTTTCAAAATTATACCTTAAAGGATACTTAGTCAAAGGAAAATCTCCAACACATCTTTCCTTTAATCTCTTCTGAACAACAAAAGGTGTAATGTTTTTTAGCAGATCAATAGTTGCTTTTGGAAAATGAGTCTAATCTGAGGAACCCTTGTTCAATCTCCTTTTGTTGTTCGTTTTCATTAATTCTTAAATTCAAGCTATTTGTGCCACACTTATGGAGGAAAAAACAGTTGAAGAATAATCTCAGAAACTGACAGGACATGATGAAATGCCTGTCAATCCTTTTAGTATTTTTTTTTTCCTTTTTAGTCAAATTTCCATGTGCTTTTTCTAAGAAGAAAGAAGCAATAAGAAACAACTGTCATTTCTAATTTCTTATAGTGAAGCAATGATCTGCCATAGGATATGAACTTCTCACAGTAGGCTTCAATAATTTTGACCCAGAATGGAGTGCAAGATCACCACTCAGAAACTTAATGAAGAGTCAATAAACACCAAGTAGGCATTTATAACTGCCAAAGCACGTGTGAGGATAAAATGACCTAGCACATGGCCAGGCTGTTAAAGGCAGAACAGATAAGTATCTGTTGGCTCTAGCACAGCCGTCTGTCCTCATTAGATGTCCTACTGTCCTTGTAATATGGGTCGGCTGTGTCCCCACCCCAATCTCATCTTGAACCGTAGCACCCATAATTCCTACATGCTGTGGGAGGGACCTGGTGGGAAATAACTGAATCATGGGGCCAGTTTCACTTACACTATTCCTTTGGTAGTGACTAAGTCTCCCAAGATCTGATGGTTTTATAAGGGGAAATCCTTTTGGCTTGGCTCTCATTCTCTCTCTTGCCTGCTGTGATGTAAGGCATGCCTTTCGCCTTCCGCCATGATTATGAGGGCTCCCCAGCTGCATGGAACTGAGTCTATTAAACTTCTTTTTCTTTATAGATTACCCAGTCTTGATTATGTCTTTTTCAACAGTGTGAAAAGGAACTAATACACCTTGCCATGCCTTCAATTTTTTTTTTTTTAATAAAGATCATTCTATTTTAGCTTTCCTATCCAAGTCCCTACCCTGACCATTTTAGTGTAGAGAAGAGGCAGCTTAGGGCTCTTGAAGAGAATCCCAGGATTATTAAGGCTTAGATTTGGCAGTAATCAACAAAACTAGGAGAAAATCGGTATTCTTATTTTAGTCCCGACTTGGTATCATATCTTCCTTTCAGTATCACATTTCCCTTCTTCTCTTTTTTCTTCCATTCCTCAATGAACACTTACTATTCTTCTGTTCCCTTTGCTTTCCTTCTACTACCAAAGTCTCATATCTATGCCCACACTCAATTCACTTTGCTTTGAAATTGCTCCTTCTTCTACCCTACTACTGCATCGAAAGAAGAAATAATTCAATAAATTATTGATGGCAAAGTATTTGACTAACATTCCATGAAAATAGACTTTTACTCACAACGTTTAGTTTAATCTAAGGAGTAGATTTGCAAGAATAAGCTTTCAGAAACACTTAACGTATTTTAAGAGTTATTTCCCAAAATATCTCATGATGTAAGCAAAATATTTTGAGGCATGAGGAGGACTTTTTCATACACCTTTCCTTCCACTATAAGTAAGTTCGGTCTAGTCTAGGACCATAAATGATCTTACATTTGTGCATTAAATACAAGACAACAGGCACACATAATTTCTTTGAATTTAAAAAATGACAAATTAAGTAGGAATGTCAGTTTACCTTCCCCCAGGTGTATACCTAAAATAATAATTTCCTTATTAAAAACATCAGCTTCTTTCTGCTTTTCATCCTTCATCTGTAACTGATGATTCTGTGCTGAAGGAAAATTCAGTCTCAGTCATATTGTCATCTTCGCTACACTCCGTTCCTCAATCGTTGGTTTTCACTGAGTTGCCAGGGTATTACTAAAACCCATAGCACTGGCTGCCAGAGAAGCCATGTTATATTATCTAAGGCTACCTAACCCTACCACAGCTTGAAATTCACTGCTTGAAAGCTACCCATAGGAAAGAGGACTCTTTGATGGGATTGGCAGCGTCTGTACCAGGTTGCAGCCTCCCTAAGGGTGTCACACAGCCATTCTTGTTTAGGGGTTGCCACCTCACCACTGCGATTAGGATGGGGAAGAGGGTGGCCAGATGCGGGGGAAATTTGCTGATCTGTCTCCCTTGTTTCCACTCGAGTTTCATTCAGGGAAAGTCACCTTCCTGCCTCTCACTTCACAACATCACCATCGCTCCTAATCTACCTCCAGAATAACCAACAAAAAGTCTTTGACAGCATTAGGCCCTTAGAAAATGCAGGCAGAGCCATTGACCTCAAGTTGATTCTTTATAACTTGGCTAAATCATAGGAACAACAAATTATAAAAACTTACTGCTTGCTTGAAATGGATGAGAGGCCGTGGAGAAAAATAGTGTTTTACCTGTATAACACAAGATTTGTACGAGATAACATAAGAGACTGACAGTGTCTTCCTAACTTCACTTGGTGCCAAGAATACACATCTGGAAAGTGCAGCAAACACTCAAGAAATCATCTTGTTCTCCATATTGTGTTAGTGCATAACATAAAGTAGAATTCAATACTGTGGATGGTTCTCTTTTTCTTGCCATATTCTGCCCTCTTGCTTCTCTGATGTGCATCCAGTATAATAGGTTGCAGTTTCTCTTTGTTGCTGTTCCTTCAGGGTTTCTGTTGCTGGTTTTCATTTTACTTGATCTCTATATGTCACAGCTCCACGAGGCTCAGTCTTTACCCCGTGCTGTTCTCTGTATTGTAATGTCATCAATCCTATGAGTTTAAATACAACATACAGTCACGCACCATATAACGATCTTTCAGCCAGTGATGGACCCCATATACGATGGTGGCCCCATAAGATTATAATATCATTTTTTACTGTACCTTTTTATGTTTAGATACACAAACACTTACTATTGTGTTATACTTGCCTGCAGTATTCAGAACAGTAACATGCTGTACAGGCTTGTAACCTACAAGCAACAGGCTGTACCATGTAGCCTAGGTATGCAGTAGCCTATACTGCCTAGGATTATGTAAGTATATTCTTTCTATAATGTTCACACAATGAACATTATATGTTATAGGATGTTATAGGAACATATAGGAAGTTGCCTAATGATGCATTTCTCAGAACATATCCCTGTCATTCTGTAAAGCATGACCTTATATTTTCACAATTCCTAATTTTATTTTTCCCTCAGATGCTCTCTGAGATTCCGATTAATGAACAATTGTCCACTTAAAACGTCCGACATAATTCTTCCAGACAATTCAGTCTAAATCCTTGAGATGCTTCCCTCCAACACCTTATCCTCATCATTTTCCTTATCTCATTTGTCTCTTATTTTTCCTTTCTTCACCCCTTATAGCCAATCATTCAATAAATCCTTAATTTGTCTCCCTAAATACATCTCAAATCCATCCATATTTTTGGTCTCCATGAGGGTTGGAACTTGGTTATTTTGCTTAGAAAATATATTATTTTATAATATATTCCATCTGTTTACTTAATCCTTTAAAAATATATCCTTTCTTATCGAAAGAAGAATGGGGAACATAATTTGTGACACTGGCCTAATAAGTATGTTGGATTAGACTAGGAAGTGGGTTGAATTCGAGTCACTTCAGATTTTTATTCTAAAAATAAACTTTCACTTACGATTTAGCCAGTTTTCCAGAGATTAAGCATCATGGAATTGGCCACCTTTCCCTACCCTTCCTGAATAATATCATATTCTTTATGTATGCATTATGAATCTTTTCATCAATAGGGAATGTAGGAGAAGTGGTATTAATTAAACAGCAGCATAAAATGAAATACAAAAAAATAAACTTTGGGAGATTATTTCTACATGTATTGATAAAAGGTTTTTTTTAAATTTTTTAAAGACAGGATCTTGCTATGTTGCCCTTCAAATTTCCCTTTTCTGTTGAAAGGAAGAAAGGAAAGGAAGGAAGGAAGGAAGGGAGGGAGGGAGGGAGGGAGGGACTAGGTATATCCACAGAAGAAAATGCTACTCAGTGATAGAATGGAATACTGATATGTTCACCAGCATATGCAGTAAATGCATCATGCTAAGTGAAACAAGCAAATAAAAAGTATATGTATGTATTCCATGATTTCATTTCAATGACTTTCTGGAAAAGGCAAATGCATAGAAGAAACAGAAAGCAATGCAGTGTTTTCCAGAGGACAGAATGGGGATAATGTTGTCTAAAGAAGGATATGAGATAATATTTTGGGTTATGGAAATTTTCCGTAGCTTGATGGTGCATTTGTCAAACAAAACTCACTCAAAAGCATACATTTTACTGGATGTAACTTACATTTCAGTAAAATATACTGAAATATACTGGGAAAGTCCATTTGTTCAATCAATCAATCCTACAATCAGTAAGTTAAGAAATACTGATGTGTCACTATTAGGTATATGATTGATATTTTAGCAGTAATACTACAGTGAAAAATCAATATGATAAAATGTGTGACAACATCTCAATGTATATGAATTTCAGATTATGTTACTTTTAATTATCTTCCTACAGTAAAGTATATATCTGGTGCAAATATGTAAGTAAAGGGGACAGGTGAAATTTTGATGGTAAATTGCCCAAATAAGAAAATGGGTTTTTGTTTTGGCTCTAAATCATGGATACACACAACAGGAAACTCAGTAATGAGGACTTTATCTGAAAGCCAACCCATAGCTCTGCTAGAGAAATTCTGAGTCCTTCTGTTGCCTGTGCTGGGTAAGAGGGGAAAGTCCATTTCTCATGAGAGAAACTCAGCGATTAACACGTAAAAACAGTGACAGGCAGTCTGGAAAGTACACACATACATCTATTAAATGTATCAAATATTGGTCTCTGTGACCTTCAAGAGATGATATTAAGAAAAAAAAAAAAAACCAAAGGACTTGTAAAAGAAGAGAACACTCTTCGCTCCTGTACACTCCCAGAGCCGTCATGCCAGGAGCTTTGCGTCAAGCAACACGCTTACAAAGCACAGGCAAGTTTAATTCCTCCCCTTAGGCACTAGAGATCTGAAGCCTTCCAATTTCCCTTTTCTATTAAAGCAAAAATCTGAGCATTTTCTGTTTTATAAAATAATGAATAATTAAATGTTGACATTTATTTTCCATTGACCTTTCTGAAGCACCAACAGAGAGACACCTCCCTCTGCCTTTCTCACCCTCTGTCTGGTGTTCCCGGTTTTCCAAACAGTGTGCTTGCTTTGCTTGCTTGTGGTGTTCCATGAAGTGGACAGAATATGTCTGCATCCAAATAGCAGTTTTTTATGCTTTTGTTTTTCAGCATGAAATCAAGCTTAAATCAACAAATTATAATCTGACAAAATTTTAAAAATAATCTCTGTGGTACATAATATTAAAAGTGTAAGAATTTGTCATAGTAAACATATGTGACTCAAAAGATAGGTATGGTAACAAGAAGGAATGAACATAATCTCTTATTTTTGGGTTGTAATTTTTTGAGACAGGGTCTTGCTCTGTCACCCGGGCTGGAGTGCAGTGGTATGATCATGACTCACACTGCAGCCTCGACCTCCTGGTCTCAAGTGAGCCTCCCACATGAGCCCCAGAGTAGCTGGAGCTACAGGCATGCACCACCATGCCTAGTTAATTTTATTTAAATTGTATTGCCCAGGATTCAAATCTCTATTTTTATTAGCCATCTTTGAATAAAACACTCTTTGCTATCACCCAATTCCCTTTCTTTTGGACACCATGATCACAATTAACTGTATTTGTATGAAACTTTTCCAGATATAATACAAAATAAAATATTGCTTTTTTACACCCATCTCTTGTGGGTTTCATTAGAAAGTGCCACTTCCTAAGGGCATGAGATCCTTTTAGGACACTGACACAATTCCATTTCTGGATGAAAAATTCTGAAGGACACACCATGGTTTTTGGAGACAGCACCAAACACTGCAGCGATAAATTGCCTTCCTAGAACAGCAACAAGTCCCCCGTCGTAACCCATTCTCTTTTGCAGTGGTATGATTTCTTTCTTCACTATAAATATACATCTGTACTGTGAAATCTCATGCAACAATAGTATATTTTTATTGCTTTCAACAAAAACGTAATGACAAAAAAACTAAATATAGGAAGGAATTTTTGGCTTTCAGATATAAATATGGATTGTGCATATAAACACTTCATTTGAAAGAGAAAAAAGCAAAACCTCTAAAATCAATAAAACCTTTTGCAAAATTTTTTGCATTTTTCTTAAAATGATGTGAAATTCTCATGCAACAAAGTACACAGACTTTAAGAGTACCATGCAATGAGTTGTACGTACACTCTTGTAACCATCTGACAATAAAGATATAAACCATTTTATTCATTCCAGAAGGTTATCTCATGCCCACTTTCTAGTCAGTTTCTCTACTCCATACTTAGGGGTCATTACTGTTCTAATTTTTTTCTCCAGAGCTTAGGTGTGTGTGCTCCAGAACTTCATACATATGGATTTTATAAGCATGTACTAGTTTGTATTGGATTCTTTCACTCTAATGTTTCCAGTCATCTTCCATGCTGTTGGGTGTATCGAAGTCATTATTTTATCGCTAAGTAACCTACACTAAAGTTAGTTGATTCATTAAAATACTGATGGACATTTGAGTTATTTCTAGTTTATGATCACTTAAATAAAGTTTCTATTTGTGGGCATATGTTTTCATTTTTCTTGAGTAAATGCTGAGAGTGAAATTACTGGATATGTGTACGTCTCACTTTACTGGAAAGAGACTCAACGATATCTCATTGTGGTTTTACACTATAAGTAATGAAGTCAAGGATCTTTTCAGTGAGTATAGTCAGAATTTCTCTTGTTCAGTGTCTGTTCAAGTATTTGACTGTTGATTATATTGAGTTGTGTCTTCTTATTTATTTGTAGAAGTTAATGATAAATCCTGACTACAATATGTACGTACATGTATACACACACACACACACACACACATATATGAAAAGGCAATTCATGGAATGGAAGAATATATTTACCATATATTGTGTGTCTTGAAGAGCTGAAGTTTTAAATTTTGATAAAGCCTTTTATGGTTAATGCTTTTTATATTCTAAGAAAATTTTGCTTACCGGTGTTCATAAAATTTCTGCTGTGCTCTCTTCTAACTGTAGTCTCCACCGCGTGGGTTCAAGCAATTCTCCCGCCTCAACCTCCTGAGTAACTAGGATTACAGGCATGTGCCACTACACCCAGCTAATTTTTGTATTTTTAGTAGAGACAGGGTTTCACCATGTTGGCCAGGATGGTCTCGATCTCCTGACCTCATGATCCACCCACCTTCGCGTCTCAAAGTGCTGGGATTACAGGTGTAAGCCACCGTGCCTGGCCAAGGCTTACTATTTTTAACTTTCAGTGTTTGGTCTGTGATCAATCTCTAGTTAATTTTTGTGCATGATAGGAGATAAGGGTCAATACTTATTTTGTGCTATATGGTTATCAAGGTGTTCCAATGCTGTTTATTGAAAAACCTATAATTTGCTCCTGGAACTACATTGACATTTTTGTCAAAATCAATTGGTCATAAATATGATCTTTGCAAAATCTAGAGCTATTGATCTCAATTATTTTTATTTCCAAATCAGTTATTAGGCATGGTGTCATGGATGAGTAAAATAGCTTTCCTTGGAATTCACTCTTTTTATATTTTGTTTCCTGCAAAATAAATTTTTATCTTCCTCCTTCATTTTTCTTCCTACCTTAGTCAGTAAGCTTCATTTCTCTAAATTTCCAAAGATCACCTTGAAGGAAAAAAATATGGAATCTGTCAACAAGCGTATTGTAAAGGTTAGGTGACTACATGCTGTGGTTTACTCAGATACATTATACATGGGTTATCTGCTCGCTAAACTCCTGAGAGGGTGTAGAAAACTGAATAGGAAATCTTGCAGACCCTTTTATTCCTATACATTTTTCTTTCTGTTTCAATTTGTGATAAAATAATGTGAGAAAACACTTATTTATTTATTTTTATCAAATAGTGACTCTCAGTAATTCTTAATGGCAAATAAAAGAAATTGAGGGAAGGATAAAAATTCACAGATATAAAGATGATTTGGTTAATAACAATCTAAATAATCCTTAATTATCTCATAAGCCAAGCTCAAATGGATATTTTAATGTATTTTATATTTCATTTGAACTAGTTTGCTTATATATATGATATTTATATGGTAATTTATATACATACAAATCATTGTTGAATTTACAGTTATCCATTTAAATTATACCACATTAAATAATGTTCACTTATGCTTGTGTGCAATTTTTCCAGTGGTATTATTTTCTGAGGTTGAGTTATCACCATATACAGTTCACAAAAGAGGTATATACAGATATGCTTGATATGTAAAAATATTTAAGTGTACAAATAATTACTATGCCTATACTTGTCATAGTGTAACTAACAAACTGACAAAAAGAAAAAAATAAAGCAAGTAACTGACAATGTATTTGGCAAACTTTTAAATGATAATGTTAGATAAAATATTTCCATGTATATGGAACTCTATGAAACAATAATTATAAACATATGAATATTGTTATTATATGAAAAGCCAGCTGGTTATGTATACAGTATAAATATAATTTTATATTATAAAGACAGAGTCTGGCTTGTTTAATAAAAGATGTTTGTTGTTTATTTCCATCTTTTTTTGCCTTTAATTTTAACTGAAGCTGTTATTTATAGCTGTTGTTTAAACACATTACCTTGTGTTTAAATTTTCAATTACTCCATTGTTTTTCACATTGCTATATGTACATGACATCTTGAGTTTTCTACAGTTAGAAAGTGTCTGTAATTAGAAGTACATTTTTTCTCATTACAAATATAATACACATTCTACTTTGTACATTCTGAATGTATATAAATGTATGTAAGATGTACATGTATAGAAGATGTATATGAACGTATATAAGAATGGAAGAGTTTCTGTTCAGTTTTTTACACCCTCTTGGGAGTTAATGAGCAGAAAACCCACGTACAAGGGTGTCTGAGTAAATCATAGCACGTAATCACCCGACCTTTACAATATGCCTGTTGACACATTCCACATTTTTTTTCCTTCAAGGTGATCTTTGGAAATTTGGAAACATGAAGCTTACTGGCTAAGGTAGGAAGAAAAAAAAGGATGAAGAGAAGGAATAGAATACATATGCTATTTTATACTCAGTATAACCTTTTTCCTTATTGCATAAAAATGGTTTGCTTTGTATTCTCCCTAATGCAGACCAATATGGTATTTTTTTATAACACATATATTTTAAACAAATTATAAAAAGCTAGACATGGTTTCAGTAAAATTACCTCCCGTCTTGTAGTTTAGTATGATCATCATTCGGATATATGATTGACCAGATCATACTGTTTAATAGAGTCATCATGATAAATGACATGTGCAGGGGCTATTAGTTTTTTTCAATAACTACAAAAAAGGGAAAATATAATGATTAATTTTCAATACAGTATACAGATTGAAATTCAGAAGTTATAATTAATTACCAAATAGTGTGTTTCTGTGCGCGCGCGCACACACACACACACCTGGGCTGCAAGAGAGGGTGGTTAATCAGTGAGAGAATGGAGTTGGCATGTATTCCTCACATCAAGAGGAAAAGAAGCAATGGTCCCTTAAATTAAAATTGTGTAAACCCAAAAGTATATTGCAGCCTGTGGGGTTTTGGAATTTACTTTGAAATAATTCGTTTCCAATACCTTGTCTTCCAAACTGAGTTGGAGCAATTAAAACAGGAAGCCAGTATTATATAATCATTTTGTCTATCAGAATTTGAAACAGGAAATTTCAGATAATTTAATAAACATAAAATGGAATGATAAAAGGAACTCAATTATGAGAATGAACACTCTCAACCATCAGCAAGGAATGCCAAGATAATTGAATAATTCCAAAGAGTATGAATGGCAAACTTTAAATAGCAAATCATTTGATCGTACTTCAGAATGATTGAGAAATAAAAAGAAATTGAGGAGAAGGTTATTTGACTGTTTACAAAACTAGAAAGTTACCTTCTGGGAAAGATAGTTCATGAGAATGTAAAAACATGGATGTTCTGATTCAGTGAATATGAAGAGTAAAAACACAATAAATAGATAGCTAATGATGGATTTGTTCTAGTCACTGAAGTCACTCTGGTTAATCTCCAACTAAATTGCTCATTTCTATTTTGCTTTGCTCTGCTTCCTTGCCTACTTCTGTTCACCAAGCATGTGTAAAACAACTAATCTTGTGATCTCTATGATTTTTATTTGTCTACTTTTGAACTTTTTCCCGTTTCTATTTTGCCTGTCAAATTCCATCTACTTATGGAAATATGCTATCTTATATCTCTATGCATTTTCTCATGTGTTTCAGCTCTTCCTTAAATATGTAAACATTGTATCAAAGGCAACTGTGTCCATGACATAATTAATTCTATTTTATACTTTTCCCCCTTAAGTATCAGGATATTTCCTTACGTAATCCGGAAATTCTTTTCTTTGTCTTTTTTGGAAAAAAGAAACAAACAAAAATATCCTAAGCTTTTCTCATTTGCACATTCAATGATTGATTAAATTCTATTTTAATCTAAAGCCCTCTGAGGGCTTTCACTATAACACCATGAATTTATTCACAAGGAACCTAAGAATAACAGATCTCTGATATTATAGAGGGATTAGCAGGCACACTGGGACACGTTGTCCCAGACCGATCAAGAACGGCAGTTACAGCATGCTGACTACCTCTGCCTGCCAGCGCCTCAGCCTCCCTAATCCCATGAGATCAGGGCAATCTGATTGCTTTCAATTCATTGCTCTGATACAGTTAGCTAACACATAATTTTGTTCTATTTATGAACCCGAATCTTTGTGTGTCATCGTAAAGCCCCATATTTAATTATGAGCTAGTTACTTAAAAAGGTGAAGCATACTGCATTATCCACAGGCTTTTTATGAAGTAGTTGATTAAAATAATTTCAGGCTTATATTACTCCCACTGTCTTGTGGACAACTGAAATTCAATAAGCTATCAGTAATTCTAATTGTAAACATCAAAATGCAGTTGGCCAACTTTTCTCTAATAGTCCTATGTAAATATCCTCATCTTCAAATTGGCAAGACTGTATTCATGTACATATCATTAATCACATTCCAATTATGTAATCGAAATATAATTTTAAGTGATTTTTCTTCTTTACCTTTATTTCGTGACTGGCTTGTTCCCCTTCTTAATGAACAAAAAAAATTGATCTAATGTCAAAATGAAACTCCATCAGATGCCCAGTGAGCTTTAGGCTAATAGTACTCTTCTCTCTGTCATCAGTTGACTATTGCCTTTCCTTTAAGAATCCTTCACATGTCCCCATTGCACTGTGGATCCCATCCTAGATCTTCCTATAGGTTTCTTCTTAATTGACGCTCTTCAAGATAGTATGTGTACTCTAATACTCTTTTCATCTTCTATATCTTATACTCATTATTATTTATTCTGAATACATTTGTTTTACTTCTTACAGTGTCTTTTGGTAATCTTTGTCTGTGATCCAAAGACAGTTGCGTGTGTGTGCGTGCGTGTGTGTATGTGTGTGTGTGTGTGTGTGTGTGGCATTGGGGGCTGGGGGGGAGGTATGGTTCAGTGGCAGATGAATGTAATTCGCCCGTCCATCTTTAATTAAATGTATCAAAGTAATTTAAGTGCTTTAGACATTGCTTTTAGTGGAACACTTGAAAGCAGTTATTTTATTTTATTGAAGAAATTTCATTTAATTATTAATTTTTCTAATCTAAATGTTACCAAACTAAATAAATGTTATTGGAGAAAAGACTAGTTTTAAATGAAAACTTTCTTGGTAATGAAATAAAGGAGATGATAATATTTATACAAACTGCTTAATGTCTGTCATTCCTAATACTGAAAACTCTAGGAACAATTTGATAATAAATTAACCTAACATATAATTAATAGCAGTGAACCTCTTTGACAGTATTTCGTAAGGCACTAAAAAAATCAGTATATGTAAAAATGTTTATATTGGGAAGGCTACCATTGTGTATATCACACTAAACATTATAAGGAAAAACACAGAGGTATTGTTGAAAGACATACTGAAAATTGATATAAGACCAAAAGAATGTGATTTTTCAGGAAAAGAAAAAACTTCATTCAAATTCCCACTTTGTTATTTGTCATTCGCAGTCATTTTATTTTGAGCTTCCTGAATTTCCTCATATGTTAGCTGGAGATAAAAATATCTAGAAAACTGTAACTTCAGTTATGTGAGGATTAAATGAATTAAACTGTACAAAATCCCTTTGGAAAATTAAGATGATATGAATATATTAGTTGTAATCAACAGTTTGTATGTTGATATTTAATGAATGCTTCCTGCATTCATTTTATTTATTTTCCATCACAATTGCATAACAGAATCTATGATATTCCATAATAAAATATTATGAAGACAGAGAAATGTGTGTATATTAGTATAGCAATTCAGGTTAATTCTGTCATGTATCCATCTGTCTTTCCATCCATCTATATACTCATTAATCAAAGCAATCATGAAGTCATCTATGTTTTCATCCAGTAGGTGTTTATTGGGCACTTACTCTACGACAAGTAGCTTGCAAAGTTCTGGTGACAAAAAACTACGAATATGATTTTGTCTCTACCTTCAAAACTGGTCATGGACCCATTTTTATGATACAAGGATACTATAAGACAATAAACGACCACTGGAAAGTTTTAGCAGAGGTGTAACACAGTTATTTTCTGTTTGTTTGTTTTGTTTTTGGAAGCAAGTAAAGGATGGGCTGAGTGAGAGGACAGACACAGTACTCGAAGATTGGAGACAATATCAGTAATGATTCAATGTAACATAGAAATTATTCTAGGTATTTTAATCAAGAAGGGAATTAGTACAGAAAATAAGGGCTTACAATACAGCTGCAAATTGGCTAATGGGACTTGTTCTAGGCAAGACTACCACAAATGATTTCCAAAATAATAGAACTTTAGGATTACCTGTAACTCACAATGTCCTTGATTGACAGCAGCAGTAACCAACCGCTAAAAGTAAGGGCTATTGCCTCTGCCACACTTTTGCCTTCCTAAGATCATGTGAGTGCATCCAGTTGGCTGAACCCATTGAGATTCCAGACTCCTGGCTTCAAGGAAGTCTGGGAAATGTATTTCAGTTTTCTAAATTCTTCAATTAGATTGAAGGAAAAAAGTTGAAATTGAGTTGGGCCAGCCAATCAACCTTCTCCAGCACAGAAGACATAGGATGGATAGGAGATGATGAGTGCCTGAATTAACCTAACAGTAGTTGAAATGAAGAGAAAGGAATAGATTCTTGTAACATTTCTTAGTGAGATACTTCTTAGAGGGAATAAAACTTTGGGTTTCTTATTGGAACATGAAGGGTAGACTTTGGGTTTCTTATCAGAACATGAAGGCACTAACTAATACAGAGAATGTATAAAATGGAATAATGGCAGACTGTGAGTTCTCCATTTGCAAAACATTTTAATCAGATAAAAGGATAAATCATTGACTTTTTTAGTTACTTATTGCTGTGTAACATCTTACCCCCACATTTAATGG
The DNA here is from genome assembly GCF_002776525.5 of Piliocolobus tephrosceles. Lineage (NCBI taxonomy): Eukaryota > Metazoa > Chordata > Mammalia > Primates > Cercopithecidae > Piliocolobus > Piliocolobus tephrosceles. The sequence goes on along the minus strand of NC_045434.1, from coordinate 10,122,194 downwards.
CTTAAAATATTTGTATTGTCTCACAGTTTCTCTGGATCAATAATCCAGACACAGCTTAGCTGGGTCCTTGGCTGCAATCTCTCCATCCCCTTAATTGAGGATGTTTGGTACATTTGTACTGTAGTTAGATTCTATTGTCACAATCTGCCTTTCTTCCTGAAATACTGTGACCTCTTACTGATTTTTAAAATTTGCATACATTAATAATGGTTCATTCTTTTTGCTATAAACATCATGGGTTTTGACAAATCTATTATGTCATATATCCTCTGTTAAAGGGAAAACTTTAACTGGATTAAACATAAAAGAGTTTAAAGGAACAAAGAACGATTTACCAATTGGGTGAGGGTAGGCTCAGAGACTCCAGCAGAGCCATGTGGTGAAAGATTTATGGACAGAAAAAGGAAAGTGATATACAGAAAATGGAAGCGACGTGCAGAAACAGCCAGATTGGTAAAGCTCAGCGTTTGCCTTATTTGAACATGGTTTGAACAGTTGGCTACTTTTGATTGGCCAAAATTCAGTGATTGGCACAAAAGTAGACCTCAGTCTGTATAAAATTCCATTTCAGTTGTAGTTCACGATGTGCAAAGAAACGTTTAGGCCAAACTTAAAATATGTAAGGAGTCTCTCCTTACATATTCGTAATGTACTCTTTCAAGCCAGCATCTTTCACTTTGCAGTACGAACGTAAAGTTCCTCCAAGTCTTTGTGTGACTTACTAACTCTTTTCTTAGTGTCACTGAATAATACTACGTTGCACAGATGCACTACAGTTTGTTTAGCCTTTGACGTATTGAAGGATGTGTTGGTTGCTTCCAGATTTTGGCCATTATAAATAAAGCTACTGTAAACATTTGCATGCAGGATTTTGTGCTTCAAAATTAACTCAATTTATGATTGAATTGAATTATATACTTAGCAGCACAATTGTTGAATTTTATGATAAGGCTATGTTATCTTTGTAAGAAACGTACAAGCAGTCTTCCAAAGTGGCTGCACCATATTGCATTCTCATCAGCTGTGAATGAGGGTTCCTGATGCTTTTGGTCCTCACTAGCATTTGACAATGTCAGCGTTTTTTTGATTTTAGAAATTGTTATAGTTTTAATTTGAATTTCCCTGATAATAAATGATGTTAGGTATCCTTTGCCATCTGCACATCTTTGGTGAGGTGTGTGTTTATATCTTAGCCATTTTAAATTTCGGTTGTTTGTTTTCTTGTTGAGTTTTCAATTTTCTTCGTATATTCCGAATACAAGTTCTTTATCAAGTATGTGTTTTGCAATTACTCTCTCCCCATATCTAGCTTATCATTTTATTCTCTTAACACTGTATGTTGCAGAGCAGATGTATTTACTTTTAATATAGCCTAATTTATCACCTTTTTGTTTCATAAATTATGCATTTGAGGTTACATCTAAAAACTCACCACCAAATCCATGGTCACGTTCTCCTAGATTTTCATCTAGAAATATTGTAGTTTTGCGTTTTACTTTTAGGTCTATGATCAACTCTAAGCTCATATTTTGAAAGGTGTAAAGTCTTATGTCTAGATTTTCTTTTCGTATTGATATTCAACTGTTTCTGTGCCAATTATTGAAAAGAGGATTATCCAATGACTTACCTTTCCTCATTTGTCAAAGAGCAGCTAAGTATTTTTACGTGAATCTTTTCTGATCTCTCTAAGTCGATTTATATATGCATTTTGCCCCGTAGTGCTGATAGGGACAGGTGGCAGAGAGATTCCAGGGAGAAAAGGGCAGGGTCCTTGGTGAGGGCTCCCCTCCCCTCAAGCCTGGACCCGTGGCCCAAAGTGAGAACTTACATCCCTGTTTTCTGATTAGAATGTTGCCTTTTCCAAAACCACCCCTAGCTTGCTCTGCCCCTGATTCTGTACCCGTAAAAACCCCAGGCTCCACGGCAGAGAGCAGAGAAGGGGAGAAGAGGAAAAGCAGCTGGATGTCGGAGACTGCGGGTTGACATCGGAGAGGAGCAGCTTGATTTCAGAGGGACAGCTTGACAGCTTTGCTTTGAAGAGGAATCTGGCTGGCGATGGCTGGACTCCAGGGGAAGACATTCTTCCTGCTCCATCCCTTTTCCAGCTCCCCTCCCACTGAGAGCCACTTTCATTGGCAATAAAATCCTCCGTATTCACCACCCTTCAATTCGTTCATGCAACCTGATTTTTCCTGGATGCCAAACAAGAGCCCAGGTGCCACAGATGTGGATACTAAAGGCTGTCACACTGACCCTCTGACCTTGCTGGCAGACAGCAACCACTTCTTGCAAATAGGCAGAGGGCCTGCTGAGGTATTTAACACTTAAGCTGTCTGTGGACAGCCAAGCTAAAAGAACACTGTAACACACCCCCTCTGGGGCTTCTGGGGTCCCTGGTACTCCCCACGAGACACTGTCATGGGGCCTGCAGGGAGTTTTGCTCCTGCCAACACCCAGAAGCACTCATTCTGGCTCCTGTACCCGCTCACCGGCGTGCTCCCCACTCCCTCAAGAGGTTGAGAATTGCAGGCTGAGTAAGTAGGCACCCCTGTCACAAGGTCCAAAAAGGGATCAAGGAAAATTTCCTGTTTCAGTGCTTTGGCAAAAACTTGAGTCAACGATAAAAAAAAGTTATGAGAGTTGAAATCCTTGCCTAGTTCCCACTCATAATTCACTGATTTTTATTTCTGTAGTTTATAATCTGAGGTTAATTCTATCCAGTAATACTTTCATTGTAGTAATTGGATAATTTTTATATTTAGATATTGCTTTTGGTTTCTTTTTTGTAACTTCTGGTTCTCCATTTTTTGGTAGATATAAATAAATATAATAACTCTTCTAATGTTATTATTTGATAATTTAATCATCTCTGTCAATTCTATGTTTCTATTGACTATTTTCCCCCCAATTGTAAGTCTAATTTTCTTGTTTGTATGTGCAATAGTTACAAAATTCAAATAAAAAATATTTCAAATTTCTGGCCAGGGGTAGTGGCTCATGCCTGTAATCCCAGCATTTTGGGAGGTGGAGGCAGGCAAATCACTTGAGGCCTGGACTTCTCCAGCCTGGCCAACAAGGTGAAACCCATCTCTACTAAAAATACAAAAATTAGCCAGGCATGGTGGTGGGTGCCCGTAATCCCAGCTACTCAGGAGTCAGAGGCTTGAGCCCAAGAGGTGGAGGTTGTAGTACGCTGAGATCGCCCTACTGCACTCATATATATATGTGTGTGTGTGTGTGTGTGTGTGTATGTGTGTATATATATAGCAATTTAGAATATTTACCTTCTAGAATATTTTCTGGCCAATAGATAAGTGACTTCTAGATTACCTATATGCTTTTGAGGCTTGCTTTGAAGCTGCTCTTTTGGTGGATTTGGAATAATATTAACTTTAAGGCTAAGTTAGTTATATTTCTGCAGTGTGCCATTCTGCTGTCTTTACTGTAGATCCCATGTACTCAATACATTTTAATTTAAATTATTCTTGGCTCTCTATGTGCTATGGGAATTACTAATCCTACACTTTACAGGTAATTGTTTTTTCCTCAGAAATGTTTCTTGCTGGGTGGCATGGGTTTTCATTCTATGCATGCACAGATTCATGGTCTGCTAATAACTCAGTGGCACACTATGATAATTTCTGTTCCTCAAATCCTAGATATCTAGCCCTCTTCTTGTCTCCTAGGGATGCTAGATTTCATTTTGGCGCTGCAGTGCAGCAATTTTCTCCAGTTTGAAGGCATTAATGCAGTGGCAAGATCTTCATTTTCTTTTGTTTTCTTTACAGTCACATAGTCCTATGATACAAATGGGCCAATGTTTGAGTTCTTTCTTAATATTTTTCAGCTTTCTAGTTGTTTCCAGTTGGAGGACAATTTGGTGATTTCTTATTCTCCTACAGCTGGAATTGGAAATTGCCCTGAGCACTTCCTTTGAACTTCCTTCATGTATCAGGAAAATTTTGTCCATTATGAATACAATTGTTGAAAATTGGAAACAATAGCTCATTTCTCATTTTTTGAAATTCTTGCATAGACATGAGACTTATATTCTGTAAATAGTAATTTTTAAATACCAATGTAAGAAAATCTATATTCAATGAAATCCATTTTCTGGATAAAGTTAAGTAGACATTCTGAATTTAGGGTGTGCTATTGCCGGAGTTTCTGACATTCAATGCCAGAGTAGTTGGAGAACTCTCTACCGTTATCAGCAGCAATGGAGTTTTCATTGAACACGCACAGCTCAAAAATGGAATTAATACTGTATTTAGACGGCTGATGAAAATAGTAATTTTAAAAATTACACAGTATATAGTAAACTGTCAATAATTGGTAACTTTTATTGCATAATTGATAGGGTGATGGTGTTTAGGAAAATAGATCTTAATTTTCAAACAAAAGCTAAATTTTGTTTTGTCTGTCCTATTACCATTCTTTATTTCTTCTTCACTCTTTCCCTTTCCTTCCTTTTTTCTTTCTGTGCTCCCTTTAATGAAAGCTGTGGATTGGTTCCTTTGTGCCTGTTCTGTCTACAGCCTGTGAACTTAATTAAACTTTGCACATTTAGCATGAATTCCAACTGTAACATGACAGTTTTTACTTAGTATACTATTTTCCAAAAATACAAGCAATGCAAAGTAAAGCTTCACCTGAATGGTGAATAGAAAAAGCTCTGAGACCAGCCTGGCTAACATGATGAAACCCCATCTCTACTAAAAATACAAAAATTTTAGTAGAGAGAGATCTTCAGATTTAGCAATCCAATCCTCCCATTGTTCTTTGAAGAGGCCATCTTATACCGTACCAGCCCTTTAGGCTGCCCTGAGTAGGTTTTCTGCCTTGTTAACGTTAGAGTCCCTCAAGCTCTAGTGTCCTATACTGACGGTCTTCTAGACTGGAGAAAGATGGGGCAGGCACATCCGCATTAAATCACATACTTGCTACAACACAGTTGTATATGAACTCAGGCACTGGATTTTCTATTTCATAAGGTCTCTTTGAAGTTTCAGTGTGGTTATCAGTCCTGGTGAAGATCTATCCAAACCTTATTTTTTTTAGTTTCCTTCACAGCATTGGGAGAAGTTGACTTTCCTCATTAAAGATCATTTATTCTGTGAGAATCTTAGTCATGTTTTATTATTTAATTGAATTTTTGATTATTGAATAAATTCATTCATGCATATATTCATTTCATGGGCTCATAAGCTGTAGACATTATTGTAATATAAAAATAATGAAAAAGCATAAAATACAAATTCCTCAAAGGAGTTTGTATTTTATGTACTCTATATTAACTTAAAATAAATTTTGTTTCATTCTATAGGAATTTCCAAATCTCCCTTTCATTTTGCGTGTGTGTGTGTGTATGTGTTTATCTCAAATTTGTCACAATATTTTAACCATACATTTCAATACTTGATCAAATAATGTCGCATCCAACCTGTATTTCTTATTATCTAATACAGACATTCTCTAGAGCTGCCTAACTTTAAAATGATTCTGACATATTTTGAATAAAATTGATTGAAAATGCCTTTTTTTCTCCTGAAAATGTTTGACATCATTTCTGTGCACCTATGTGGTCTATATATGTATGTGTGTATATATACATTTTTATATATTATGGATATATAAAAATTATTTCATGTATATAACACATACCTATATGTATATATCCACACACACACATATATTATTTATATATCTATTTTTCTATAGAATTTACTTCTTCCTGAGGTAAAATTTATCATGTTAACATAACTATTTATAAAAAGCATTTAGTGGTGTTTCAGATGAGAAAATGATGGCATCGCCCTATGTGAATTAATTCCCCCTAACACAACCAGTCTGGTGTTTCAAAAAGTGTACAGTACTCCTGAGTGTGTTAACATTTTTAAATTCAATAAGAAATATCTGGCAAATAAAAATGCAAATAAGCAATACATATGATTTATATGAAATAATCCTATTTCATTGAAAACTTTTTTTCTGCTCAAGAAACTGAAGATCTGCACAGAATTAAGAGTTTAGAATATATTTTTCTATTTCCTAATCAAACTTTATATTGTTTATATTAATTATAATGAGTCTCAGAACCATTTACAATAAGCTGTTGTTACTTTCTTTCATATTAATGCATTCTCTCCAAAATGTTCTATCTCCTCTTTTTCGCTAATCTGTTTTTCCACTAATTATTTACATTTTTCCCAGAATCTTCAACATAGTAAGGGAATATATATTCAAAATGATAACTTTGTATTATACGGATTCTCAAAGCATATTCCTTATAGTGCATAGTTATACATACACACATATATATTTTAATATATGCATATATATGTATCCACATTAATCCTAGGGGAGTATGGGTTGCAATTTACACGAAATGAATTTTAAAATTAGAACTAGTTTTGAAAGAAAGGCAACATATCACGTCCTACGTGCTAATCATGATTAGACAGCACTAGAACATAAAATGTCATAATATAGTTTTTAATTATTTGCAATCTAAATAACCAAATTGTTAACTAAAGCAAAATAGTAATTAACAATTGCATTGAATACAAGCAATAAATGAATAAAGCCTCAAAATGTGGCATTCTTTATATACTAAATCCTTGATATCCCTGATACATTGATTCTAACTCCTAAATCCTCAATACACATTATTTTGTCATTACAATATTTTGTGCTGTATTCTTTTGAATAATATACTCATGTGAACATCAGTTTTCTCATTTCTTAGTGCCACACATTACACCCTGAGCTATCGTACATGGTCTCCTCTACCTGTTCTTATCGAGCTGGTGAGAATGCTTTTCACTTTTCCTCCCAATACTTTGTTAACACCCAAGGTTAGTTTGAGATTTAAGGAAGGCATTCTTAGACTAGGAAAAGGATATCTCTGTTTTCTGCAGCAAGCACATTGAACTTCTACTGTGAATTTTGAGGAAAGGTTTCAGCTATTGATGAAGTGTCTCTATGTTTTATTAGGCGGTGCTATTCCACATGTAGAACATATATACATCTACAAGTTTTGTATACATATGTTTATATTTCCTCAGAGGCATTAAAACAAAAATAATTTGTTTAGGATAAAGAAAATTCTATCATCTGCTATTATCACATAACATTAGTACTCCGTTTTGTATATTAACAATGAGTAGGATCTATCTATACATTATATATATATTACTTATATATAATATATGTATATATAATAAGGTTATTACAACCCCTACTCTGACTTAATCTTTTTTCTATTTTGTTTTTTCTTTCAGTATTCTAACATTTGTTTGCTTTAAATTTATCTAAGTTTAGTCATTGAAATCAAGCTAATTTATTTAAATATTGAAAAATTGTATTTATAAATCTCAAATTCTTGCCTCAAATATCTAATATGAACCTCACCTGCAGATTACATCAAATGACAATGTGGGTACAAATAAAATAAGAGACAAAGTCTATGTTTCCTAATTATTGGATTTCACAATGTTTAAATGATGACAAGTTGAGGTCTTGCAATCTAAGAGGAATTCAGTTATGGTTGCTGCTCAGGTTTTGTCATAATGTCTTTGTTTCTAAAAAGAAAAAATGAAATTAATTTTAAGTAAATAATTTTGTTGGATGAAAGAGTAGCTCTAGATATTATTTATGAGGAAGTTATTAAAATGGATGTAGGAAGTTAATGATTTTAAATGAGTAATATTATCTCTATGTCTTAGTTATAGCCAATGTATTTACACATCCTCAAGAAGTTGATAAAAAGTTTTTGTGGCCAATATGAACATTTCAATAAGTTATTTAAAATTATTTTTATTACATTTTTTTTTTTGCTTACACAATCCAGAAAATTTGCCTGATTGCACTGATCTCTAAGTCCCTTAAATTCACTTAATGGGCTGAAATGACAGCTGATTCTAATGAAATTTATGAATACTCCCTCAAAGCATGCGTAGTGGGTGCCATAGCCAATTTCTTCCATTCTCATAGTTTCTGGGTAATTTTGTCTCTAAACTGCAAACAGCAGTTAAAATGGGCCATTACTTATTTTTCTACCATAGAGCATCAGTGAAAATATAAAATACAAGTTGTAAAATATACATTCAAGTGAAACCTGTAATCTATGTAATGCCTCGTCACATTAATACTTCCACTGTCAGGCATTTCTAAGGGCTTGCATCAACTACGATGCACAATCTCAAATGTAAAAATTATTCTGCATTAACACATGGATTCTTCATGTTTCCAGCAAACAACAGATGTCTTTTTCTCACCATCTGAATTAGTAAAAATGAGAAGCAACTTGTTTGATAATTAAGATTCCTGTGTTATTATGTTGGTGTGCCATTAATACATAAAGTAGTCAATCTGTAGAATTGGTAATGCATGTACGATTATGATTTATGAGCATAAATCAATTTACGGTTTATGTGGTGTTGATTTTATTTCAAAAGAAAAATAACTAAGAAATCATCTCAAAATTATTTATATAATATAAACATAAGGGAAAACTTACATAACACATAGCAAAAACATTTCACTGAATCCTTTTTAAAAATTGAATTATCTAAATATTCTGAATCTGTGGTCTGTTACGGAACTGGTACATACACATTTTGAAAAATTCCACAGGTAAATGGTAACCATAATCTAGGTTGGAAACCACAGCCCTGACATAGTGTCCAAAAGAGAAATTCTCAGGTGGAATGGTCTTGAATAAGATATAAGATATAATCACATGTAGGAGACCACAAGAAGAAGGGTGACTTTACCTTGACCAGAAACAGATAGTCTGGCTATCATTGGAGGCTGCCAGAAAAATAAAATATTCATTTAGTACAATAATAATAAGACAGGTTTTCCTGGTGGAAAGAAATCAAGGAGCAGTTATATGCTTGAGGCTACCTCAGATATTGCAGCTTCATCTGCCGAGGGTCCCTATCTCTAAAAGCATGATACAGTAGTTATCAGCCATATGTTTAGTGAATTGAATATATCTGAAACAGTGCCAATAGTTATGTACATTCTGCAGCAAAAAGACTGCTGGGCAAACATGATAAGTGCCAACAGAAGGTTGGAAATTTCACAATATATTACAAAGTTTTCCCACTACAAATTAAATAAGCTTTAATTATTAACTGTAAGACTCAGCTATCTGGAATTATACGTTTTATGGGAGTAATATATAGCATTTCCTTTTACGCTAAAATGAGATTTTCATAGAAGAAGTAGGTTGGGAATTTTAGTAATTTCCATTGATTTACCAAACAATCCAAGGCACAAGTTCTCCCCAACCTTCTTCAAAAGAAGAAAACCTTTCTCCCTTAGCCCCACTGGAAATGGACCGAAGCAAATAGAAAAACTGTGAAATGTGGATTTGCTTTGTGGGGTTATCTGGTTATATGATTTAATTTTACATTTTTGTGCTATATTTTCTCACTTTGATTCTTTTAAAGATTGGAGTGAGCTACAAAAGGCATTTCAGCCCCAATATTACAAAAAATGTTTTTGAGTTTGACAGGGTAAAAAGTACAAGGCTACATGTGTAAACTTAGTAATTTCATTAAGTTATTCATACCAATAAAATATAAAATAAATTAAGAATTTATTGATTATTGAGAAAATGAGTTCTTTAGAAATTTAAAGTATAGAGCTGTTTTGGAGAGTTGAATATATTTAAATACATATATCTAATTAAACATTTGAACTGGGAATCCAATAACATGTAGAACTAAACTAAATGTTCCTTATTAAATTGTGACCCTGCCTCTTTTTATGTTCTAATGAATAAAAAAATTCCTTTCACCTTTTGTATGTTTAAATTTATGTAATTACTGAGATGATGACTGGAGGTGGAGGGTGAGCCTAAAATCTACCAACCGACTTTGGTAGAGTTGGGTCAGTTTTTGTCCTTTTTTTCCTTGGGTTGCAATAGTAATATAATCTGTACATTTGTGATGAAAAATATATAAGATGTGACTATTTTAATTGGGATTAATCCTAAATTTTGTGGGCAACAGTGATACCCCACATTTTAATCAAAATGATTATATCTCAAATATAGTCAATCTCTTTATCTTAATTACCTATACAGTAATCCATCAGATTGTCAACAACACTACTAAATTATACACTCATGTAGATAGATAGATAGATAGATAGATGATAGATAGATAGATAGATAGATAGATAGATAGATAGATAGATAGTATTGACTTGCTGTTTTGACACTGTCCCATCATACTGCTGTAATCGTATTTTCACAGTTTAAATGTACCCTCTTCAAAAAATTGCTAGGTTCAATATTCTCCCCTGGCAATTCCCACAGATTTTTTAAAAATGTTTCTTTTAAAATGTTAAAAATACATGGACTTCAAAAATAACAATGTTTCAAATAGAAAATAGTGGCCAATAAAATCTATAAAGTAACTATTAGGAAAACAATAACCATGAGAGAAGATTGCTTTTATCATATGTTTTCAGTTGAGTTTGTGTCTCTCAGGTTATGACCTCAGGCCTTGCTAAGCAAGCTATGTTTTGATTGATAGCTTCTTTCTTTTATCCCACAAATATGTATCATGGACCTATTATTTGCTTATATTCTAGTGGGGTGATACAAAATAACTCCATTAGTCCACAAATAAATGTGGAGTTTCTCAGTGAGAAATCTGTAAACAAAACGAAACAAAAGGAAAATAATGCAGATCAGTTTCAGCTAGGAAAATAGATTCCTCTTTGCTTTCAATCAGTCATTAATATATTTTTACTAATGATTTTTCAATAAGACTGTGAATATTTCATTATGATGATGAATATGCTTTGGCTGTGTCCCCACTCAAATCTCAGGTTGAATTGTAATAATCTTCACTGGCCAAGGGTGGGGCCAGATGAAGATAATTGAATCATGGTGGGCAGTTTCCCCCATACTGTTCTTGTGGCAATGTATAAAATCTCTTGAGATCTGGTTTTATAAATGGGAGTTCCCCTGCACAAGTTCTCTTGCCTGCCGCCAGGTAAGACATAACTTCCGCCATGATTGCGAAGCCTCCCCAGCCATGTGAAACTGTGATTCCATTCAACTTCTTTTTCATTCTAAATTACCCAGTCTCGGGTATGTCTTTATTAGCAGTGTGAGAATGGACTAATACAAAGATGACACTTAAGGCACAGGGCTTTCTTATTTTCTGATAGAAAATAATATTTCTGAAGAGAATTCTGAGATTTGTGAAGACACTATTTTTTCCTGATGATCAAGTCAATGATCGACATTTAGTACATTCTCAGTAGTGTTTATGTTTGTTGAATAAATGAATCTAGTGTGTTTTGTGATAAATAAAATACTCAGCTATGTACATGTGAAGGGCATCCATTTTTATTTTATAATGTGAATAAGAAATTTCAATTATATAATAATTCATCCTGTTGTTAACCATCATAATATAAAATGAAAGTAAAAGGAACGTTTTTTACATAAAATATGTATTCAAACTGGTTCAATAAATTCTATTATCAAATTCTATGTTTATAGAATTTCTTATTGTACTTTAAGAAGTTCTTAGAAACTTTGGACAGAATTATAGCTTTAGAAGTCAAAGTGGTCTAAGGCTTTGACACAATATATTGTTAGTATCATAAGTAGCATACCCTAACTACCTAGACTTTTAAAAATTTTTTTGTAAACTTAAATATGGAATGCAGTGAAAATGTTTTGCATGCAAAAAGTACATGCTGCGTGAGCTTTTAAGTTAGCTAAAAATGAGGCAAACAAATGTAGAAACAAATATTCATTATTCTGCAATAAAATGCAAAATCATAATACACTAACTATTCTTTGCAATATATCTTTGTGTTAGTCTTGTATTCATCCTTATTCATATAAATGAACCTATTACTGTTAAGAAATGTATAATACATTGCAATGTATGATTCTAAAACTTCTCTGAATTTCCATTTATAATGGAGCTTCTAACTCATTTTTAATTGCTTAGAAAACTATGACTAAAAGGAAAAATGCTCCAAGAGGCTCTTTTATTTCAAGTCACTGATAATATGAATTCTCAGTGTAAATATTATTCAATGACAATCAAGACAGAGGAATATTCAACCAGCTCACAATTCTCATTCAGTGTCTCACACTGCTTCTGTAAAAGCTTTTAAAACATGGATATTTAATCATTGAGAAGATTTTTCAGAAGCTGAATATTTGAGAAAGAATATTTGGATATTAGAATGCATGGATGCCTTATTATGCAGTTATTTTTCATGAATAAGTCACTCATGCATTTTTAGTATTCTAATTTCAAGACCATAATTCCATTTTAGAGCTGTATTTAGTAAGTGCAAGCCTGAAAGTTCTTTCAAATTTAAAGAAATGTCCTATAAAAACTCTTCAAGTATACCATGGCTACACTCCACTGAGGCTTATGTTCACTTTATCATTTAATCATATAATTTCAAAATAAGCAAAAAAAATACTTGTAATTCTCTAGACTGTGGATTTCCAAATTGCTGATTACCATTTCCTTGCCCATATCTCAACCATATATAATGTCACTGTATGTCATGTAGAACATAAACCGTGGAAAATCTAGGTACATACATATCTATTCAAAACCAAGGATAGTATTGGTGCACTTTGAAATCCTTAAGATGCATTTCTAAAAACGAGAATAAATTATCTGTAAAGTACCATGTGACGCCAAGGAAACCAGATAGTAAAATGTGGTGCAGCCTTTGATTTAGCGAGGAATCTTTTTTATCACATCAATAAATCTCTTCCAACACATCTCTTCTGTAAAACTGGTATTTTTTAACGGATAAATATTTAAAGACAGAGACATGTATCTTAAAATCAGAACTGGGTGATTCTAAGATCTGGGCCGTGTTATAGCCATTGCAACAAAATCCTCCAAGTCACCTTCTGTGAACCTGAGAAAGGCACCTAATAATTTATGCAAATGTATTATCAGGAAACTGCTACCCAATTGCTACTACCAGTGAATAAATGAGGCCTCCAAGGTTTACTTCCGGTTTTCTCTCTGATATTAGACAAATTTTGATGCATGGGAGGGTAGGTGATGCATTCCAATGGGAATCAAAAACGAAATTTAACATTCGAAAAAATTAGATTATTTATCACATTTTGGCCCCGCTGCATATTTACTGTTATTGAAATTCAGGCTGCTTATTGCAGTCTGCAACTTGAGAGCAGGTTTGCAGGGAGTTTCCAAATGGAATTATGTGTACAACTATTAAAATAACCCAAACTATTTACTACAGTGGGCTTAGTGTTTGCTCTCTTTAGCTCATTTGTCAGTAATCTCCATCCCCTTTTGTGTCTATTCATATTTTTACCCTGAAGGATTTGTTTGAAAACAATAGGAACCCATCAAATTTAAAAAATTCTGCTGGAGTATTAAAGTACCAGCATTATATAAAGCTGTGGAATCCTATATATGGGATGTAAAAATCCATTTAAATATTTGCTGAATTAGAAGCAATGTGAAGTGAACTTTGGTTCAGGTTTTTGAGAAACATACATAAAAACAGTAGAAGATAATGAATTTTATCAGCTAGAAACTTCCATGACTCTGATTTTGATGGTGGTAATGCAATAATTGACTATGTGACCGGAGACAGGCACCTTTCATGCCTGTGTCAAATAAGAATATTGATGAAGTTACTTCCATTACTGAAAGCTTGTGACTCATGTCTTCCCCATTCTTACTTTGAAAATTCAATTTGAAAATATTTGACAGAATCTTTTAAAATGCAACCCGCAATTTTTGTGCTCTATAAAAATACTTTATCTCAATACAGAATGAGATAAAATGATGTATGAAATCCTGAGAAATGACAAATGGAAAAACAATCTTTAAAGAGATAGGCTTACATATATTTCTACAAATAGAAAAGTGTGTTGAAATACCAACTACCTAGCATACCAAATATTCTTTGACAATTACTAAACATTAACAATATATAATAGGTTGCATTTTAAAAATAAAACTCTAAAGCCCTGTTTTCACATTTCCTTAAATGGATAGCATTCATTGTAGCCAAGTGTGTATTTGCTTAAGAAGCTTAATATGCTGAGGGAAAGTGGCTCCTTTCCAAATCTTGAGCTTTGATTTCTCTACAATAGTAACCAACAGAGCGAAAATTAACTTGTGTATGTCAATCCCAATAAATTAAAATTCACAGTTTTCTATGCTGATATTTTAAGAGCCTACTTTACTTTCCCATCTAAGCTCAGACATGTGAGCTAAGCAAACATGCCAAAATTGCTAGTCCCTTAAATCTGGACATTACTAATGAATAGACCGTGATCCTTATACCAAGGTTAATAAACCTATTTATATTATATTATATTATATTATATTATATTATATTATATTATATT
>NC_045434.1:10055486-10107777 GCF_002776525.5 Piliocolobus tephrosceles | reverse complement strand
TTATATTATATTATATTATATTATATTATATTATATTATATTATATTATATTATATGGAAGAGGAACATAAGAATAAATATAAACCATAGACTGAGAGCATATCCTATTCCAGAACACATTATTTTCAAGTATTCTGGAGGAATCTGCAGATTTTAGTTTGTTTAGTTTTAAAATGTTCTTTGAACATTTTAGTTCAAAGAAAAGCTAATGAACATTAGATACATAGTTTGATATTTTAATTTAAACTAAGCATATGCATTTTCATAACCAATGAAGGAAGTAGGCTTACTTGAAGATATTACATGTGTGTAAAACTATGTATGTATTATTTTAGAAAGTCAAAGGAAAGTCGCATTCCTTTCCATTAAGCAGATCAGGAAAAGGATAGGAGGAAGGAAGAACCTGACTAGTACAGATTACTTCAAGAAGACATGTTGGTGCCAGTTGCTTCTCTGCCTTGGCATTTGAGTGTTAAAGGAAAATGTACTAATCTTTTTTCTCTCAAATTTAATTGTACAGATTTGCATCTTTGAGCCAATATTTGTTCCAGGCAACAAAAGAAAATTGAGATAACAAGTGCATTACCGTCTCAAGAAGATTAGATAATACCTACAGTTGATGAGTAAGAAAGATCAGAGATAAGACACATCTTATAATGAAACTTTTGGAATTTATTATTAGAACTTCTCAAGAGCTGAGTCAACATTTTCTAACATAAAATTTGGTTGTTCTGAAAACACACAAAATCGAAAGTCTGCCTAGAATCCTCTCAGGAAGTGAATTAGCACCTCCACACATAATTCAGAGCTCTTTGGGGATATAAGTAATCAATTTATCTTCTGTTTACTCAGCACATTAAGCATGTGCTCAGACGTGCGAGCTAAGCTTGTGCTAAGAGGAAATATGATTCTTTCAGTGAGACAGTAAAGAAAACTAAGTAGCTCCTTTCCAAATCTTGAACTTTGATTTATCTACAATAGTAACCAAGAGAGTGAAAATTAACTTGTGTATGTTAATCCCAATAAATTAAAATTCACAGTTTTCTATGCTGATGTGTTAAGAGCCTGCTTTCCTTTCCCATCTAAGCTCAGACATGTGAGCTAAGCAAGCATGCCAAAATTGCTAGTCTCTTAAATCTGGACATTACTAATGAATAAACTGTGATCCTTATAGCAAGATTAATAAACTCATTTATATTATATTATATTATATTTATTATATTATATGAAAGAGGAATGTAAGAATAAATATAAACCATAGACTGAGAGCATATCCTATTCTAGAACACATTATTTTCAAGTACTCTGGAGAAATGTGCACTATTTTAGTTCAAAGAAAAGCTAATGAACATTAGATACATAGTTTGATATTTTAATTTAAACTAAGCATATGCATTTTCATTACCAATGAAGGAAGTTCTCAAGAGCTAAATCAACATTTTCTAACATAAAATTTGGTTGTTCTGAAAACAGACAAAATCAAAAGTCTGTCTAGAATCCTCTTAAGAAGTGAATTAGCACCTCCACACGTAATTCAGAGCTCTTTAGGGATATAAGTAATCAATTTATCTTCTATTTGCTTGTGAATGTATTAATTATTTACTTAGCTTTCTTTTCTGTCTCACTGAAATAATCATATTTCCTCTTAGCAAATCTAAAATCACTTTACCTTTTGTTTTGACCTGATTCTTTCTGTCACATAAAAAATATTTATTAACCTCATATATTCAATATATGTTAGCACTGTTATCTATCAGAAAAGAAAAACAAATCTCAGACCATTATTCCATATTTTTTTTTTCCACATGATTTCAGGCCATGTCCAGAATTAGGAAAGTAAGAGAGTTTGAATACTGTACTTTAATAAACTAGAACTGGAATAACATTCATAAACATACAATTAGATTATATGAGGTTCTTGACTTGCGAAAAATACTCTCCATAATAAATATACAGGAATAATTTTATTTTGAACATCTTATATGTCCTTTACATTAGCTTTGCTGCTTCCGTAAGCTGTATTTCAATTGCATGCATATTGGAGTCAACTTTTATTATGTGAGAAGGATCAGATGCTTGATATTAAGCAAATGTATTACTTGAAGGTATTTTATAGTCTGTCAGGCAAATAGTTTTTAATTTAACCCCCCAACAAGACTATTAAAAATTAAGAAATGTAATTTTCCATTCTTACCAAGAAATACTGATATTTGCCAGCAAATACATGAGTAAATACCAAGGTTGCTGAATTGTTTGTATTAACAGCATTTTCAGCAAGCATTGCTACAGAGACGTTTCAGGCAAGAAAACATTTCTTAGCAGATGAGCATTTTTGAACTTGCCCACACTGCTTACTCTATTCTACAGAATCCTATGGGAGAAGGAGTGTGTATGAAAAAGATAATTTGAAACTATTGTAAGTGGTACAATGGAAATAAATTCAGTTGGAACTGGTTCATTTCAACATTAATCAGGCTTCATGGGGTGCTTCCTCAGCGACAGAAAAGACTGCCCAGGGAACAAAGCTTCATCACAATGCTGGTAAGGGAAAAGCATTTCTATGCTACAAAGCTGCAACTGAAATATTTACTGGCCAAGAGAGGCAACTTATCTTTACTAGAGTCAAGGAAGAAATTTGTTTTTCTACTGTAGAAAGCAAGCATTAAATTGCCTAGTTACTCTCTGGTTAGCTGAACATCTGGCATCAGTTTTGTGTAAGTTGATCAGAGATCATTTGTTTCTCTTGGTAAACTGATTCACATACTCGAAAATGCTTGATAGTGCCAATGTCTGAGAGAGTATTTGAGTGACAGAAAGCTATTTCTTGACCAGAACAGCCGTGGCACTAGTAGATATGTTACTGTATAGATGTATATCGATATGTTACTATACGGACATACAGTTGACTGTTGAACAATGTGAAGGTTAGGTGCTCCAACTCCCATGCAGTAGAAAATTCATGTATACTTTTTGACTCCCCCAAAACTTAACTACTAATAGCCTACTGTTGACCAGAAGCCTTACTAATAACATAAACAATCAATTAACACATAGTTTGCATGTTTTATGTGTTATGTTATTATAAGAAAGTGAGCTAGAGAAAAATAAAATATTATTAAGAAAATGATAAGGAAGAGAAAATATATTTACAATTCATTAAATGGAAGTGTGTCTTCATATACATCTTCATCCTTGCTGTCTTCACATTAAGTAGGCTAAAGAGGAGGAGGAAGAGGAGGAGTTGGTTTTGCTATCTCAGGGGTGGCCAAAGTGGAAGTGGAAGGGGAGGGAGGAGACATGGGCACATTTAGAAGTTTTATTGAAAAAAATCCCCATATAAGTGAACCTGCACAGTTCAAATCCATGTTGTTTAAGGGTCAACTGTACATCTAGAAGAATCACTATTGAATATTAGGCATGCTTCCTCTTACAAATAAAGAGTGGGGGAGGAAAAAAACATAAACCAAGACCCCATATGTTAGGCTTTTACAAAATGCAAATCTGTCTTGATTTTCATTGAGTAGCTTCTAAGACCCTTCTCCAAGGGTGTCACTTTTACCTGCTCTTGCTACCCAGTACTATCAGCCATAATCCTCTGATTAAGAAGGCAGATTGAGGTGCCTTCTTATTCAGAGAGATTATTCATGTGATGATGGGCACATGCCAATTCTAACAGGGATCAGAGAAAAAAATTAAAAGAGAGAGAAGTCCTGAAGAATTCATGTCCTCACTTTTGCAAACCAGTATTTTTAAAAACTTAAAGGAGAAAAGTTTTCATCAGTAAACTCTGGTCCTTTCCTACTTTGTACTGACCACAAAGAACATTCAGTTGGAAAGGCCATCAGATTTTATTCAGTGGCCAAGGAACGAAGAGGAGCTTGTGTTCCAAAGGCACCTTCTATCCGGGCAGTGGGAAGTATGGGAGTTTTGAAGAGTTGGATGCAGGTTTGGGTAGGAATGTAAGCATGTACAGGGTGAAGTTCCAGACATTCAGTTACAGTTAATGACATGCTTCTTCATACATCATATGTACACAAAATGGCAGCAATCTTCTCTTGGGGAAGAGCTTTTTGGTATTACAATAATATGTTAATGATCCAACAATAACAAGGTCACCTGCTCTGGTGTGCACCAATATTTAGTAGGTTTGGACGTCTGATATTTGGCATGGGGTCAGGAGAGTTAGGCAGTTTGTGGCATTCGGGTCACCTGGTTTCCTTAAGCAGCTGTGTCTATAGATACACAGACTAAAGAAAAACTGTTAAAGTTTGTCTACAGTCTCTGCTCTGGTTTTTCCCAATGACAAGGTTAGGCTTGACTTTACTTAGAATTTCCTTTAAAGTTTCATTGCTGATCATTTGGGGACAATAAATAACCTTCCCTTTGACTCTGGCCTGAATGAATCTAATAAATAAATAAGTACTAGAGTTTATTTAATGTAGTTTATTATTATCATTATTATTATTATTATTTTTTGAGATAGAGTCTTGCTCTGTCGCCCAGGCTGAAGTGCAGTGGTGTGATCTTGGCTCACTGAAACCTCCCCCTCCCAGGTTCAAGCAATTCTTCTGCCTCAGCCTCCCTAGTAGCTGGGATTATAGGCGTGCACCACCATGCCTAGCTAATTTTTGTACTTTTAGTAGAGACGGGGTTTCACCATATTGTCCAGGCTGTTCTTGAATTCCTGGCCTCGTGATCTGCCCACCTCAGCCTCCCAACGTGCTGGGATTACAAGCGTGAGCCACCATGCCCGGCCATTTATAATTTTTTATTCTTTTCAATTGCTAATTGCATTTGCCATAAATTGCACTTATCTGCAAAATTGACGACAATGATAATTTATTTTTGAGTTTAGAAGTGGAGGTTTCACAGGCAAAAGAAAAAAAGGAGAACAGCCCTCTTTCTTGCAAGAGAGAGGGAGAGCCAAATGGAAATCTGGCAATTCTAATTTTAAAAAATGTATCTGCCATATTTTGGACACCACTACACAGCAGACACTGTGACAAGTCCTTTGCATATATCTCCTCTAAGCTTCTTAACAAAAAAATTAGGTAAGTATTGATAACCCCACTTTAAACATCATGGGCCAAGGAGAAAATTGGTTATTAATTTATGTATTCACGCACTTCAGTAATTTATATTAAAATAATTTTTTGTGGTAGGTAAGGGATTTAATAGGAAACAAATGTTTGTTTTCATGAGGTTTGCATTGTTGTTTTTGTTTGGAGACAGAAATAACTTATAGTCAAGCAAATGAAATAATTACAAAATATAATAAAGGCTGTAGAGGAAATAAAATGTTCCATATTACCATTTTCATATTACAATTTTCATATTAAAAAGTTAATATTCATCTTAACAAGTAACATTTAAGGGACTAATAAATTGATAGCCAAAGAACAGGTTGATATGTAATTTGGGGAGAAGGAAATTATAGGCAATGTAAATATCATGGACAAAGACCCTGAACTATACAAAAGCATGGCAAACTCAAACAACAGAAAGAAACCCAAAGTGGGTGAGGAAGAGAGGCGCACTCTGAGGGATTATTAGGCTAGTCGGGTGTGCTGTCAAGCTGGACCTTCTAGGCTGGAAAAATATTTCAATTTACTTTTTGAAGTGAGGCCTTAATTGGGACAATTTTATGGTCTTATTCACATTTTAAAAAACATGGATCTTGCTACTTGGTGGAAAACGACATGATACAATCATGAAGTTAGAGGACTCACTAAAACAAGGGCCGAGGATCAGTCCTTGAAGAGTAACATCATGCAAAATTTGGATGGAGTGGAGAACAAGGGAGTATCAGAAAGAACAAGAAAAGGAGGTGACATTAAGACAAAAATCAATAATATTTTAAGGAAAGGGTGGTCATCTGTAACATTATGCTTAGGTCACCTAATAGTAAGATAAAACAATTTACAGTGATCTCCCCTTCCCCGTGGGAAATATGTTCCAAGGCCCCAAGTGGTGCCTGAAACCTTGGATAGGACCAGCCCTGGCGTATACTGTTTTCTTTCAATCTGAGAACCAAGAGAGCTGCTAAGTAACTAAGAGGAGGGTAGCATCTAGAGAGTGGATCCACTGGACAGAGGTAATTCGCATCCTGGGAAGGACAAAGCAGGACAGTGAGAGATTTCGTCATGCAAGTCAGAAAAGAGTGGAATTTAAAACTTAGGAATGGTTTATTTATGGAATTTTCCATTTAATATTTTCAGACTATACTTGACCATGGGTAACTGAAACCATGGAAAGTCAAATTGCAGATGAGAGATATGGGGGACTACTGTGCATCATCAAAGGTATTTTTACAATGAGAACATCAGTTTCAAAGACTTGAAGGTGTGGGTCTGGTAAGGCACAGCCTACTACCACAGGATAGGACCTTCTTTACTAGACACACAGCAAATGATTCCCGCCCAAACCCCATCCAACTTACCACTTGCTTTCTTGGACTCTCCAGGTACCAACCCTGGAGTGTTGGGTTCTTTGGAAATTGAGGCTGAGGTAGAGTTAGAAGTGTAAAAAATTTATTGGAGATCAAAGCTCCATCTTTCATCCCTCAAGAGATTTTTCTTTTTTTTTGTTTGTAGTGACAGGGTCTCACTTTGTTGCGCAGGCTGGTCTCCAACTTCTGGCCTCAATCAATCCTCCATCCTTGGCCTCCCAAAATTTTAGGATTACAGGCATGAGCCACTGTGCCTGGCCTAGAGAGATTATTTCACTAAGAAAATCAGAACAAGTAAGAAGAGAAAAGAACTAGTTCATTTGTTCACCATCAGCATAATCAGAGTTAGTTTTTTTTTTTTCCCTTTGCTGGTGGATCATTTCTGTTAAATAATAAAATAGTGCAATGTCTACCAATAATTTTGTTTTCACACGTGGTCCCCATATACCTCTAGTTTCTTCCAAATTTCTCTTTTCCCTTTGGAAAAAAAATGTCTCCAAATGTGTCACCTTACACCCAACTTTCCTCCTACCTTTCTGAGTCCCTCGCCTCTCCATTCCTCTAAAATGTAGTTGTCCGATGTGGTAGCCACTAACCACATGTATCTAATTTGATTTGAAATAATTAAAATTAAACATATTTAAAGTGAAGTTCCTGAATCACACATGAACCACATTTAAAGTGCATTTAAGGCTGGGCACAGTAGCTCATGCCCGTAATCCCAACACTTTGGGGGACTGAGGCAAGAGGCTTGCTTCAGGCCACAAGTTTGAGACAAGCTTCAACATAGTGAGACCCCATCATAGTGACCTCAACATAGTGAGACCCCATCTCTACAAAAAATAAAAAATAAAAATAAATAGGTGAATAAAGTGCATTTAATTACCCCATGTGCCTAATGAATACTCTATTGCTCATTTCTGTCATTGTACCAAATTCTGCTGGACAGTTCAGAATATCACCTACTCAGAATCTCAACTGATACACTTATTAAGATACCCACAGCTAATCCATCACCATCAGAAGTTCGTTTACCCCTTCGTCAAGATTGCCATGGCCAGCCCTATCTCATTAAATGGCACCAGCAGCTACCCAGTTAATCAACATGCCCCTCCCACAAAAACAAACAAACAAAACAACAACAACAACAAAAAAACAGGTCTACTGTTATTTCAGCTTCCCCACTTACCACCTGACATTAAATTTATCAGCAAATCTCAGGAACTCTACCTTTCAAATATATTCAGCATTCAACTAGATCTCATTAACTTCATTGCCAACATTTTAATTAATCTACCATTATTCTTACCTAATAACATTTGCATTTGCATCCATTCTTCTGTTCTCTTCTATATTCCTTGTCATACGCAGCAGCAGAGTGATCTTTCAAAAATTTAAACCAAATTACATCATTTGCTTTTTCAAAACTCTCCAAAGTCTTGCCAGCATATTTGGGGAAAAAAAAATCCAAACTCTGCACATAGCTTATAAGTTCTAAAAAATAAAAATAAAATAAATAAATAAATAAATTCTACATGAAATCGTCCTTTCCTCAATTCCAGACATCTTATGCCACATGTGAGCTCTTGCCCAGCCTTGTGGGCTACCTGCTGGTTCCTCTAACACTTCCTTGCTTTTGCGCTGGCTGCTCTCACTGCCTGAACTTTCTTCCCCCAGATCAATATCTAGTTTATTCTTTTATTTAATTCAGTCTCTGTTTATATATTGTTTCCTCAGAGTGGTCTTTCATGAGGACACCATGTAAAATAACATTTCCTCCATTTGGGTGGGTAGCTTCATATCAGTTTACCTGCTTCATTTTTCTGCTTAGCACTCACCACTTCCTTCAGTTATATTTCCTTATTTACTGCCTATCTCTCACACTAGAATGCCAACCCAGAAAGAACTGGAACTTTCCCTTTCTCATTCAGTGTTGGCTTATGGTGTGTGCTCCATAAATATCTGTGGCATTACTGAGTGAATGACAGCATTACCATGAGATTGCAGAACCCCAGTAAAAGTATATAGTCCAAGAAGACTTGCATCCTTGGGATTTTGTTAGGCTATTAACAGGAAATGAGGCATCATTCTGATTAATGCCAAAAAAGAGAAGATCCGTTCCTTTCCTGTTTGTCTGGTACAGCGTTGTGTTTCTTATTCCTTCGTTTTTCTAAATTTTATCTTATTAAATATGGACAAATTATAATTCTATGTATTTATGGGATACCAAGTGATGCTTTGATACATGCAGATAATGTGGAAGAACTGGCCCAAGCTAATTAACATACCTTCCACCTCACCTCCTTACCATTTATTCATCCTTTCTGAAACTGTGTGTGCTTTGAGTAACACTTCTCTATTTTCCCCACCCTCAGCCTCAGGTAACCACCATTCTGTTCTCTGACTTTATGAGTTGGATTCTTTTAGATTCCACAGATTTGCATTCCAAAATAAAGGTGTCCGTGCTTTGGACTCAAGGCCAGGTACAATGTGTTGTTGTTTTAAATAAAAATACTGGAATGGAAGCAGTTGTTATAACTGATGAATACCAGATGTTACATTTCTCACTAGTCTATAAGACCAGACACACAAAGATCTAATTACATCCGATCGCTTCGAGCAGTGTCCGACTGTTTTACCCATGAACAACATCCTGTATCCCTGTGAATAGCAGAAATTCTAAATAGTTAAAAACTGCCGAAGTTATAGGGAGCTATTTTAAAAATATTTTATTTTACAGGGATAATTTTTATTATAATGATGATGCTGTCCATACCTTATTTTCAACAGGTATTATTAGTTGTAGTAGACAGAGCTTTGTGTTTATGCTTACTTAGAGTCAGGTTGGTTATTTAAAGTAATCTAGACCCAAATAATTAGATAGACTTCTACATCGTATTGTCTATAGGAAAGTTAATTACATCCATCCAGCGCATACGTTTCTTATTAGCTGATAAAAAGGAAATGGCAAAGGGAAATTGAATTTTTATGCATAAATGATTGCTAACAATCTAGAGGATGTGAGTGAGATTTAGGATTTCATTTATAGTTACTTCTTGGCTTCTTCCAATTATTTTCTCCAGTTTCAAGATTCTAGAATTATTCATTTTCCTTCTATTACATTACTATTAAAAAAGCAGACTTTAGTAACCATTTATATTCAATGGTTCATTCAATAGATAAAATAAAGATGAGTTTACTTTAAGTATTATGCCATTTTTTTCCTCCCCCCAGACAAAACAAAACAAAACAAAACATGAAAAGAATATAGACATTCCATAATGTCAAATTTTGTTTTTAAGTTTGAAAAATGCTTTGATATTTATGGCCTGAAACCCTCATTACCATTTGTTTAATATGTGTCAACTTTTATTTTGTATGAGGAAAATCATTTGTTTAGAACTGATTTAATATAAGATGTTGAAGCCGTGTCATATGATAAAACTTGGGAAAATAATCCATTGAATATTTTTCACAGAGCATATTATAGATGTTAAAATGCAGAAGCAGAAACACATTAGATTTGGAACTTAACATGCAAAATGAGGATATTTGTTTTCCTTCCTCAAAAGCTGCAGTTCAGAGCTTGGGAATGCTAACAGACGACTCACTGTTAGAGCCATTGGGTCTGGATTTTCTTCCCCCAAATTAGATATCCCTAATTATACTAGCAGTTTTATGGCCCCCAGTGTTTCAGTCTTTGTTTTAGCTGTATTGTGCTTGGAATGCCAAATTATTAGGACCCTGAATAGTAAATCATCGAGGGCACCTTTGTCTGTGGAACCATTGTCCACAGTTTAATTACCTGCCACACATAGTAGAAATGAGAATGAGAGCTTTACCTGCTTAACCCTTACATTCTCGCATTTAAAACTTAGTTAAGATGGAAACTAAAAAGCGCAGAAATAATGCAAATGTGAGAATCATGTAGTGACAACTCCATTGTAAAACTTCTTACCCTGCCCCCACAGGTAATACTATACAAAATGCATAAAGCTCCTGAAATGCATACAACAGTTTAAACCTTTTATAAAGACATGGATGTTGCATTAGGAAGAGTCCTGAAACAAAGTCAGAATCCCTGGTGTCCAGTTCTGTTCCTGCTTCTGAAAGGGTATATGGCTGGGTAAGATGTTAAGCCTTTCTTTCATAAACTTCCTTTATGAAAGAAACTTTCATGAAAACTTTCTTTCTGTTTCCATGTGAGCTGTAAGTTTTCATATGAGTAACATAAAGGGGGTGAGTAGATTTCCTCAAAGGTTGTCATTGATTTTGGAACCTAGTGGGTGCATTTAACTGAGCCTGAGGCTGCGCCTGCGCTATCAAGAAACAAATGGTGGGCCGGGCGCGGTGGCTCAAGCCTGTAATCCCAGCACTTTGGGAGGCCGAGACGGGCGGATCACGAGGTCAGGAGATCGAGACCATCCTGGCTAACACGGTGAAACCCCGTCTCTATTAAAAATACAAAAAACTAGCCGGGCGAGGTGGTGGGTGCCTGTAGTCCCAGCTACTCGGGAGGTTGAGGCAGGAGAATGGCGTAAACCCGGGAGGGGGAGCTTGCAGTGAGCTGAGATCTGGCCACTGCACTCCAGCCTGGGCGACAGAGCGAGACTCCGTCTCAAAAAAAAAAAAAAAAAAAAAAAAAAGAAACAAATGGTGGAAAAAAGGAAATGAATACAATCGGGGGGTTTTCCTTGTGACACAAAAATGTATTTCAGATTTGGTAAAAGATAAAATGACAATAACAATGTATGTTTTTTATAAAGTTCCTGCATGTTCCGATAAGTCTGCTTGTGTGTCATCTGATATTTGTTGTGACAGTTAATTAGGCCAACAGTCCATAGTCAAGGTTAGAATTTAATCTGCAGAAATTTATAAAACACTGATTTCACAACTTGTAAAAAGTCAACCAGTCTTCTAACTAATTTAGCAATTTTGTTTACACATCCCTTATACAAATTACTACATAAATCTCAATTTTTTCAAATGCTGTTGAATATTCCCTTTAATCTACCCTCTGGTTCTTTCATTAACGAGTTACATAAAGTGTAGACAGGCACAAACAAATAACTTTTGACTTGAGAACTGTCCTTTATCATTATTCTGGATCCACTTTGCACCAAATGCCACTTAGACTCTATTCACTAAGTAAAGTAACCTACTGTCTTAGCCTTGTGATGCTTTGGCATGATGACATTTGCCTTATTATAATTTATTTAAGTATATGCATGTGTTAAAATACTTCAGGGAGCCAAAAAGTTGTTTCCTAAACACATCAGCACAGGCCAGATACCAGGGCCACTGTGTGTGAATTTGCCTTATCTCTTTCAAAGCTGATTTTTTGATGCTGAGAGCTTGACCGTGGTGTTGTGATGCGCCAACATTTAATTTACAAATAGCGTTACGTCTTGATTCTGTCACCCCACATATCTGGAGGTGAAGGGCTGAGGTACGGAAGTGAAGTAGATCTGGATCCCTTCCACATTCCTGCAGTGCTCAGCCATCTGTGAAAAGCATTGCCTTGCTGTGTTGTGAAATGTGCATTTACTATCTGTTTTCCCATTACTAAACTGTGTAACTTCATTGTATAATGAGAAACCAAGAGCATTGTAGGGGTAGCACCGAGAAGAAATACTTTTCTTATAATTTTGGACTCTTATCATTGTTCTTTCATTTTTTCCTTCCACAGAATCAAGGGTGGCCACCCTGTTTTATGAAGAGAAGTGCATTAGGTGTGAAATACTGGAATACAACATACCATTACAGACATGTTGCCCTGGCTTCCTGAAAGCCTGATTTGACTTGCCATATGGTCAATGTGACAGACAGAGTGATCATTGAATACTGACAGAGCCCTGACTGCAGACTCCACTCTGCCCCTCCTGGCTCAGTGTCCTTCTAATGACACAACTTTTCAATGTATTTCCAGGCCAATCAATTTCGTCTTCTCCTCTACAGTCACATGTGTGCATTTAAAATGTCAAGTATATGTTCTAGATTGAGCTTCCTATCTTATCTTATTTCTCCTTACCACCCACTGTTGATTCATCGTCAAAGCAAAAATGTTTGTGGAACCAAAATGATGACAAGTTCCCACTGTTTTCTTTATATCTGTTACTGTAGGAATAGAGTTTATTGCGGCAACCCTAGTACCTCGTTCAGTGTCTTCCATTTAGTGTACCTATATGTATAAATTAAATTGAATTGAATTCTCTTTTCTGTAGCAATGGTTTTTGTTTTCTTATTGCAATGTCGTATTTTTCTAATTATCCTCTCCCTACTCTTTTGTGTCTTTTACCTAGGCATTATTGGCACTGGAATGCCAACTTTGGATATGTTTTTCTCATTTTGTACTTGTTTCTGTGTTTTATATTTCCGCTTATATTGCAAAGGCTTTCAATTCATGGCACTATCTTTAGCCCTCTCGTTACTCAGTATAGTGCACACTGTAGAATGGCCATTCTGTATATTGTCTGGATGACATGCTGCTGTATGAACATAACCCAAGCTTTTTCTTTCCCAAGTTTCACTTTCATTTCCTTTCTGTTTCGTTTCAAATCCACACAATACTCTTTATTTCCAGGGATCATTTTCTGAAGCTGTAGATAGACTTCAGGAGAGAGCTAATTTAGTATGCCTAAAGCAGCATAATTTAACTGTGGAAGGCACTGTTTTTGTATTCAGTTGGTTAATGGGTGTACTTTTTCAATGCTGAAGCAGGAATAGTGCCAGCAAGCAAACTTTACAGAGAGTACATGACATGCTTTTCTGTTTTCTAGTTTCTACTGATTCATCAGAATGGGGCATTGTTCTATGATCCTTACTGCAGTTTCAAAGCAGATCTACATTCTATACTTTTCTCATTTCAAATGACCAGTTTATCGCTAACTTCAAAAATGTGCTCTGTGTCACTTTTTAAAACAAATCAGAATCTTTCATGTGCTAACTTTTCCATGCTTTTGAAGTTGCTAGAAGCTTGATAACATGTCTTCTGTAACTCTTAGCTCTCTTTATTTCTAGAGTACAGGGTGGTATTGACAAACATCACCATTTACTATTCTAACACTTTGTACCTAACTGAAAGAAGGGGATCTGATTTTGCAAGGAAAAACCCAGAAAATGTATCACACATCAGAGGATAAGCAAGGGCTGCCTGCCTGAAAGCATTTCATATAATATTTATTGGAAAAGTTAAAAGCAAAACTACTGAATTGATCTCTCAAAGCAGATTTCTAAGTTACAAAATACAAAGGATTAATACTGTGTAAAGTACTAGAGTTCTGTTGTATGAATATGATAGCTCAGAGCTCAAAACCCACAGTAATGTGGATTTCACAAAAGGCCTTATCATTTAGTTGGGGAGATTTTTTACACAGCCGACAGTGTTCCTTTAAAGTGCGTTCATGAATGCTGTCCGATCACCCCACAGATGGTGAAAATGTGTCCTCCTCCTGAATAAGAAGCGAGCACCCAGCAGGGGTTATAGGAGGGTTTCAGTTCTAATTGGAGGCAAGTAGTTCTATATCTCCTGGTTTACCGGCATATTCATGGAGATCAATTTTCTTTTTAAGAGATGGTGTGTCACTCTGTCACTGAGGTTGGGATACAGTGGCACAATCACAGCTCACTGCAGCTTTGACTTTCTGGGTTCAAGCGATCCTCCCACCTCAGCCTCCCAAGTGGCTGGGATTATAGGCACAAGCCACTGTTCATGGCAGGAAATCAATTTGGAGACAAAAAGGTATAAAGTTGACCTATTTTCTTATCCAAGGAATCAATAATATTTCAAAAACCAGTGAATATTTATGCCTGAGAAAAGTGTTCCTCATTTTTTCCTTGTCTCTCTGTTGACTGAACTGAGAATCTAGGTCTGAAGAACTGCAAAGGATCTTTAAAATTAAGCACTTTTAAAAGCCTTGACATTTTGTATAATTATTCAGATGGACCACTTGTTCACATTTCTTAAAGGTACTGATAGTGAACTGGATATCCGCAAGTCTGATTCTCTCTACCATATGTGGAAAAAGAGACTGGAGAGTAATGAGTTTCTATAAGACTGAAAGGAAACCCTGTATGTATTGATCTGCTGTCATACTGCTGAGTTCTTTGATAGGTTCTTAAAGACACAAAGAACTCATGGGCCAGTTGCATAGGAGGTCTGCAACGAGCTCCTGAAATCACATCTTTACAAAGGCAGCTCAGAACATTGGCTGTTTGGAGAAAGCAGGTCCTCCCAGGGAGGAAGGGCAACACTTCTCCTGAGCTTCATACTGTTAGATAGATCCCCAAGTAATGGAAGCAGCTTCAGATGTACTTGCTATCCGTAACTGGTCATTTTCTCCACAAAGCAAGGTGACAACTCTCTATGAGAAGCCAAGGAGATAATTCTGAATCATGTCATCTCACAGTTATGGCAAGAAGATTCTGTAGGGGAGAACGCATAATTTTTTTTCTTTCCCTTTTTGGGTTCTTAGTTGAGACACGCTGCTGAAAACAAAAGTCAGTTTAAGAAAAAAAAAAAACAAGCGGCTGGGCGTGGTGGCTCCCGCCTGGAATCCCAGCACTTTGGGAGGCCAAGGTGAGCGGATCACCTGAGGTCGGGTGTTCGAGACCAGCCTGACCAACATGGAGAAACCCCGTCTCTACTAAAAATACAAAATTAGCCAGGCATGGTGGCCTATGCCTGTAATCCCAGCTACTGGGGAGGCTGAGGCAGGAGAATCACTTGAACCCAGGAGGTGGAGGTTGCTGTGAGCCGAGATCGAGCCATTGCACTCCGGCCTGGGCAACAAGAGTGAAACTCCGTCTCAAAAACAAAAACAAAACAAAACAAACAAAAAAAAACAAGTGACATTTATTAACCTATGTTGTACCCATTATGCAGGAAAGAGAGACCTCAGTTCAAAAATTATTTCTCTTTCAAGTCAGTGGCTTAAGGGCTTTGCGCAAATAGTATTTTTTTTTTTTTTCTCAACAAATGATGCTGGAACAACCAGATAACCATACGCAAGTAATGAAACTGGACCCCTGTCTCATAACATATACAAACATTAACTCAAAATTGATCAAAAAGCTAAATGTAAGAGCTAAAACTATATAATTCTTGGAGAAAATATTGAAGTAAAGACAACACTGAACTCTTTTTTTTTTTTGAGACGAAGTCTTGCTCTGTTTCCCAAGCTGGAGTGCAGTAGCACGATCTCGGCTCACTGCAACCTCTGCCTCCCAAGTTCAAGCGATTCTCCTGCCTCAGCCTCCCCAGTAGCTGGGACTACAGGTGCCCGCCACTATGCCCAGCTAATTTTTGTATTTTTAGTAGAGACGGGATTTCACCATATTGACCAGGCTGGTCTCGAACTCCTGACCTTGTAATCTGCCCTCCTTGGCCTCCCAACGTGCTGGGATTACAGGCGGGAGCCACCGCGCTGGGCCTGCTCCAATAGTATTTTAACAAAGAGCCATAAATCCTATATAGCAACAAGACAAAGGAGAGAGCAGCTTGAGTGTTTTAAAAGATAGGAAAATGTGGGAAGGTAGTAAAATCTGTTCTCAGATTCCTCTGGTGCCTGCTGGTGATTTTTCTGGGTCAATAAACAAATGCAGTCTCCAGTAAGGAAGGATTGGTGTCCTGTCATCAGGCAAGTAGAGGCTGAAACAAGAGTATCTCCCTACATTTTCTGTGTCTTTAACAGTCCTCAATATGTTGGGGAGAAATATTTTGATTTCCTTTAATTCCCAGAGATCACTTTTACCAAGTAAAGAGTTGGAATCTCAAGATTCTAGGAGACTTTCCCATGGCCACACTGTTAGGGAATGTTGAAGGTATTTGGTATCCTTGTCTCCCAAGGCAGGGCTGCTTTACCACATCATGCCCATTTTCTTACCAAGGAGATAGTCTCATGTAATTTAAGAGAAACGTCACTTCCAGCAAATGCTTGTCTCCTAAGGCTGTCCACTTCCTTAGTTAAGGCATCTGTGGGGAGGTTTTGGAATCCTGGAGGGAAGAGTTGGACAAGATTTAGGGTGGATCAAGGAGGCCACATCTCTACATAGTTACCTGCTTTGTATCCATTGCTCCAATAGGGTCTTCTACCTTCTGGTAGTCTCCATAATACCAGAGGGATCGGGATTACTTCTCTGTATGCAAATCTTCACTAAATCCCAGTGCTTACTGAAGAAAGTGGGAAACTTCTTAAGCTGATTTTTAGTTTATTAGTTTAAAAGACCTCTCCAGCTACTTTCTTAAGATAAATTATCTTTTAATATGTTGGTTTTTGCTCCCACATCTTACCATAACTTCCATATTCTTCTTTCTGTGAATTCTATAAAATAGTAAGAAGACGCAGTACAAAAAGGCACACTCAAAGCCAGAGAGAGAGTGAAGAAGGAGGAGAGAGAGAGAGATTGAGAGAGCGAGACAGAAAGAGAACTTAAGAGAGACCTATAAGGTGTTGTAAAATTGTGAAATGATACTTACACTCTCCCAAAAAGAGTGTGGCATATATGAATACTTCCTATTCCTCATGCACCCACAAAAGACTATAATCCCTTTGCCTTTCTCAATTTCCCTTGAATTTCTCTTGTATATTGTCTGACCTATGTGGAAATTAAGACAAATGTATGATACCCAACAGTCTCAAACTAACAAATAAAATTGCTTATATATATATATAAAGAGCAATAACTGGGTAGATAAAAATTATATAGATGTTTGTGTTTGCAATAAATAGATAGAAATATCCACTGTTATTATTTAGAAGAAAAAAATGTGATGACCTGCCTAGTTTTCCAAAAATTTACAACACAAACAACAAAAGGATTTATTTTTGCGCAATTCACAGCCTATTTTGGCATCCCAGAAACCGCATATTAAATGAAATGTAACATTTTGTCATTGTTGTAAACATAACATTAAATTAAGTATGTTCCTCTTGGGCTTCATATTATAAATAATAGCATCAGCAATATTATAATTCCTGGTTTATTATTATTTTTTAAAAATGAACAATGATATGAAAATTTATAGTAGAAAGACCATATCGCCACATAATTCTGTTGAGTGATATAAAAGATCCATTTATTGATTGTGATAATCTTAGAGACCTGTGTTACCTTATTGTCAGAGTTTTAAAAGAGGTAAGAAAGGAGAGATTTCTCACTGGAGCCTTAATGAGACAGTTTCAGGCAGACAAAAATTAAAGGAATGCATTAAACTTGAAAGTCAGGCTTCATCTATCTAGTGGAAAAAAATCTTTTTAAAAGGTTCCGAAATACTCAACACAGATCAACTCACTGATTAAGTTATAATATTTCTCATGCATCCTGTTTTATTCAGCCAACAATGGGGATTGCTGAAATCTTGGGTCACCATATTATGATTGCAGTAGCTGCACATGGGCTGGGTCCACTCTTTTTTTTTAAATAATTCTTTTTAAACAGCCTCCCAGGAAAGAATAAAGACAACCCAGTGAAATGTCTGACAGATGGAAACCCAGATGCAAAGCCAAGTCACAGAGGAGTCAAGATTTCAATGGAGATGAATTTGGTTGTGCTCCCAGGAACAGAGATGAAACCACTCAACCATAGCCCTCAGTGCCCAGATAAAAGGATTCGGATTAATTTCAGGTCCACAGAGGTGGAGGAAAAGATTTCAGAATCTACCAAACAGGCATAAAAAAATCAGATGTAAATTAAATATGTTAAATACTCAAAATACCCAACTAAGAGATTAAAATTTGCTTGTATTAGAATCTATAGAAAATATTTTCACATCACTGTTCTCAAAGGAGGCTAAATGTTTCAAATAATGTGTTAAAATAATTTTTCCCAATTATTCTCTACTATACCAATTGCAAAATGTCTCCCCATTTCTATGTTTAATAATATGTAGTCGAAAATGATAATTCTAAAAACGAGCATCTACACTGAAGCTCTTTTAACATCAAATTGAAAGCTTGATCCTTATCATTTAATAGTAAATGAACAATTTATTTTTTGTGTTAAGAAACTGTTTCTTAAATTTAATCTTCTATTTTGTAAAACAATGCCAGGAGTAAAATTTACTTGAAGCAATTCATTGCTAGAATCATCATTTCTTGGCATTTCAACACAATGAAGCCTATACTTTGTAATAAATATGTCAATTCTACAACTTTTAAGAGTACATACTTTAAACCATGTGCAAAAAAATGAATCTCTACAATGTTTTCCTTTAGTTACACTTGTGAAGCATTTCATATCCTCAAACTTGAGGTAGCGAAAACTCTGATTTCCTTAAAACATCTTAACATTTAACAACTTTAGTCATACATGCAATGTGAATAAATACAATCTCTGAATAAATGTAATCATTCCAAATGCCTGTCATAGTACCTGACACATGATATGTGTTCAATAAATGCTTATTAAAAGTTAAATTGTCTCCTAGATACAAAGATGGGAAGAGGTAGCATTAGGAAAATGCCAAGTACAGACATGTACAGATTTGCGTGTGTATTGATTACTATGTCTAATGAGTAAAGTATTTTAGACAGCCATTTGAAGCTAAAAGAAATAGGAGACTGTATCAGCTCCCTTTTACACTTGGACCAAGGGATAAAGGGAATCTTGTATCACACAAAAGGAAATAGTAAAACTTACACCTGAGAAACTATACACTCATATTTTACAAACAGACATTATCTTCTCTATTAAATTTGTGTGTGTGTGCATCTGTGAGTCAATGTGCATATAATTATCTGATAAAAATTATTTAAAATGTGTATGCATATATTAATGTGAATAATAGGGATAGCTTCCCAAGGATATATATTTGGAACTTACTTCTTTAACAAAATTATTTTAAATACCCAGTAGCTGCCTTGATAAACGGTAGCTTTTTAGAGAAGAAAAGATTATTCTTTGGCTGAAACTCATTACTGTCTCTTGATCTAGGACTTAGAAGAACTACTAGCCGGGCCAAATCTCTCTGAATAAATATCTTATGCTGTCTGAGGAATCAATCACGCCCTAACATTCCTAACTCTGTGTAACTGTTTGAAGGGTTGCACTGCATGTTGCACATTCTATAAGTGCTTCTCTTCCTTATTGTTCTTCACCAAGATGTAAATGGACCCCAGATGGACAACAGCAGGTGCCTTCTTCATGCATCTCTACCATATGAAGAAAAGCAAACGTCTCTTTCTAGTGTGCTTTGGGACTGGATAATTGCCCTCTCTTCTCGCTAAGCTAATTTTATATAAAATGGACTTAAGTATGACAGAAAGAAAAACAGACAGAGATTCTATGAGAAACAGTACAAAATTGAAGTGAATTATGTGGGGAACAACAGTGCTGTAGTAAATTAACAAAAATATATTTTCATTCTACTTATGTGCAAAGCATTATCTTGTGTTTCCAAATCATTACTGCATAAAAAACTCCAGTTTATGCCTTATCTTTGCCAGCTTTAAAAACTTTACTATTAGACAATACCAATACAACTTATCAAATCAAATCGGAGTCACAGGAATCATAATCTAACTAATAACAAATTTTACTGATAACATGAGATACTGGTAATTGCAACAGGAAAAAAAAAATAGAGAAATTTGACCAACAATGCAGGTGCCCTTTCTTCTTCTATTAACACATTTTTTATTTCAAAATTAACATGTAAGGGGCTAATACATGCATCAGGGCATTACTTGCACAAAGGAAACCCTTTTGTTAAAGATTATTTCCTATTAACATTTCATTAACTTATGTAGACCAGGTACAACTGGCTAAAAGCATTTCATATATAAGGACTCTATTACTACCACATATCATTACTATATTGCCATTAGCATTTTTGCAAGAGTTTTGGAACAAATCATCCTTTTCTGTCTTTCCCAGGTACCTCCTGTGGAGAGAGGAAATAGATTATATGCTGTTAGAGCTATAAAAATACCCTAAAAGTGCTTTTTCTACTCTCTACTCTCATGCAGTCATGTATCTGGTATCAGACGATACCAGACCAGATGCGTGAGGCATGTTTTCCCACACACCAACCAATCAATTCTGCAGTGGATACCCACCAGATGTCTTTTAATTTAGATCAATTCTGACGCTCTCTATATCATGAAGGCTTAGTCTCACAGTACAGTCCC
Source organism: Piliocolobus tephrosceles (assembly GCF_002776525.5). Classification (NCBI taxonomy): domain Eukaryota; kingdom Metazoa; phylum Chordata; class Mammalia; order Primates; family Cercopithecidae; genus Piliocolobus; species Piliocolobus tephrosceles. The sequence continues at coordinate 10,087,200 of NC_045434.1, read as the reverse complement.
CGACTTGAGACCCCAGTTGCAAGTCTGGGCCACCACAAACTTCTGACCAACTGGCTATAAATCAGGGTTCCCATCACTTTCTCCTTGGGTTTGATTCATTTGCTAGAGCTGCTCACAGAACTCAGGAAACACTTTTGTGTGTTGGTTGATTGTAAAGGATATTACAAAGCATGTAGATGAATGGCCAGATAGCACAGTTGCAGAAGGCAGGTGTGTGGGAAGAGCTGCCATGCCCTCTCTTGGCCTGCCACCCTCCAGGAAGCTCCACGAGTTCAGCTATTTGGAAGCTCCCTGGACCCAGTCCTATCAGGTTTTTATGGAAGTTTAATTATATGGGCATGATTGATTAAATCATTGGCTATTGGTAATCAGCTTAACCTTCAGTTCCTTTCTCTCACCAAGGCTGGGGATGGAAATGAATGTCCCAACTCTCCAATCATGCCTTGTTCTTTCTGGTGACCAGCCCCCGTCTCACGCTATCTAGCCTCTCCTACCATCAGTTATCTCATCAGCATAAAAAAGACATCACTCAAGAGATTCTGAGGGTTTTAGGAGCTATATGTCAGGAAATTGGATAAAGACCAAATGTATATTTCACAGTATCACATAGGCCTTCCACGTTAACCTTTTTTTCCACAACCATAAAAAGCTTTTACCTCTTATAAGTTGGGAGTTTGTAAATTTTTTTTATTGTAAAATCACTACACAGATATAGCAAATCTGGAAATCCTAGAATGTATTAACACTGAAAAGTTAAAAAAGAGAAAAATCACAGTTCTACATCTATGGATAAACTGGTAATACATGTCTCCAAAACTTGTGTGTGTGTGTACTGATTTGCTTTAACAGGAATATTCAGTAAACATATGAAAACATATTCAACATAAGAGAAAGACACCACTTATCATTATATCATAATCAATATCAACGACATCAAATTTTCATTGCCTTGTCTTCCAATGTGTAGATCTTCTTTCATCTATCATCATTTTAGTTGGTTTCCAATATTTACTGTTTATATAGCACTCTAATGAAAATTTTCAATCAAATATCCCTGGGAACATCTCATGATTTTTATTTGATACATTCTTATATGAAACATGTGCAATTAAGGGATTTTAATTAAATATTATAGAATGTATAAATTTAAACCACCACTAAAGTATAGTGGTACCATTTTATTATAGTCATTTTATAATCATATATTCTCTTCGTAAAATATCTAAAGATTTAGATTGTTAATATTACACTACTTTCCATTATGTCTAGAGAATGTGGACAATTAGTTTATTCATGGTCTTTCCTAAATGCCCCTTGAAGATGTTACATCATTTTCATACTAATTTGAAAAAACACCACATATTTTAAAATGTTATAATTTTAATAAGTAATATTTTATAATTTTTTTTATATACAGAGAAACCTGATTTAACAATGGTTTGACTTACAAGTTTTCAGTTTTACAAAGGTGCAAAAGTGATATGCATTTAGATGCTCCTCAACTTATGATGGGGTTATGTCAGGATAAACCCATGACAAGTTGAAAACACTGTAAGTAAAAAAGTGTATATATGATTTAGGATATTTTCAACTTACAGTGGGATTATGGAAGAATTATTCCATCAAAGTCAAGGAGCCTCTGTATCTTCATCACAGTGTATTTTATAATAAAATTGAATGCTTTTACATAATCCATTGTATAATTGTGCATAGCATATTTATACATCATAAAGTGATATATTTATTTAATGCTTATGATATATTGTATTATATGTGGTACATATGAAATACAAAGTAGGTATTATATGTAATTTTATGTATTGGTATATTTATGTTCTATATTTTATATTTTATTGGTATTAAAAATTTTACATAATATATGCTACATAAAATATTTCACTTTGCAATAGATTTTGCCAATTATTTTTCTACTTATTCTATTGCTATTTAATTCTTTTTTCCTATGCACTAACAAATTTTTATGTATTTAAATAATTTTATACTCTGTTCCTTTGTATTTCTTCTTTAACATTTATTCATTTCAAATAGCTTATACAAATTTATAATTATATTTGAGTAATATATTTGATTCACTAGTCATTTTTATTTTTATTTTTTTGAGACAGGGTCTGGCTCTGTGGCCCAGCCTGGAGTGCAGTGGCGGGACCTCGGTTAACTGTAATCTCTGCCTCCCAGGCTCAAGTGATCCTTTGCCTCAGCCTTCTTAGTAGCTGGGACTCCAGGTGCACACCACCACGCTTGCCTAATTTTGGTATTTTGTTGTAGAGACAGGGTTTCACGAGGTTGCCCAGCCTGGTCTTGAACTCCTGAACTCTAGTGACCCATCTGCCTCGGCCTCCCAAAATGCTGGATTTGTAGGCATGAGCCACCATGCCCATCCTGTGATTCACTCTTCTTAATGCTATAATTTCTTTGGAAATAATTTGACTGCCATTAGCTAGGGAATATTTTTTCAATATCATTATAACTATTGTTTTTATTATTTATAAGAGGTTACTTCTAATTATTCTAAAATCTTATCTGATTATACACTTGTGTTTGTTTCTGGGATTTTTTTTTCTATTTTATTTTTGTCTATCTGTGCAGCACTTCTACAGTATTGATAATTGCTGCTTAAACATTCAATATCGGGTATTAGAAATTTATCATTGCTTTTATTTTCCAAATCATGTTAATTATCTTTAAGTCCTTTTTTGTCCAGAAATTTAGAATTACGTAGACATGTTTTTCCCCATTCCTTCTACATTTAAGACTATGTTTGAACTTCCATTACATTTCTGAATCAATTTGAGGCAAAAAATTACAAACAGAAAACAGTACTGTTGACTCTGGTGGGGTTCAGATTTCATCTTGAAGATAAAGCTGGTTTTCTTTCAAAGGGAGGAGCTGGATGAAATTTGGGAGACTATAGAACAATGTAAATTTGAAATCATCAGTTGTTTACTTAAAGGAAGCTAAAGATGTTTCTCCTAACACTCAGCGTTAAAGTATGGGAGAGGAAGGAGTTAGGGCTATTGGTTAAAAATAGATCAGCATTCTAGATTCAAACCCCTCCCTTTCCTGTATGGAAGGAGAAATGAACAAGAAAGAGACTCTCAGGATGTTACCAGGATGATGGGGTGTGTGTGTGTGTATGTATCAGGAAAGAGACCACTATTAGTCAGTAAATATTTAGCTCTAGCTAACGCAGTGAGTATGCCTTTTTTCATACCATTACATCAAAAAACAGGTACTGAACCTCAGAAGGGAGAAATATTTTTTAGGTAGAAATCCAGCACAAGAATGAAAAAGTCATATACAATTCAAAAATCTTAGAAGAAAATTAAGGATAATGCATTTTTATTTTAATTAAGGAAATATATATTTAAAAGTTGTAATAATTATAGCTATAAAACATGAAACTAATTTTACTGTTAAAATTGTAAAAGTAGTAAATATGAAGAAGCTATACAAAATAAATATATTTGTAACACGTACAACAGACAAAATATTGGTTTCTAGAATATGTTTCAAAACCACTACAAATTAATAAAATCAACAAAAACATTAACTGAAATTCACAAGAAAATTCACAAGAATATTCAGTAAACATATGAAAACATATTAAACCTCAGTAATAATCAGAAAAATTGAAATTACTGCCAAGTAAATTAGTATTTTTTACATACTGATTTTAAAATAAAATGTGTGATAAGACTAAGTGTTGGCAGGTTATGTAGCTGCAGAAATCATTATATATGGCTGAGCAAGTCTACCCTGGTATGTCCACCTTAGACAAATAATTATAATCTAGAATTACAAAAAAGAAATAACACATATCTACCAGAGATACACACAACAATTTCATACCAGCATTGTTATAGAAGAATTAGAAGCAATCTATGTTGCAACAGTAGGAAAATGGATAAATGAGCTGTAGTATATTTATAAAAGAAAGAGTCTAAACAGAGAAAATGAATGAACTAGAACTACACCTTTAACATATATGAATACTTTTCAAAAGAAAACAATTTGCTTGAGATTATATACAATATTTTCCTATTTATACAGGGTTTAAAAGAGAGAAACAATATTATAAAGGTACCATGATACTTGCATTGCAGGACTTTTCCTTAATTCAGCTAAAGACGGTATCTTTGTCCGTCCCACAGCCACAAACATTTAGGCTCACAGATGGTTTGAAGGATGAGTGAAGCAGGGTTTTATTGGGTGAAAAGGAAAAAAACGGGGAAACAGGACGCTCTGCAAGGCCAGAGTCCCTGCTAGAGTGCTTCCGCCCAGCCGGTCTAATTTCAGGTTCCACACAGGAAGGGGAGGGGCCAGGCTGCACCCAGCTGCAAATGTCATCAACTTCCTGAGGCTCCACCCAAGTGTGCAGGCGAGATAGTTTTCCGGAGACCCCCTCCCACCTGGCTGTCTTACTCCCCCTGTCTAAAGAAGTACATCTAACCGCGGTTAGAATAAGGATAGGGTAAGAATGAAGACCAATGTTAACTGCTTCCTGATGACAGGGGGGCGCTGTTTTGGGGCGGCATCAGTCAGAGCTCCCTCAGAGCCCATTTAAGGGTTCCCAGCAGAAGGGGCCATCGTCAGAGGCTCTGGTTGCATGACTAGTTGCAGTTTGATGGCCTGAAGACAAGAACAGACGAACCAGGTTATTGGAAAACATGTATCAAAATGAAACAAGGGGAGGGGTAAGGAGAGCTCAAAAATGCCGAGGCTTTTTTTTTACCAGTTTGTACAGGGAGAAGGAGGCCAAAAGCTTGACCGGTAAAAAAAAAAAAAAACTTCACCCTTTTGCAGGCACACTGGGCTTCTGTGTTCCCTTCCCCTGAGCCTAATCTCAAGCCAACCAGTTTAAGGTTTGGGAAACTCTTTCTAGTTAACTCTAGTTTGGAGGATGCATCTGAGACAAGTGTCCCATGGTACGGGGGCACAATTACCTCTCTGTGAAGAGAAGACAGAGAAGGGGAAAGGAAAAGAGAAGGCATTTTTAAAAGGAGTCCCAGGGGTTCAGGATGCATTTGAAAGGGGTACAGAGTGAAAATGAATGGCTACCCATCTAGAAAGACAAGCAGGCATCTATGGCTCCCTTCACTTCCTAACAAATACCCCCAGGTACTTGAGGGAGAGATGGAAGAGCGTCCTTTTTCCATCTTCTGTCCTTGCATCCCCAAGTTCTGGAGACCTTGGTAGGTGCCACCATAAGTACCAAAGCAGCTTGCACCCATGAAGCTGGGGGACCTAGAGAATAGGAATTATCTACTTTCACCTATGCCTCTATCATCCCTACTGTAAGTAGCCTTGGAGTTCCCTAGACCTCTTTTATGCCATGGATATTAACATGGCCTTTATCCATGAAACAGGAAGCCTGGGTTGGCTTAATGGGCAGGAATCAGCTACACTCACTTGTGCTGTGCCTTTTAACTTCCATTATTGTCTGCCTCTGGATCCCTCAGATCCAGGTTTCCTTCTTAGGGCTTTGACCCAAAGCTTGGAATTGCATGGACTCCTTATGATAAGCTGAATGCTAAGGTAAAACTGTGGAATTGAGTCCTCTTGCAACAAAGGAGAGAAAAGGATGTCTTGTGACACACCCAGATAACTGGTGGCTATAGTTATGTTTGCTAGGGTTTCGGTGCATGGTGCTTGGCTTTGGTTAGGGTCCTTGGTCTCACTCTCCCAAAAAGGAAACTTCCTAGTGATGGGTATTCTATTTATTCCCATCACCTGGCAGGATTTGCAGGATTAATTGCTCAGAACTAGAATATTGATCCAGATTTCTACATTACCCATCCCTCTTGTTCTTTCTGAGCTGCAGCTGGGGATTCCCGGTTGGTTCACAGGAACAAGCAGGGTTAGTCTAAAAATGTAGGCAAAAACTTAAAAACAACTAGTGAGTTTAGAATTTAATGACAAATGCATGATAACTTTTGAAACATAATTTCTCTCCAGTCCTCATTTTTGTTAAGAAAAAAACCATGATAGGACCGAGATTTTTGCAAAATAGATTTTAGCCTTATACTTGACCTGATTATTTGCATGAAGTGCAGCAGGAATAATTATTTCTACAGAGGCCTTTTAGATTGGCTTTGATGGAACGCTGTTCCTAGAGGGATCTCAGATAAGACCTTTTAAAGCCATGCTTAACCATGGGTTTATCCTCAAATATATGTGAGTTGGGTCATCATCTCCTCTTACGGTCCCAAGATAAACTTGGAGCTCCTGGACCTGTTAGAAAGTGATATTCTTTACTGACCACAGGTCAGGAACCTGTACAGGGACTGAGTATGAGGCCAGTTTCCTCATGGGGTTTTTATTGGCTCTGCCAAGTCAAGATTGACTCCTTAAAGGGAAGTATACCCTTCCAGTCAAAGCCTTGGTAAAATGACCAGTTTTTCCAATTGTTTTCTGTTTCAAAAGAAAAATTGATTCTTATTGCACTGATGCAAACAACTATATTGCCATAAGAATACTCACAGATAGTTTCCAAATTCTAGAGAAACCAGGCAGAGAGAAATAAACATGCTACAAATTTTGATCACAGGAGTGTATACTTTACTTATTAATGACCATAAATAGTTCAAAATACGTTTCCTTGACTGTGAAAAGCAAAACAAGGCTCAGCAATATTCCAAGCAAAAGTCAAAAGGATTTACTTCAGCTTCCTGAGTTCAGTCCATCTAGTTAACTCTTGTTTTGCTTGATATTTGTGAACATTCCAGCTCTTTGAGTCCTGTAAATTTTCCTTTATTCCAATATTACAATCTCAAAAGTTTTCAGAAGCCTGTATTTGAGAGCACCTCCAAAATTCTGTAGCTTATTGTAAACCATCGTTTGAAAAAGATTAAAGCAAGACAACAATTGTCTGTGAATAGCAAAATGCCCAGGGTAGTGACAGTCAGAAACACAATTGACAAAAATGTTTGGTTATCTCTGTGGTTTGCAATAACTTAACCTTAAGTATGATTGGTAGCATATACTTAGACATTGGAATGTTAGAAATCTCATACAATTTTGGAACATATAATAGCATTATTTACCAAGATATAACCCAAAGAACACTGAACATCATTTTGACAGTCCTATGTACCTAAACATGTCAAAGAATCCTGTTTACCTCTCTTTTCTGGACACTTCAGGGGCCCTCTCAAAGTACTCAAAAAGTCAGGTGCCAGGGAAGACAATTTTGAAGCTGAAGTTTGATTTTGGGAAGGCTGTTAAATGTTCAAGATTTAAAACACTTGATATTATAAAATAGAATTCCAGATTACCACAAATTATTTATTTTGCAAAAATGATGACTCAGAAAATGTAAAGAAGCAAAAACCTTCTATAACCCTTTAAAAATTTTGCCAAAGAGCAGCTAGTGTTGTATTAAACCCTTGTTATGCTTTTATTTCAATACTCAATTTACAGAAAAACCATATAATACGGTTTTTTGAATTTAGTCAGTATGTTCACACAGAGGACCTCTTCAGCAAGGTTAATTTTCACAATTCTTCCATCACTTCTTTGAACCTTCAGTTTTTTAATAATTTAACTCAAAACAATCCTTTAGCCCCAGGCAAAAATTTACATTTTCATGCCTTCTTATAACCTTTTACTGAAAAACATATTTCACTGTTCGTACACTCCTTGCATGCAAATCTATTTCCAGTAGTCTCAATTACATGTTATAATGGTAACTCCTAGTAATTTTTAACATTAATTTAAAACCTGGTAAATTGTTTTAATTGCGTGCTAACTGCAGCCAAGGTTTGCCTTCTTAATTAAGGACGTGATTAGTTCCATATGTCCCCAGGCCCTACCAGCTGTGAAGCAGAGGAGACAGTTTTTAAAACCCAAACAGCAGTTTGTAACCTTAAATCACTTAGCAAACCTTGCATCTTACCTACATTTTACCAATAGTCTTTGGGGGCTGTTTTTATTTCTCAAAGATTAAAGTCATGTGAACTGAAAGGCACCACAGCTTTTAACTTCCCTTAAGAAATACTTGATCCCAGGGCTTGTCTTTTTTAGGACAAATTAATTAGAGATCTTTTTAAAGACAGCACACACAGTATACACACAGACAGGCAGAAGAAAATTCAGTTGCTGGGTGAGGCCCTTTAAGAGACAGGGCTAGGAAAACATGCAGATATCAAACCAGAGAAGGATCATCCTCTAAGGCAGGATTGCTCAACAAACCTTGCCAAGCAGTTACTGGCCACGCCCCCAGGATGTAAAACAAGATGGAGGCTTGCAGCACACACCATACAGACATGCAAAGCAAGCCAGGATTGGCCACAGCCCAAGACTAGCCCCAGAAATCCTTTTTCACAACTTAAGCTTTACAGAGACTAAGTTTACTGCTGACTGGGTGTGAAGAGGAGAAAAAAAAATGGTTTAAAAATGGCTGGGGAAGAACCTGTTATTCTTATGCAAGTGGTTCCTCCACCAGGGAGACAAGTTTAATTGCTGTGGGTCAGAGCGGGCCTCCCTGGTGCAGGGAGGAGGATATCCTGTGAGTGTGTGGCAGAAAACGCCAGCCAGCCACTCGTGGCGCCTTGGGCCAGGTATCCCAGCCCTGGCAGGGAGGGGAGGGTGTTGGGGAGCCACTGCACACCAGTTCCTTCCAAAAAAGGGAGAAAAGGCTAGGAAAAGGCCCCTAACCCTAGGAGCAATAGTGGGGTGGTGACATGGTGACCTCTACCCTCAGAAGCCGGAGGATGAGAAGGCTCAGAAGAGAGAGGTAAGGGAAAGAATTCTTGGCATGCATTTCACTCACTGTTTCTAGCGCCCCCACATTGCATACCAAAAATGTTGCGGGACTTTTCCTTAGTTCAGCTAAAGACGGGGGTCCTTGTCTGTCCCATGGCCACAAAAATTTAGGCTCACAGGCAGTTTGAAGGGTGAGAGAAGCTGAACTTTTTTGAGTGAAAAGGAAAAAAGGGGGGAACAGCGATCCTCCACAAGGTCAGAGTCCCTGCTAGAGAGCTTCTTATCCACAGCTTGAATTCCAGGTTCCACACAGGAAGAAGAGAGGCCAGGCTCCTCCCCACTGCAAACAACATGAACTTCCTGAGGTTCCACCCCAGTGTGCAGGACGGTTGGATTTTTTTTTTTTCTGGGGATCCTCTCCCACCTGGCTGTCTTGCATGGTTTTTTTTTGTTTTTTTGTTTTTTGTTTTTAAGTGAAAGTTCATACTCTGGCTAAATGTGTAGGAATTTCCAGTGGTGATTACCTCTCAGGGAGGTAATGGGAGATGATGATAGAGAGTGAATATGTGATGTGCATTTTACAGTCATGGCATATTTTTTCTTTAAGCTCTATATCTTGTTATACAATTTGTTTTCCTGACCTATCTGGAACTTCTCTGCTCTCATAACAGCTTCCCCACGATTCATTCATACCAGCTGGAAGATTCTACTTGGCCTTGTCAGTGTTAAGTCTTTGAGGAATAGCCTCCTTAAGGAAACAGCAGAAGTGTCTTTTTGTTTATTCTCATGGCATCCAGAATCCTGTTTCACTGAAAAGTTTAATGCCACTTGCTTGGATCATTGTGGCCTCCGTTCCCAGAACCTCTGCTGCTTGTCCTCAGGGTGTTTCTATGGCTTGAAACCCTGTTAAAAATCCTTCCCTGCTTAATTGTTTTAAGCAGTTTCTTTTGAGGATCTCTTACCTATTAGTAAAGATAAATCTTCCTTCCCTTCACATTACATTGTTTGAAACAACTCTGTATGTATTTTTGGCATTTAATTATTCAATTATAAGTGAATATAATTTTTTAAAGAAAGTCAGTTGACAGTTTCTTTGGGGGCATTTCTTTGTTTTTTGTTTGTTCAAGGGGTGTTTATGCTGGGATTCATTCTGATTTCCTTCTCCTTTCTTGCCCTGACATGTCCCCAGAAAGCCTCCTCTTCTAGAGTCAAGGTGATCACCTTAAGTTCCTGCTCTTCTATGGCAAGTTAACACAACCTTCTCCAACTCTGAGCCCAGACCCTGAAAAGCTCTTGATCACTCCTATAATGAGAAGGCTGCAGATGTTCTCCCTAGGCTTGGGCTTGAGTAGATGCAGTTGATGGCTATAAGTTCAGGGCTCTTTTCTAGAGATGTAAACTCACTTTTATATTTTCCTACTCACCCACCAAGAGACTTTTTCTATTTACTACAAGTGGGAAATTAATGCAGAAAAGACGGCAAGGGACAGACTTCTTTAGTTTAGCAATGTAGGGGTAGGGGAAATATGTAATTCTTAGTAGTCTAAGTGTCTGCGGTAGAAATATTATGGACTGTACCAGTGTGCAAATGAAAAACTCTGCATTAATACCCATGCAATGTTCATCTTATCACCAGATTTAGTTCTAGAAACATTTCTTACGGGACTGTTCACTGCATTTTATTGTTGAATACTCTCAGCTCCAGGTGAAACATACTGAAGTGTGAAATGGTCAATTATAACCGGATAAACAAAGTCGCTTGGATAAAATATTATTAAACTGCGTGGTTGGTTGTTTAGTGTTCATTTTTCTTTATCTCAGGGCAGGGGGTATACGGAATAGAAGAAGGATTTGACACTTTAGGAAGATGACTTCGTGAACAAATTCACAGTTACCAAGACTAAAACATTTCATGCTGAGTTGTTTAAAACCGTTTTCACATCAAATATTTCATTACTTCCCTGTTCTGTAGAATCTTTCAAAGTTTGAATTTCTGTGAGGTAGACCTTACACGATTCTCCCCCTTTAATACCTTTGGAGAATGAATTTAATCTTGGAAAATACTCTCAAACATTGATATTTTGGAAAGTAAATTCAGAAGGGAATATCAGGAACATAATTTTAAGTGGTTTTTAATACATACCCCTGAAGCTTGAGATAGGTATCACACTTTGATGCATATCCTGTGTTTGCTGAAATATCACTTATGAAACCTGTGATTCCTTGACTGAGAGCTTCATTTAGTATCTTATTTATGATTCGCTAGCTGATGGTGCTCCAAAGAAGTGCTTATCTCAAGCCGTACGAGTAATATTTCTGAACTATTTTTTGAGATCATAGCAGACAAGAATGTCTGACAGTATAGGCTGGTATTTTCTGGGACATCTGCCTGCAATTAGAATTTTATTTGGGAATAAATTTAACCAAGATGGGAAACAAACTTTCTCCTTGTAAGTCTCCTACTCATTTTTCAAGTAGTAATGTCATCCTTCAGACACGTTCAATTAGTGATCTTTGTGGAGTTTTGTGGAGTTTAATGGCTATGGAGGCTAGGAACATAAAACCTTTATGTAAACCATAACTATCATTTGTTTTTGGTGTTCCAAAAGAGATTTGTGACCAAGCAGTGATGGCAAATAGAAATTCCCTTCCCAATTTGTTGGCTGGTGTGCCTAACCTTCTACGTTCCAGATCTACTACCGTGGCTGGAAGAGATACAGAGTGAAGGTTATTCGAGTGCACAGGTATATATGAGAAATAGAAGAAAAGAGGAAGGCAGGGAGAAAGAGAAGAGAGAGAGAGGAGAGAGAGAGAGAGAGAGAGAAGGAAATTAGAGTTAGAGCTGCCTAGTGAGATGAAACAGAAAAGATGACTCCAGTTATTAGTTATACTCATGGCCCTCAACAAACTCTACCTCCTGGAATCAGATGAGCATCCTCTTGAAGTGAAGCCTAAAGTCACCATACTGACTCTAGATGTTTCTTAGCTGTCAAGAAAGCCCCACGGATGATTGCTCGAATGCAAACATGTTAAAATGTTGGTTCGAGGGATTCTATGTTTATATATGGTGTCTTTTTTTTTTTTTTTTTTTTTTTGAGATGAGTTTCTTGTTTTGTCACCCAGGCTGTAATGCAATGGTGTGATCATAGCTCACTCTAGCCTCAAACTCCTGGGCTCAAGCAATCCTAAGTAGCTAGGACTACAGGTGTGTGCCACTACACCTGGCTAACGTTTTTATTTTTGATTTTGTAAAGACAGGTTCTATGTTGCCCGGGCTATGTCTTGAACTCCTGGCCTCAAGCAATCCTCCCACCTCAGCACCCTGATTAGCTAGGACTACAGGCATGCACCACCATGCCTGGCTAACTTTTTATTTTTTATTTTTAAGATAGGGTCATGCTATATTGACCTGGCTGGTCTGGAACTCCTGATCTCAAGCAATCATCCTGCCTCAGCGTCTCAAACTGTTGGGATTACAGGTATGAGTTCCTGCACCCAGCTGTGCCTTTTACACACACTAAAAAATCTCAACCCATGATGAAACATCTTAAATATTGGCAAGAAAATTTCATTTCTCTGGAGCAACAATTTTACTTAGGTTGAAAATACTGTCTTCTTTTGAGTGTTTATGTCATCCACCTGGGATTATTTCTGGCTGTTCAACCAGCAGCTGGTATATTATACTGTCATTAACTTGTTTCCAAGACAATTACCTCTGCAAATATTGTGGGCAAATATGTGCAAGTGTGTACAACTGTGTTTGTGCATGTGTTTGGGGCAGGGTACAGAGTATACAAATGTACATGTGAACACACAGGGCTCGAAAAAGAAGAAAAGAATATTTTGTCACTTTCTTACATTGATTTGCACAGGGATAAAGGACATAAGTCAGGCTTATATCCTTGTCTCTGTGTAAATTATCTTTGTGCTTCAAATAGTTGCTTGCATATGGTGACTTAACCTTTCTTCAACTCAGGAAAAAAACATTTCTGCATTTTGAAATATGTAAGGGCTGAAGCTTGTATTATTAAAAATAGACATTTTTATTTTAAAACCTAATAATTAAATGTTAAATCAACAACTTTAAAAAGTAGATAAAATCTTGAATTGAGATAGGACTTTTCCTGTTTTCCTATGTCTATTGCTTATTTCTTTTCATGTATAAATAATTTTATTATATTTAATAAACTAAACCCTCAAACTTAACAAATATATTTTGAACATGAGGATAATAATTTTGTCCTACACTGAAGTAAATTTTATTCTGGATCAAGGCCTTTCTTCTGGTGTAATAATTTTGTAAAACTTTTAAAGTTAAAAATGATATTGCAAAACTCAAGATAGGTTCTAGTTCAGCCAAAAGTTAATTTATTTTCCTGATAGCTAGTTGAGCCAATTTGGATGATGTACATCTCTGAACCAATTAAATGGAGAAGGCATTAGAATTTTCAATAAATGTATAGTTCTATAACAGAAGCAATAAACTCATACATCATGAATTAAAGTGTTGAAAGAATGGTATCATTCCAGCAAAACTTTTGTGCTATTATCAGAATATGGTAAATGGATACTGGGTAGCAAATATAGAAAAAATTTCTAACTACATTGACACAATCTTTTTTCTGCCTTATCCCTCAGCCATTGCTAAAAGCACCAAAACAAAACTAAACAACACAAAAACAACCCACGTACCTTCAGGGATTTTATTTTTTTTGGAATGAGCAGATGGAGAGTTTACCGAAAACAACAGAGCAATGAGCTTGTTTACCGACCTCTTTCTCCCGTTTAATCAAACCCTTTTCCATTCTCCTGTGAGTACCAAGGCCCTCAAAGACAGTAGCATATACATAAGCTATCCGAGAAAAACGAGCACTTCTGAAGAGTGACCAAAATGAGTGAACATCCAAACATTTGTTGACAAATTTGTACTATTATATTTTTGTTTTTAATTTTACTTGTCCTTAGTGTGATATAATACATATTTTTTCAAGTTGCCATGGATTTCTATCTCCCAAGATGCGCTGTTAATCAATCTACTGATTATAATCCAATTAACCAATTAAAGGCAGATCTACACACCAAGAAAGGATAATTTATCATAAAGATAAAGTATGTGGATAATTCAAAGTAAAACTACAAACTCGTTGAGTAAGAACTACATTCATTTAAGGATCATTGAGTAGCTTTTGTTGCCCAAAGACTAATGCTCCAATGCAGTTCTCACTTTGAGGCCTTTCAAAAGGGGCAATTAATTGGTAACATATTTGGGACACTGACCTGAGTTGCCCAAGCAAAGTATGAACTTTGTTTTTATGAAAGAAAGGTTAAGGAAGTAGTTAAATCAGGTTAAATAATATTTCTTTATCTTAATTTAATTTTATATCTTTTATAATTATTAAGTGTGCTTCCACCTGATTCTGTAAGACTTTTCTAATCTTTATACCACTTACATGACAAAGAACATATGCTCTGTATGCTCAGTGTCTGCCTGCCAGCTAGGTGATAGCTAAATTGGTTGGATCTGTCTGTATAAATAATCTCCACAACAAGTGCAGCGAAAGTGGATTAAACGAAATGAAAACAGTAGGGCAGAAAGGTCGTCGGCAAAGCCTGAGTCCTGTCCTCTTGCTCTCTTCACCAGACAATGTGAGCCTCACCACTTGCTCCACCTTCTCCAGCAACTACCAGTCCCTGAACTCTGTCCAGGTGCCCAGCGGTGGCCCCCGGCCAATCAGCAGCGCAGCCAGCCTCTGTGCAGGCGCCCGGGTCTCTGGTTCCCAGATCTCTGTGACCCGCTCCACCAGCTTCTGCGGCTGCACAGGGTCTGGGGGCCTGGCCATGGGGATGGCCAGGGATCTGGCAGGAATGGGAGGCATCCAGAATGATAAAGAGACCATGTAAAGGCTGATCAACTGCCTGGCCTCCTACCTGGACAGAGTGAGGAGCCTGGAGACGGAGAACCGGACACTGGAGAGCAAAATCTGGGAGCACATGGAGAAGAAGGGACCCCAGGTCAGAGTCTGGAGCCATTACTTTAAGACCATTGAGGAACTGAGGGCTCAGATCTTTGCAAATACTGTGGATAATGCCCGCATCGTTCTGCAGATCGACAATGCCCATCTTGCTGCTGATGACTTTAGAGTCAAGTATGAGACAGAGCTGGCCATGCACCAGTCTGTGGAGAGCAACATCCATGGACTCTGCAAGGTCATCGATGACACCAGTGTCACTCAGCTGCAGCTGGAGACAGAGATTGAGGCTGTCAAGGAGGAGCTGCTCTTCATGAAGAAGAACCATGAAGAAGAAGTAAAAGGCCTACAAGCCCAGATTGCCAGTTCTGGATTGACCATGGAGGTAGAGGCCCCCAAATCTCAGGACCTTGCCAAGATCATGGCAGATATCAGGCCCCAATATGATGAGGTGGCTTGGAAGAACTGAGAGGAGCTGGACAAGTACTGGTCTCAGCAGATTGAGGAAAGCACCACAGTGGTCACCACGCAGTCCGCCGAGGTTGGAGCTGCTAAATCGATGCTCACAGAGCTGAGAGGTACAGTCCAGTCCTTGGAGATGGATCTGGACTCCATGAGAAATCTGAGGGCCAGCTTGGAGAACAGCCTGAGGGAGGTGGAGGCCTGCTACACCCTGCAGATGGAGCAGCTCAACGGGATCCTGCTGCACCTGGAGTCAGAGCTGGCACAGACCCAGGCAGTGAGACAGCGCCAGGCCCAGGAGTATGAAGCCCCACTGAACATCAAGGTTGACTTGAAGGCTGAGATCGCCATCTACCACCACCTGCTGGAAGACAGTGAGGGCTTCAATCTTGCTGATGCCGTGGACAGCAGCAACTGCATACAAACCATCCAAAACACCACCACCCGCTGGATAGTGGATGGCAAAGAGGTGTCTGAGACCAACAACACCAAAGTCCTGAGGCATTAAGGCAGCAGAAGCAGGGTACCCTTTGGGGAGCAGGAGACCAATAAAAAGTTCAGAAGTAAAAAAAAAAAAAGAAAAATTAATATAAATCGTCATTAAAATAAAGGCTGATTTTTTTGGTCAAGAAGGATCGAAAAACTGCAAAAACATCCGATTCCCAGTATAAATGATTAAAAGCAATTAACAAATTCTACAAAGAAATGGGGATCTATGTACAGTACAGAAGATGTTTCTATAAGACAGTATAGGGAGCATATTTATTCCAGTAAATTTTACAGGTTAGATAGTTTCTCTAAACAATACAAATGACCAATATTGACTCCACTCGGGATGACCAACCATTTGATTTACATGGGACTGAGGGGGTTCACAGGCTTTCACCACTAAAACTGTAAAAGTCAAGTGGAAAACTAGGATGCATTGGACATTCTCAATCATATGAAATAGGAGAATTGTATACATCACTGTCTGTCTAAGTAAGTGAGTAGTCTAAATATTCATGCACTTCACCATCAAAGGTATCAGACCTATGTCATTTTACAGCTGAGTTTTACCAAGCTTTCAAGAAATAATCCTCAATTGATGTAAATGTTTTATGAAAGAAGAAAATAGCAAATCTTGCCTGCTTGAATTATTAAATATATAGTAGAATATGAATAACAAACCTGGAAAATGACAGTATAAGGAAAATTTGAACAATTTCACTTTGAACATTAATACAAAAATCCTAATGACATATAACTTACTGAAGCCACAATATAGATGAAATATATATTGTAATTATGTAAGATGAATCACAAATGTGAAAAAGTTACATCAGAGTTTATATCGATATAATTTACTACATTACTAGATTATATGAAAGAAACTTCTAACCATTTCAATAGATGCAGAAAAAGCACTAAATTGTATGCTCACTTTGGAGTAAACCTGTTAGTAAATTAGAAATAAAAGGGAGTTACCTGATCTGAAATTTCTCCTATCAAAAGTCTATGAACAAATATACGTGTGTGTGTGTGTGTGTGTGTGTGTATGGATAGAGCATTACAGGAATTAGCATTAAAGTCAGAGATACATTGTTTTACAACATTATAATTATACATTATAGTACCAACATTATAATGGTGGTACTAAACAATGCAATATGATAATTAAATATATAGTGTAAGAGAGTAAGAGATGAAGGTATTCTTAAATAAGACATGAACATAAACACAGGAAATACAATGTAATAGAAAAAGTGATAGAAAGTATAAAAGAGTTTTGCAAAGTTACTGCACACAAGGTCAAATTACAGAATTCATCAGTGCTCTGCACAGCAGCCATAGTCATTTAGAATATCTGGCAGAAAAATTATCCCATACAAAATAATAACAAAAAAATAGAGCTCCTAGAAATAGATGTAATAAATGTACATGATATTGAAAGCAAATGAACAAACAAAATTCAGATGAGTTAAAGACTCAAATGTAAAAAGATAAAAATTGTGTAATTTTTGAAGAAATTATAAGATACTTTGTTTTCAGGATATGGAATGATGTCTTAAAGAAGATGAAAAAAGAATCACAGGATAAATATTAATAAATTCTATCACATTAATATTGATTATATCTTTGTCAAAAATTTCTACAAAAATGGAAAAATAGAAGGCACAAAAAGAAAATATTTCAATGCACATAAATTATAAAATGTTAATATTAAGAAGATATAAAAATTTACATATTACTAAATTAAAGACAAGCCTAAAATCATCAAAAATATTACTATGCACTTCTTAGAAAAGAAGTTCAAATGGTCACCAGTAATCATTGCAAGGTAAACTAAAATAACAATAAAAAATAATTTATCTTTTATCAGTTTAGCCAGTATGTAAAAGTCTGACAATAGCAAGCTTTGGTCAGGACATGGAAAAGAACTACTCTAATTTGCCTGTAGAAAGATTAAGTTGGTAGCACTTCGTGAACACAATTTTATGATACTCTCATTTGGCTCAGGATTTCTACTTCCAAGCAACCTAAGGAGATACTCCTAAGAATGTTGCAAGTAAGGCTGGGTGCGGTGGCTCACCCCTGTAATCCCGGCACTTTGGGAGGCCAAGACAGGCCTTGAGGTCAGGAATTCAAGACCAGCCTGGCTGAAAATACAAAAAAATTAGTCCGATGTGGTGACACATGCCTGTAATCCCAGCTACTCAGGCGGCTGAGGTAGGATAATCGCTTGAACCTAGGAGGTGGAGGTTGCAGTGAGCCGAGATCATGCCACTGCGCTCCAGCCTGGGCGACAGAGCATGACTCTTTCTCAAAAAAAAAAAAAAAAAAAAAAAAAAAAAGACTGTTGAAAGTAGAATTATTTAAAAGAGCAATATTTGAAAAAAATATATATATAAAGACCCATTAATAGGAGATGGAGAAAACATGACATAGTGATGTAAGAGGCTATTTGATCATTAGTAAGAATGAAATAGATGCAGGGATATCAATAAGAATAAATCTCAGAAACAACAGAAATTATATTTAAAAGGTCAAGCAATTCAAATTGTATGATTAGTAATAATATTAAGGCACACCACTCCTAAAATTTCATGGATGCGTATGTATGTCATCACTATAGAAAAGCAACATTAGGCTGGGCATGGTGGTTCACACCTGTAATCCCAACGCTTTGAAAAGCTGAAGTGGAAATATCACTTGAGCCCAGGAGTTTGAAGCTACAGTGAGCTATGATCCTGCCACTCCCCTCCAGCCTGGACGACAGAGTAAAATTCTGTCTCAAAAAGAAAATAATGATAATCATATTTTTTTTAAAAAAAATGGCTAGAAAATATCCATGGTAATGCCTGAATGTTGATACCATTTGAGAGAATGAGAAGCTGGATGTATATAGGCACAATAAGCTTTAACTCTATTTATAAGGTTTTATTTATTAAATAAAATCTAAAACAAAAATATAAAATATGTAATATTTTAATTCTATGTGTTAGACATAATTAGAAGCATCATTTTATTCCATGGATTTTCTGTTTATAAGATGTGACTCAATATAAAAAGTGTTACAAAAACAAAAAGTAGTCTAAAACCTACATAACTTATATGCATCTTTAAAATTAAAGGTGCATTGAATGGATTATAGCTAAAGGATTCAAAAAATAATTCACATTCACTCCCACCCAGTCTCTCAGATTTCTTCTGACATACATTTTTTGAAAAATAATGAACTGCTCCCTAGATACCTTTGTCTAAACGTTAACAATCCTACAAATAATTTTCTTTCTCCGAATCTTATTCCAAGAATATTATTATTCTTCCTAATCTGATGGTCTTCTTCAGTCATTTCAGCTCTTCACAGTTGTCTTTTTCATCCTCCCAGGATACCAAATTGCTTAGGAAATGCTTTGAGTTTTATATCAAACTGTCTCTGGAACCTGGCACTTATTACCACTCGCACTGCACATGCATTAGAACCCAAACATTTCATCTATCTGTCTTCTAAATATATGTTATAAAAATATATAATATAATTTATATGTATTCTACATATATGTTATATATAAATTCATATAATATGTACATTTATATTATGTCTAAATATATAATATCATGTATAATACCTACAAATGTACAAATACAGAGAAAGAGATATGGATAGTACAGTTGTCTCTTTTTAAAGGTAAAATGACTATAATTAGTATAAAAATAACATATATTACCCCATCTCTACTAAAAACACAAAAAATTAGCCAAATGTGGTGGCAGGCCCCTGTAGTCCCAGCTACTCGGGAGGCTGAGGCAGGAGAATGGTGTGAACCCGGGAGGCGGAGCTTGCGGTGAGCCGAGATGGCGCCACTGCACTCCAGCCTGGGTGACAAAGCGAGACTCCATCTCAAAAAACAAACAAACAAACAAACAAAAAAAGTATTCATTTTATATATTTCTAAACTTAAGCAGTATAGGAAGGTACAAAGAAGAAAATGTGAAATAATCTGTACATCAAACACCTATGACATGCGATTTGCCTATGTAACAAACCTGCACATGTACCCTTGAACCTAAAAGTTTAAAATACATAAAAAAGAAGAAAGTAGAACCTCCCCAGATCTTCAGAATTCTCCTTCCAGAAATACTTGAAGCTATTGTTTGACATTGTTAATATTGATATGGTTTGTCTGGGTCCCCACCCAAATCTCATCTTGAATTGTAGTTTCCATAATTCCCACATGTCATGGGAGGGACGTAATTGAAATGCCATGCTATTCCCTGAGCGATCCTCGTGATAGTAAGTTCTCATGAGATTTGATAGTTTCATAAGGGGCTTCCCTCTTTGTTCGGCTCTCATGCTTCTCCTTGCTGTCACCATATGAAGAAGGACGTGTTTGCTTCCCCTTCCACAATGATTGTAAGTTTCTTGAGGCTTCCCCAGTCATGCTGAACTGTGAGTCAATTAAACCTGTTTCCGTTATAAATTACCCAGTCTCGGGTATGTCTTTATAAGCAGTATGAGAATGGACAAATATATTTATAAATGTGTAAATATGGAGATATCTCTCTATATATTTAGATTTTCCAAAATAGGACTAATATGACAACACTGCGTTAATAATGTATGAGTACCTTTATTTCCATCTTTAACAAAAGAGGATCTGCAGCAGAAATTAGAGTTGCTGAATTTCAGAAAAAGATTTGTTCAAAGGAGATTACTTTCATCAACTTTTTTTGCTACTGTTAATGAGAGAATTATGCAAATCACTAAAAATGTGAACTCCAGTGTTTTAACTACAACTTTAAATAATCTCTCTTAATTCCTGTTTTTCCCATTTGCCCATTTTTTTAAGTTGCTATATAATTAGTTGAAAATTATTAGAGTTTATTATATGTGCCCTTTGCCTTGTAATATAATTTTAGTGCTTTTAAAGTTTTATTTAAATTGATGCTATGTTCACCACCAGTGAGCATTCTCTATTGTTGAGTTTTTTATTTTCTGTCATCACTTTTTGGATAGATAGCATTTTGTTATTTAGAAATGCTTTGCTCTTTGACTTTGTGCTCATCGATATTGTATTTCCAAATTATTTTATTACACGCAATTTGCCTGCAATTTGCATTCATCCTTTTGAGCTAAATTATCTCTTTAAAATCACTTTATGTGCTGTGTGAATATAATATTCCTTTAGTAAGTTAGAATGTTAGAAATAATGTTGTTGTCTTTTGAACACTATATATAACTATTCCCCCTCTTCCTTTATGTGGAGATAGTCTTTACGATATATTTCCTATGTATACTTCATTTTTATACTATTACATATAGTCTATATGCCCATACAAATCATACTTAATATTGGTTTCTGATTGGGTTTATCTGTCTTTTAAAATGTTTATATGTATGCTGTCTTATTATACCTATCCTTCTTCCCCATTTAAAAAAGTCATTAACTTGTGTTTTGAGCTCAATCCATGACCAATGTAATATATACCGTGTATATTGAACCATATAGCACTGGAACCATACCTGTAACTACTATATGGTACTTTTATGTGAATAGATATCTAGGTTGTTTATTCTGTTTCTCTAACAGTGTTATAATAAGCATAGTTTTATGTGTAACTTTATGCTTCTCTGAGCTAATTTCTTTAGGTAAGTTCTTGATATATTTAATAGTGTTGCTGAGACATAGGACCTGAATATTATAACTTTTACTACACATTGTCAAATTGCTTGCAACTTAGCTTTGCTGGTTTACTACTAGCAAACTATAAATTTGCGTCTCAACTATTTTCAAACACTTGATGTTAGTGTTTCCTTTTCTCTGCAAACTCACATCATCTGCTGGTTTTTTGTTTTTTGTTTTTTTTTGACTTTTTAGTAATAGCCATTCTGACGACTGGTATGAGATGGCATCTTGTTGTGGTTACTGTTGGTGGAAGTGTAAATTCAGCCATTATGGAGAAAGCAGTATGACGATTTCTCAAAGAGCTGAAAGCGGAACTCCCATTTGACCCAGCAATCTCATTACCAGGTATATACTCAGAGGAATATAAATCATTCTACCATAAAGACAGATGCATGTAAATGTTCATTGCAGCATGATTCACAACAGTGAAGACATTGAGTCAACCTAAATTCCCATCACTGACAGACATTGGATAAACAAAATGTGGTACATGTACACTGTGGAAAACTATGCAGCTTAAAAAAAAGGAGATCAAGATTTTTGCAGGAACATAGATGGAGCTGGAGGCTATTCTCCTTTGCAAATTAATGCAGGAACAAAAAACCAAATATGGCATCTTCTCACTTGTAAGTGGGAGCTAAATGATAAGAACTCATGAATCCAAATAAGGAAACAACAGATACTGGGGTCTACTTGAGGGTGGAGGGTGAGAAGAGGGAGAGGAGCAGAAAAGATAATGATTGGGGACCGGGCTGAATACCTGGGTGATGAAATAATCTGTACAACAAATGCGCATGACCTGAGTTCACCTATGTAACAAACCATCATATGCATCCCCAAACCGAGAATTTAAAAATAAAACAACAGTTGATGTTAGAAGATACTAAAATTTTTGCCAGCCTAATTTATAAAGATTCTTTTCCTTAAATTTGAATGTTGATCTCTCTTATATTTTAATACTTTTCACATCTATTTATTCTGTTCTCCTCTCCGTAAATAATAACGTGTGTGTGTTGTATCACCTTTGTCATATATATCTTATTCAAACTACATTTTAATTTTCCTTATTCTCCATGTGTCTGTATAGCTGATATGGATTGGCCGGGACCCGACACTAATCTCGTCTTGAATTGTAGCTCCCATAATTCCCATGTGTTGTGGGCGGGACCCAGTGGGAGATCACTGAATCATGGGGGTAGTTTTCCCCATACTGTTCTCCTGTTAGTGAGTAAGTCTCACAGGAGCTGATGGTTTAATAAGGGGTTTCTCTTTACACTGGACTCTTATTCTCTCTTGCCTGCCACCATGTAAGACATGACTTTCACCTTCCACAATGATTGTGAGGCCTCCCCAGTCACGTGGAACTGTGAGTCCATTAAACCTCTTTTTCTTTATAAACTACACAGTCTCGGGTATGTTTTATCAGTGCTGCAAAAACAGACTAATAAAACTACTTTCTCGAGCCTTCTACTTTATGCCAGATTAACTAAATTTTTTTTCTATTTTGTTGCTTTAACTATGACTTTTGTCCCTGGAATGTTTTTATTTTGCCTTTCAGTGTATTCAAAGTTTTAAAAAATCTCCTTGTTTGCTTTATAATCTCTTCTCTATAGCCTTAAATCTCTCCTTCTACTCTGTAGTTTTTATTTTTTTTAAGATTGTTGTCAAGTACAATTTTTGAAGTTATGAAGATTTGTCAAAAGCATTTTATCCATTTCTTTGTCTGAATTTATGTGTAGTTTCTCCTATGGTCTTTTTCTTAATAACATTTATATTTGAATGGGACTGAGTATTTGCCAAGTTCTGTATGAAGGAGTGGGCTGAGAGTAACCTGAGGCAGCCTACAGAACTGAGTCAAATCCCACTACCCTCGCCAAAATGGCTCATTAAATCCGTTATGTTATTTGACTTTGAAACATGCTTCCTTTTACGTTTCAGCTGCCAGCATGGTTCCTAGTGAAGCACCCTGTGTCTGGCAATTACAGCTTTATTCCCCATCCTTTCATCTTCTTAGATTGGAGAAGATAAAAAAATGTTTCATTATGAGTTCTAACACTTCTAAGACTCCGGTTTTGATCACTGTCTAGCATGCTTAGCACTGAGTATACATATTCAGTGATTATGTATTTAGACATGTAAAAGAAGCCAAAATATCAGTATCATGGTGTAAGATGCACTAAGATCCATAGACTATGACACAATAAATATTAGTATCAACTAATATTTTTATCACATGTGCTATTTTAAAACATTTTTATTATTGACAGTGCCCCTGTAATAGACTCTCCAGTCACATCTACCCACAAAATAAATAGTAATTATTAAGTACAAATATCTTGTAAATTTCTGATTTAAAAATGTTTACATCTGAACAGATGGCTTGACCACAACATTTCATATTATTTGTTAGAAATTGTGTCATTCTTCATTAGACTTTTAGTATAGCATAAATGATGGCAGAGATAAACTAATGAATAAGTCAGTGACTCAGTGTTATTAACCATTGCTGCTAAGGGAGTTGCTAAATCAGAATTCAGCATGTTATAGGATACACAGACTGATAAATAGGATGAAATATTTTGGCATCCTTAAGTAGCTAAATACAGTGAACACTTCTGCTTGAAAAAATACTTTCCATTACCTTTTTTGAAATTAAATTTTATCTACCCAAAATAGCCCCAGATGCTCTATTTAAAAACAAAACAAAACAAAAAGAAACCTGTTTTTAATGCATTTTATGAAACCCTTATTTGAGTGTGATCATGCTCTCGCAACTTAGCACTAAGCCAACATTATGTAATTATTCCACAATGAACCATTCCCTTAGTGAAGCCATTTCTACTTTCATGAAGTCAGGCAGTCAGTGAGATGATAGAAAATAAAGTTTGGATAGCTTTTGAATAGCTAATCAGATGCTATTTTGCAAGGCAGTTTCTTTCCTAATCTAGCTCAAGATATTACATACCTAATTATTAAGTTGCTATGCAGCATATTTCTGGCTGAGAAGTACATATTTCAAAGTTTCTAGCTGCATGAAAATAGTTTATACTCTTGGTCAAGAGATGTTTATTTATTTTATCCTGCATCCTTTTGCTCGACATACCTATCACTTATTGCCCAGGTGGTTTGAAAAATACCCTGGGAAATTTTATTTAGTTTTTCATTTACTCAGTAAATTTATTTTTATTGGTATTGTGCATGCATTTCTACCAACATGCACATAAATATTTGCAGTCCCGTTGACATAGATATTATACTCTAGATGCTTTGGGAGTTGTATTTCAGATTAAAAATGATGTGATTTTAAAAGATCTGCTGTAAAACTTATACTGAATTATGAACTTAAAAATTTGTTAAGAGAGTAGATATCATGTTAAATGTTCTTACCACACACACTATACAGAGGCACAAAGAAATTTTTACCTTAATTACAGTAATAATTTCCTAGATGTACACATAAAAATGTATGCGTTAAGTATGTGCCATGTTTTTGTATATCATATATGCATGAAGTTGTTGAAAAAATTAAAAAATAAAATGTCAGTTGAGGTAAATCTTTTAAATTGAATTTACGCCTTTACAGAGGGTAAATCATGACACTTTCAGAATAAACCTCTGTGAACATTAGGGTAACCCCTTTCCTATCTTTTGAAATTTTTGTACAACTATATCATTTGCAACTTTACATGTCATATTTTTAGTTTTGATTATAAGTTTCTAAACATAAATTTATGAATATACAGATTCTCGTTGGGAGCTTTGAGGTTTAACAGCTGCAGACTAGATTGTAGGAGGGCCTCAGAGAGTAGTTTTACGGGTAGTAAAATTTCAGGCCTGTGGTTCTTTCAGCTACACAGGTTCTTCAATATTTAATAGGCTTCCAGGAAATCTCCTCCTAGTAATATGATAGATCAGGTTATCCACCAGCTCTCACTGAAAACAGCTAAAAATGGTGATTGAACTATTTGCAAGTGTTCTTAAAAGCATAAAACCAAGAAAACAGCAAACAAACAAAACACTAAGAGCCATCAAGCTTAACCCTCGCTAAAGGCTAGAACCCGGAGGACTTGTCAGGTGAGCTAAATTTTGTAGGTGTTTTTATGTTCTCACGGGAGGCAAGGACAACTAAAGACAAATCGTAGCACTTGTGCATGATGAAGGTTTATTATGAGACCCTTCTCGCTACACTTACTAATCTGAGAGCTACATCTTCTTTAGAACCAGGAGTAAATACAACCCACCCAGCACCTCCAGGGAATTAAAAAGCAAGTTATCCTAGTGCTGAGTATCACGCTGCAAGAAAGCCTCACCTGTGAGCCCTTATGTGAATTGGAACCCAGTGCATGTTATCAGGGTTTACAGTAGTCTTAGATAGCTGTCAGGAACAAATGTAAATCCTCTTTGGAAAAATACAGCTATTCATTCTAGATCTTAAATATATCTTATGCGTAATTCTACAAGGAGGCTCAACATATTAAGGCCAAATAGTATTACATACTAAGGACGTTTGCCACCCAAATCAAGAGCTAGCATAAAAACAGAAGATCTCAAAACATTTCAGAAGTTAATATTTTCAAATGTAGGTTTTAGTATATTTCAGCTTTCTTAAAATATATGAATTTAAATTAGAGACTCACTAAATGGATGTTTATATAATTAGACCAGAAGGAAATAACAGATTATAGAGGAAAGAAAACATTTTACAGAAAATGATTTAAAATTTTCAAGTTAATATAAAAAAAAAGGCAAACAAACAAATATTTTTTAAAACTTCAAAGTTAGGACAAATAGAAATCCACACTTAGAAATATATTGTGAAATAATAGAACATAAAAGACATTAGAAGATTTTGAAAGTCCTAGAAGCCATGAACAATATGTAAAATGTAATATAATTTCAATGGGATACTATTTAAAATATACAAATAAAAACATACTTTGTATAACTTTATTAAAACATACAAATAGGTCTTAATACACAATGGCATGGAGATGTCAATAGTCTCCAAATCAATTTATAAATTCTATGCATTTCCAATCAATATACCAACAAAGTGTTTATCTTTTTTCTTCTGTAGAAAATGATGGTGTTTCTACCATTTATATAGCAGAAAGAAGCAATAAAAATAGCTAAGACAATTTTTTTTTTTTTTTTGAGACACAGTCTCACTCAGTCACCCAGGCTGGAATGCAGTAGGACGATCTCAGCTCACTGCAAGCTCCACCTCCCAGGTTTGCACCATTCTCCTGCCTCAGCCTCCTGAGTAGCTGGGACTACAGGCACCCGCCACCACATCCAGTTAATTTTTTGTATTTTTAGTAGAAATGGGGTTTCACCACGTTAGCCAGGATGGTCTCGATCTCCTGACCTCGTGATCTGCCCGCCTCGGCCTCCCAAAGTGCTGGGATTACAGGCGTGAGGCAATTTTTAAGAAGGATAAAAAGTGACAGGACTTTTCCAACAGGTTACAGAGAGTTATCTTAAAGCCATAGCAATTAATATATTGTGATATTGATACAGTCATTTCCAAATAAGGTAAAGGAAAAGAGTAGCACATCTAAATGCTTACCCACATGAGGCAAATTGAAGTTTGACTGAGGTAGCAATGCTTGTCAAAGGGAAATGAAAGAAGTTCAAGGAATCACACAGAGTTTGACCATATGGCAGCAAATACAATTATATTCTTACTGTATACCAAATACCAAAATAATTCCAGGTGGATGGAGATATTATACATGTAACTGAACTTTTACAATTTCAAAAAGAATGGGGGAGGATTTCTTTATAACATCAGAGACTAATTGATTTATTAAATAAAATATAAAAAGCACTGAAAATCCAGAACATAACTCATGTTATATCATATTAAAATGTGAAATTTTTGTTTATCAAAAGTATCATAAATTGCCAGGCATGGTGACTCACACCTGTAATCCCAGCACTTTTTGAGGTCGAGGCGGGAGGATCACTTGAGCCCAGGAGTTGGAGACCAGGCTGGGCAACATGGCAAAAACCCATTTCTACGAAAGAAATACAAAAAATTAGCCAGGCGTGGTGGCATGCACCTGTAGTCCCAGCTGCTCGGTAGCTGAGGTGGGAGGATCACCTGAGCCCAAGATGTCGTGACTGCGGTGCAGTGAGCTGTGATCACACCACTACACCCTAGCCTAGGTAACAGAGCAAGACCCTGCTTCAAAAAAAAAACTACCGCAAATAATAAAATGGGCAACAAATAAAAAATATTGGCTGGTTGCGGTGGCTCACGCCTGGAATCCCAGCACTTTGGGAGGCCAAGGTAGGAGGATCACCTAAGGTCGGGAATTCGAGACCAGCCTGACCAACATGGAGAAACCCCGTCTCTACTAAAAATACAAAATTAGCCAGGCGTGGTGGCGCATGCCTGTAATCCCAGCTACCCGGGAGGCTGAGGCAGGAGAATCGCTTGAACCTGGGAGGCGGAGGTTGTAGTGAGCCAAGATCGCACTACTGCACTCCAGCCTGGCAACAAGATGGGCAACAAGAGCTAAACTCCCACTCAAAAAAAAAAAAAAAAAAAAAAAAAATTGCAACATATGTGACTGACGAAGGCTTGGTAACTAGAAAGTCTACAAAACCTTTAAAATCAAAAAGAAAAGGGTCAAAAATGTAGCTAAAATATAAGCAAAAGAGATGAAGCAGACATCAAAGAAGAGGAAGAAATGACAAACCTATGGTAAAGAATTTCAAAACCAGAAATCAGGGAAATGCAAATCAAGACCACAATAATGTATCATTTTTAAACTCAAAAGGTGAACAAAAATTTGGAGAACCGGCAATACCAACTATTGATGAGGATTTGAATCAGCAGGGCATGCTTAGTTATTCCTAGTGATTATAGAACAAGTTAGAGTTACATTTGACATTAATTTATAAAATGAAACACACACATATTCCAGGAACCAGAAATCAAATTTAAACACCCAAAGAAAACTGGCAAATGCATGAATGAAGAGAACTCTACAACAATGTCCAGAGCAGCATTGCTTGTCAAAGGAAAAAAATATAAAAACAACTCAAATGTTAAAACAAACCAAATATCCAGGAAAATGCATAGTGCTTTGCATATCCACATAACAGATTGGTGTATGTGCACTATATACAATTTAATCTCTACAAAATGACCTTTTTTCTAAAGAATAATCACAGATGGTAAAATTATCACATTATTATAATAAGTAATGATAGGATTCAAGTACACAGCCCTTTTAAAAATGGCTTTAAAATTTACCAAATTATATGTTATTCCAAATATAACAAATACAGATGACTTTTATTCATTCTCTTTGTTTCTTGTTTTTTTCTAAAGTTTTAAAAATATTTTAGTTAGACAAATGTTTAATTCAATTGAGACTATGAATAGAAACAATTCTAGGGATTTGAATTTAATTATTTTTAATTAATGTGAAATTTTTGGTTGATAGGGTATAGAAGTTGATCGTTGAAAAGTATAAATACATGTTAAGCATGAGTATAGTATAGTTGGAGTTGTGTTACCAATAAACATCCAGGCAAAATGGAATATTCAATCTTTTGAATTATTAATTATTTCATGATATTGCCTAAATAATATCTTTGACTCCTTGGATCACAGATTTTCATGTATCTTCCCAGTCAGAAGGCTAATATATATTTTACATTCTAGAATGGAGAATTTTCGTTATAAGATGCTGATGGTTACCTATAACTAAAACATAAGGCTTTCTACAAATCTAAAAATCCATGAATACTTGAGATATGTGTGTGTGTGTGTGTGTGTGTGTGTGTGTGTGTATTCTCTGCATAATGGAGCTACTTCCGAAACAAAAGTATAACTTTGTCATTTAAAGTCACTTGTATTGTGAAAGTCAAGAACATAAAAGCAATAATTTTGTTAGGAAGTTTTATTATAATTTTTAAATGCTTCTACTCTGATATTTCATTAAATTATTAAAATATTGTTTTATATTGTTGATAAAATTAGGGCACATGGAGGTTTAGTGTTTATGCATACGGATGTGAAGAAGCAATTCTGTTGTGTTGCAAAAAGGAGAACTGGTTGGTTCTTTTAACGGAGCAATGATAGTCCAACTATTGCAGAGGCACTTATTTCTCTCTTGAAATTTGTTGATTTCTATATACAATTTTTAGAGATATAAGACATTTTGTTATTGCAGACTTAATATTAAACAGGTCTTGTGTATGTTACTTAAACTGTGATTCGTAGAAAGTCCTTGTGTTTTTGTAACAGAGCTTACTTACACAAAGACGAAGTTTCTCCCTCAATTACACTACTCTGCTCTAATCTCCGGATGCATCTTCTCAAGTTGCTCTTTCTCCTAGGAATTGCACCTAAATAATTTTCCCCACATGGTTTCTCATTGTAATTGTTTCTGAGCATTGGAATTGTCACGCATCATTGGAGATGTTACGAGAAACACACAGAATGATAAATGTGTGCATTCTCCACTCTGTCGCTCTGACACTGGCAATAGGATTATTCCAGGTGAGATCTGGGGGTAGGTGAGGTAAAATCCATTCACAGAAGTGGGAATACATAGACTCATCAAATGAATGGTAACAAGTAAATAATTCTGGCTCTGAGGAAGTGAGAGTTGTTGTATTTATAAAAATATTTAATACCCTCGAGCATATGAGATGTAGCTTTTATTTCACATGTGGTTTTAGTAAGTCAGATCCTGTTTTTTAAAGTCATATTTGTTCACAGTAAGTGCCCTTGAATTTACAGTTTATTAAGTATCTTTTTTTCTTAGGATGAGTCTTAAAATTTTGACAGAAACAGTACTACAGCAATTTACATACGGAGTAAAATCAACTTTCTTATGTTTTATCTGGAGACTCCTTACTTGTGTTTAATTAAGTCTATTTGAAAACCAGAAATTATCAAAAATTTAATGTTAATGACATTTCTTAAAGAAATCCTAGGGATTTATAAATAGCTGAATCTTATGACAGAGAATAATTCAAGGATCCCTAAATATTTTATGATTTTGTTCTCTGTAAACTTACAGACTCTGGCCAAATAACAGCACAAAAATTATAGCATCTTCAAGATGTAGTTCCTGGATATAAAGATAATTATATTAATAAGTACTAAATATTTATTCATGTTGCAACATATTTACAAAAAACTTTGTTTTTGGTGGGGCTACAAAATGTATGCTTAATAACTGTACTTTTATCTATTCTAATGATTATGTAATAGACTCAAATGAGGGTACAAACACTAGCACTTAATTATAGGAAAATTAGAACTGATACTATTTAAATTCTTCAGTTGTTAGTATGTGAACTTTGAAGATTCCTAGAGTGTCCTGTACCGTTCGTTTTCGGTGTTACAAAGGTGCCTGTAAAGTATTTAGCACGAGACTTTGTATATACGAGGTTTACACCTTGACATCTGAGATGGAGCCATCAGGGTTGCTGTGCTTGATAACATTTTATGCCAAGATTATTCCATAATTTCTGGGTGTTCCCTTTGTCTAGAGGTGACTAGCTCCACTTACCTGTGGACCATGCAAAAGTTTCATCCAAGATAGGGCCCTCCTTTCCTTACATTTCATCTAGAACAATAACCAAGGTCAGGTGATCCAATAGTAGAACTATCCTGCTCCAGGAGAAAAGCATTCACCAAAATAACTCCAGGTTCTAACTGATACATAACAGTAGGTACTGAGATCCCGGGATTGGATCTGGAGTGTGCTTGTTCATGGATACAGAAAAATATAGAATTTGAAAGGGATTTATTGAAATTGGGTATTAGATAAAATATAAGTTCTCATCAAGGAAATCTGGAGATTGTATTGATACATTGCTAAGGTAGTTTCTTAAAGCTTGAGAAGAAAAAATTCTCTAGTAAATGAGATGCAGGTGCTGGAATTGCCATAGAGGAGTGCTGAGGAAGGGCTGACTGTACTCAGAGATTAAGGCATGTTAGAATAGGTAAATTCTGCAGTATCAGAGAACGCTTTAGATAATTATGTTCCCCAAGTGCCCAGAAGATTCCCACTCCATAGAGTACTGGGAATGCTGTAGTATGGGAGCATAGTCATTGTTGAGAATCCCAGAGAAATCTATTCTCCATAGGCCAGGTTTACCGACAGGAGAGTTTTCAATAGAATTGAACTTCCAAATATGAATAGAAATCTTAGAATTTCAAAAAAAAGCAACAAATAACTGTCAAAAGCAGAATGGTGTATTTATTGTTTTTGGGAAACAAGACCAGTCTGAAAACCAAGCGCCCCTTAGGTACATGTGTTTGTTACACCTCTTTGGATTTTGGAGACTGTGATGTGCAGATCTCTATATCTATCTATCTATCTATCTATCTATCTATCTATCTATCTATCTATC
>NC_045434.1:10055301-10055476 GCF_002776525.5 Piliocolobus tephrosceles | reverse complement strand
ATCTATCTATCTATCTATCTATCTATCTATCTATCTATCTATCTATCATCTATCTATATCTATCTATCTATTTCTAATATCTATATCTATCTATCTTTAATATCTATCATCTATTTATCTCTAATATCTATCTATCTATCTATCTATCTATCTATCTATCTATCTATCTATCTAT
>NC_045434.1:10001570-10055291 GCF_002776525.5 Piliocolobus tephrosceles | reverse complement strand
TATCTATCTATCTATCTATCTATCTATCTATCTATCTATCTATCTATTATCTATATCTATTTATGGTTTCCAGATAGCTGAACACGTGGAGGCTGACAGGTGAAGAAGAACTCATCCATCCACATTCTGGAGGGGTGGTGGCATGCCCCCAACTTCATGGGGATGGAAACTACCACACTTGGGACCCTTCCAGATCTCACCATATGTATCTCTTCATCTGGCTGTTTATTTCTATCCTTTAAAATGTCCTTCATAATAAGCCAGTAAGTGTAAATATTTTCCTGAGATCTGTGAGCTGCTCTAGCAAGTTAATTAGACCCAAAGAGGGGGTGTGAAAACCTCAACTTGAAGCCAGTGGATCATAAGTTCCCCTAGACTTGTGACTGTGGGGAGGGACGGGGAGGTTTTGTGGGACTGAGCCCTCCCCTGGGGGATCTCACACTATCTCCAGGTAGACAGTGTTGGAGATGAATTGGAGGACACATAGCTGGTGTCCATTTCTTGCTGTATGTGGAAAAACCCCCATACATTTGGCCACAGAAGTCATCTTCTGTGTTAATAATTGGGGCTGTGTAAGAGCAGAGGAAAAGCAGAGCTTGAGAGTGAGTTTGTTTGTTTCCCTGAAAGGGATAGAATCCATGCAATGCTGGGGAACACTCCTCTGAGTGAGCTTTATCCAAAGAGAGTTCTTCAACAGGTTCAGGCTGTAGAAAAGCAGCCTGGCTGTTTTCTAACATGTTCACTGGCAAATCCCATAGTACTTGAGGTATTTGGGATAGATAAGGATGCTGTGTAGACTCTCTGGCAAGCTCCAGTAGAAGAGCCACAGTGTGGACCTAGGGTTCTGCGACTGTTCACTATTCAAAAACAGCCTCTAGCTTTGGTGGCATCAAGCACAGCAGTTTCTGAGCATGTCCTTCACGTGACTATGCAAATAGAGCTGCCTATATTGACAGGTCATTTTGTAAAGTCAGATCTACAGATCTATAATATTGGATAGGCACAGAGGCATTCATCATGTGACAGAAATCATAAATTGGGGATTCGTTCAAGTAGGTGTGAAAGGCACAAGTGAATGTATAAATACATTTGGCCATTGCCTGCAACAGGTGTCACCTAGCCCATTGCACAGCCATTTGTTCCTTAGCTCACATCTAATTTATTCTTTTGTGGGACTACCACAACTGGATGATGAGGAAGGAAGAAACACAGTTCACAGATGAATAAAATCAATAAGTTGGTATGAGTAGAAAATGAGTTGCTCCTGCAAAAAGGCCCAGCACAGAAGTATCTCTAAAAGAAAGAAAGAAAGAGAAAATTCTCCTATGGTGGGCAGAGATCGGAAATGGACACACGGTGATCTACTTAGTGTAGAAGGAGAAATGGCTTGCAGCAAGGATATGCACAGGCTCTTGGCCAGTGGTAAATTGCCCTGCCTAGTGGAACAGGATCTAAGAAAGCAAGATTGGAAAAATAGAGACAAAGAAGACAGGGGGAGAGACATATGGCTGGACCTATGGGAGTAGACACCAAATGTGTGGATATTTGGTTTTCCCATCGGTTCCACCAGAACACATCTGCCCTAGTGGAGCAACCGAACAACCATGCAGATAGAATGACTTGGGTAGGGTGTGTCATCCAGCCTCTGTCTTTAGCCAGCTCTGTGCTTGGGTGTTGTGCACATGAATGGAGTAAACCTGGGGCAGGGTTGGAAACTATGGATGGCAAGCAAGCTACATGAACATCAACGCTGGCAGTGGGAAAGGAAACAGAATGGCTGGTATACAAGGGGATGATAACTAGCAATGACACTCTCTTGGAACCTGCTATTCACCCCATTACAAATCATTGTTTTGTTGTTGTCGGGTTTTTTTGTTTGTTTTTGTTTTTTTTTTGTTGTTGTTGTTGTTTTAAGAACTGTGACCAGTCACAAATACAAAGACAGAAGAGATTAGACTTAGTGTGTGTCATAAATGGATCTGAGCAGTACAAGAGGTGGGCTACAGCAGACCTTGTAGGTGCACAGCCCCTAGCCCCTCATCATTATAACTGAAGGCTCCACAGAAACCTCCTGCCATTTGAACTGAAGATTCTTTCTTCTGGCTAAGGGAATATGCTGGGCCTGTATACATGACAAACTAAAAGTAATAGAGATTTAATTCTAGAAGTCACCTTCTATTAAAGAAAAATGGGAATCTGGTAGATTCAAACCCCAGTTTCCTCATCACTCATTAAGGATCACTCCAAGGCTGAGCTCTCCTGTTTCCCAGAATTCCCAGTGTACTCCAGCTCCAACGTCTCTCGGTGGTAAGAGGTAAGTAGATGCCTTTCCATTCCTGGGATCTCCTACCAACAAAACTGCTTGTCCACTTGCCATTAGTTCTTCATCTCAGGGTCTACCTGGAGAAGAAATCCACCACACATTAAAAATGATCTATTTTATATAATTAAATGAAACATGCATTCTGAATGTTGTGTTGGTACCTTTCTCATGTGGATTATTTACTTGTGTCTTGATTTTCCCAGTCAGAACCTTATTTTTCCGTGACTTCACCTTCAGTAACATCTGAATAACAAGAACTCAAAATATAAAAGAGCAATGAAAGAAGTACCCAAATCAGTAGATTGAATAAAATCTGCATGAGAAATGCAAGGTCATAAATATTTATTTAGGCTTTTCCTCAATTTTTACCCTGTTAAGGATTGACCCTTAGGTTCAAAAGTATTGTAGACCATATTAAGTGCCACAGAAGGTTCTCCCTCTCTATAGCTATCTTCTCATTCAATTACAATGTAATGTAATTAGATTTTATGCATGTATATGGAAAGAGATGTCTGAATGCATGGCTTGTCTGAAAGCTAAAATAAGTATGAACGCTGGATTATAAAATTTAAAATTCAGATTCACTTCAGATTCAGGTTCACAAGGATTACGTTTTTCTATTCCAGTCTTCCAAATGGCATTTTCATCTCTAGAAATTGGAGAGAGAAATTGAGTGTCTTCATATGTGAATGGCTCTTCAATTACTTTTAATGCAAACTCACCCTATGTAAAATAAGTGCTCTATTTTATATAGTAGTAATTAAACTACTGAGCATATTTGAGAAACACTTACGTTTTGTGGATTTATACAAAATTGCTATTGCAATTAATGTCAGGACTGCAAAGATAAGGACCACAGTCCATTAACTGTTAGCAACCCTATCAGCTTGACCAGTGACTGGAAATACAGTGCTGATGAATTTCATACATAATATTTGAGAAAAGCTATAAGCTATTAATTTGTAACATAGTTCACTAAGCAAATGGAATTAGCAATAGTGAAGGATAAAAATCTTTTGAGCATATGTTAGGTTTTGTTAATGAAATAAGGCAACTTCTTTGAAAAAGTAAAAACTTTGAAATACATGTCCACCAAGACGTTCTTGTTTGCCCAAAGTCAAAATCATTCTAGCACTTTAGACAGATAGCTTGTCTTTTGAAAGAAAACATCATCATAATAGTGTTGGAAAAGTTTATTCCAGATCAATTTTTGTGTGAACTTGTAAAAACTTGCCTTTTATTTTTTATGTAAAGTGTTTACATCTTGGGAACTTAAGATTTTTCCTTTATTATTTTCTTGTTTCTCTAGTCATTTTCCATAGACAATGCTTGCAAAGAAAGTTAAAAGTGATGTGTTTTCTCACCATAATTGGTCCAGTGAGTACATTTTCCATTGATCTCCTCTTAACTTCAATTTCTTCCTATAAAAGATAGATTCCATGATTAATAACTTCAATTACCCTCTTGCACTATTATCAATGTCCTTGGCCTCATTGTTCCAGTGACACAGGCAGCTGGCAAAAGAAACTTGAGGAGAAAAATCAGAAAACTCTATACTGTATCTTAGTATTGACTTGGCATTCTTGATGCTTCCCTAGCTAGTATGTTTTCCTATGATCACAAGGAGCTAGTTTAAACTCCTATATTATCATATACTTACCTCTGCCACCTGTGTTATCATTCTCAGAAGATGGTCTCACTCACCTATCACGTCACAACCAGCAATTTCATAATAGGGTTTTCACAAACTCTGTCCAGCTTTCCAAACTTTTACCTTCTGTGATTGTATTCACTTTCATTTATTCTTCTACATTTTGGACATCAGTGCTGTTTATGATTATTTTAATTTTAACTTCCCTACTGAGTCTTCTACACTTGCCTGCATCTTTGAGGCAGTATCCTCTTCCCTTTTAAACCTATACCGACCATGGAGGTGAGCTTCTTTCACTTTCATGGTGTAGTTGCAAGCTGCCTATGAAGAAGTTTTTTCTCTTTGAGGTGCCAACCGTAACTTTCATTCTTCAGGTCTTTTCGTAACTGGTAATCAACTTCAGTGACTACGAAAGGACACAGCTGGCTAGCTGGCTTCAGATTCACCTAGAAGGATATGATGCTAATGAATGCTGCATGTCTGCATGTCAGCACAAGTCATTTCTTATTCATGAACGCCCTCACAGCAGTCCCACAGTAGTGCAAGGACTGTGGACTCTAGAGTAATTCTGTCTAGTTCTCTCCTTGGTGCCTTTTACCAGCTGTGACCCCTGGGGTCATAACTCACTCTATTTCAGTTTTCTCACTTTAAACATAGAGACAAACATCGTAATTCACCTAGGAGAGTTTTGTTGAGGGCTAAACAAAATAAGCTCATGTAAAAGACCCTCTGATAAGTGTACAATAGTTATTGCCAAAAATATTATTCTGTACTAGCTTAATAAACTTTTCACTATTTTGCCTATATATGCTTAATTTTTCCTTCAAAATCTCTCTGAAATGTTACTTCCTCTGTAGCTTGTCCTGAGGCCCTCTTCAATTCATATTCTTACAACTCATAACCATCACCACCATTATCAATATTATATCATTTATATTTTATCACCATACATGTTTATATTTTGTATAAAAATATTCACTCACACTACTTCCTAAACTCTTCAAAAAACCAGCAAGTACCACAGTGCATACCATAAACTCTTCAAAAAACCGGCAAGTACCACAGTGCATACCATAAACTCTTCAAAAAACCGGCAAGTAACACAGTGCATACCATATGAAAATAATTAAATCAATATTTCTAAATGAACAAGTTTTATTTCAAAGACTCCCTTTTAAAATATATCTGTTAAATTTTAAAAAAATAAATGGCAAGTTGTTGGGTTTGGGAAATATAAATAGTAAAATTGAATTTTAGTCAAATTTATCTATAGTAAATTTACCCTTCTGTACAGAGTATACATTTTTAGTAGAGGCTAGAACTTCTGTAGGTTATTTGGGAGAAAGTTTTCTATTATGGAAGCCACTAGTCAAATGTGGCTCTTCAGCACTTGAAATGGGGTTGGTCAAAATTAAAGTGTGCTCTAAATATAAAATAGACCATGGAGTTAGAAGACATAATATAAAACAAAGATTATAAAATACCTCATTAGTCAAATTTTATATTGGTTTTATAATCAAAGTATATTTTGAATATATTGAATTAAATTCTGTACTGTTAAAACTAACTTCACTTCTTTTTTCTATATGGCTTCTGAATAATATATAAATACACATGTAGTTTGTATTTTATTACTACTGGGAAGTGCTGTTATAGATAATGAGTCACAAGTAAAGAGGGAATTGAGATGGTGTCCAGTGGTATAGGAATATAAAAGGGATTACAAATATAAATAGGATATGAGCAAATTAATTTGATAGTACCCTAATTCATTTTTTAAAATATTTCATTTCTATCTTCTATTGTTCATTTGTTTATTGGTTTAGAAAATATTTTTTTCTCAAATTACAAATATGTTACTGACTTCAACTTTATTTTTCAAACTTTTCAAGTGTCTTAATGATGTTTAGAAAATGAAAGTATAAGTTTTACTCAGTGGGAGACAAAATGACCTTAAACATATTTTGCTGATATAGGATCGAAACCACCTTTGCAAGATTATAACGAGAGAAATCTAACATAATTGACTCCATCTTGCTTCTATCCTCACAAGCTAACTGTATCTGCTTATTTCTGTATGTAGGCCAAGCTAACTATAGGAGGAATTTAGTTTATAGTTTAACCTTAAAGAAAAAATAATAATAGTCGCTTCCTGAAACTAACCTTCCCTCCTTGTTCAGGGATAGAAATTGCCTTTGTAAAATTAATGAAAGGTTACAAGGTTAGAATTATGGTAGTGGCCTGAATTCTGCTAAGACTTAGGCATAGCTAAACAATATTCATTGTTTTCTAACTCGCTCTTTTGGAATTGCTTACTACTCCGGAGTCATGTAGCTAGTGGCTACAAGATTTGTAACTTCCCCAATTGCCCCTGTAGACAACATCACTACTGTCAACCTAAGACTGATGTTTGAGATATTTTTCAGAACTTGCATTCTGGTGAACCAATTGATGCCACCTGGACTGGTGACCCATACCAACAAACTCATTCAACTGGCCCTATGACCCTGACCCAGGAGCTGACTCAGTACACAAAGACAGTTTCAACACTCCTATAATTTCATCTTGAACCCAAACAATCAGCATTGTCCATCTCCTAGTTCCCTGCTGCCAAACCATTCTTAAAAACCCCTAGCCTCCGGCCAGGTGCTGTGGCTCATGCCTGTAATCCCAGCACTTTGGGAGGCTGAGGCAGGTGGATCATGAGGTCAGGAGATCGAGACCATCCTGGCTAACATGGTGAAACCCTGTCTCAACTAAAAATACAAAAAATTAGCCAGGCGTGGTGGTGCGCACCTGTGGTCCCAGCTACTTGGGAGGCTGAGGCGGGAGAATGGCGTGAACCCAGGAGGCAGAGTTTACAGTGAGCAGAGATCACCCACTGCACTCCAGCCTGGGTGACAGAGCGAGACTCTGTCTCAAAAAAAAAAAAAAAAAAAAAACCTAGCCTCTAAATTCTCAGGGAGGTGGGTTTGAGAAATATCTCCTGGTCTGCTCACTCAGCTGCCCTGCAGTTATTAAACTCTTTCTCTACTGCAACACCTGCTGTTTCAATTCATTGGCTTTTTCTGTGCAGTAGGCAAGAAAAACCTATTGGGCTGTATAGGATCTTTATATTTCATGCATAATGTTATGAGCATTATTTATTAACAAAAAGAAAAAAAACCTTGTGAGAGATTTTTTTTACCATGTTACCTGAGGAAAGATTAGCTGAAGTGTGATGCTTTTTAAAGAGCAAAATAAGCGCACACACATACACACACACACACAGAGTTGCACCTGAAGATTATGATGTTCTCTATATTTTGTTTAGAATTGATCTGGTGAGATGACTTTATATTTTCAATTTTTGTAGACTCCTAATAAATGCCAAGTAGACCCTAGAACTCAAAGGTTACAGAAAAGTAATTAATATTGAATAGCTAGTTTAATTTTAACCCACACATTGAATGTATGTATTTAAATGTTTATGTGTTTAGACAAAAATATTGTATCACTTATTAAATATTTTAGATAAACAACTAAAATTCAGTTTCACTGTGATAGCAAAAATATTTCAATTTTCTTTCTTTCTTCTCTCAGTTATGATTGCTTTTTCTTTGATGAAACTGCCAGCTATGTACCATAATTGTAACACATAGAAAAAATAATCTGGTCTACAAAAATGTCTAAATATTGAAGACTATGCTAGAATTTGGCAGAAAATTTATATAATTGTTTGTGGCATAAGAATTGCAGTATTAAATATTCAATGAATTGCAAAAAGCAAATAAACTTACAATAACAAATTATTAATCTAAAATTTCAATTATTTTTTCTGGGTTTCTTGCTGGATGAAATGCATCAGAGTCTATTCCCAAATCAAATGTATCTAATGTATTTTACATGGAACAATGAACTACTCATTGATAATTAAAAGGAAGTAGAAAAATCTTACTCCCTACAAGCAAATTTATCTATCTGGATTATTTCATGGACAGAAAACAAGGCAATGAAGTCCTGAAGAAAATAAAAAGTTTTGCTGACTAAGGTTAAA
Organism: Piliocolobus tephrosceles; assembly: GCF_002776525.5. Lineage (NCBI taxonomy): Eukaryota > Metazoa > Chordata > Mammalia > Primates > Cercopithecidae > Piliocolobus > Piliocolobus tephrosceles. Next base: position 10,047,281 of record NC_045434.1, on the reverse strand, counting down.
ACTTGCTCTGAAGATACATTTCTCTCATTTTGGCCCTTTATTTAGAATAATAATTCTCAAAAGCATTTGAGAATGCTTTTATTTATTTTACACCTTTATTTAGAAGAGTGATTCTAAAGCCTCTGTTAGAAAATCATATTCTCATGTTTCATCCTGAACTTCCTGCATAATAATTTTGGGGATAGGGCGCAGCAATCAGCATTTTACAATCCCTTCGGGGATTTCTCATTCTTGTTAAAGTTTAAGAATCCCTGCAGTAGAATCTGTTTTGGCCTATTTTTTGTCACCATAGGATGAGAGGAATCTACCAGCAAATAGAGTCCTGAAATTTCATGGAAATTAGTAAATAAATTGTCTCTCAAAGAGTCTACTAAGAATCTATTACCTATAGGGAATGCAGACTCACAGGAAGACACATATAGCAAGTAATTCTTAGAGCTTTCACCACACTATCATCCTGAAATTTACATGACCTCACTACATGAGGGAGAAAACAATGTAAGAGCAGATGTCTTCTTTTTAAAGGCTTCTGTAAATCATCTTTATTTAGTAGATATTTTATTGTCCTAGATGTATTACAAAAACCAATGTTTAAATTGCATTATTATCCATTTATTTTGGTAACATTTTATCTAACCATCAAATTTATATGTGGAAAATGATTTGTCAAATCCATTTTTTTCCTATGAAATTAAAGCTATTCATTTCATATAATTCACACTCTTAAAATAGAACACAAACTACTTGTGAGTAAAATGTGTTGCACATGTATGTGTGATAAATGTCTCTGACATTTCCATCTCAGAGTTGATGAAAATGTTCTTACTACCTGTTTGTTTTACAGTGATACTGTAGTTAATCCACGATGTTATTTCAAATCGAATTTAAGCAAAAATCTACTAAAGTAAGTACTAAAGAAACAATAGGTTAAGAAAATGCTATTTAAAACTGTATAGGTAATAAATTATCAAGATGTTTGACTCTTAGAACCCAGTGGAAAACTGAAGATTGAAATACAGAATATTAAAATTAACTTTAAAAGAAATATTATGCACTTTATTTTGGGGGAATGATATTTACAATGTGATATCAATTAAAACTAGTTACAATAAATTTCCTTTGGAAGTACAAATGTTATCAAAACTTAATATCATTAGTTTGCCATGATTAAAATTATTTTCCTTTTTATCTTGACAACAGATTATTAATTAAATAACTGATTTGCATGTACACCCTTACCCTTTCTATGATATCTATAATTGTACCCTTAGCACAATTATAGCTGAGCTTAAAGAAGACAGAGATCACATTTTTTTTTTTACATCAAATGAAAAATTTACATAAGTGTTATGTACAGATTACGTAACATACAATCCATTACTTACTTACTCTCTCAACTACACATCAGTGCTCAGAAATTAAGCAGCTGTCAAGCTTTTAACTAACAATAGGTAGAAGTCTAGCCAATTAATTGCCTTGTGTTGTCATTATCTGATTTTAAAAAAGTATTTTGTTCTACGGTCTTGTCATATTAGACACAGTTTTTTCTTTCACTATTTTTTTGTGGAGGTAAAAATATAACTACGTATCTTGTGCCAGACATGCCAGCGCAGTTGTGATTTCATCATTCAGACATGGTCTGTCTTGGTTTCTACTCCAGTTTCAGCTCCCAGAATCATGCCTGAGCCATTGGAAGATGAAAAATGCTTGAATAATGAATGAACTAATGAAGAATGAATAAACATGCTGGCTATATATATATATATGTATTAATGTTTTTCCAAAAATATATAGGTTACTTAGATGTTAACAAAAAGAGGACAACAAATTTATTCTGCCAAATTAGACCATCATGTTTTTAGTTTTCATTCATTTGAAAATAGTTATGGAGTGATTATTATGATCTGTCTTTCTGTAGGCAATCGATCTGGTTATGATATAATTCCTAGTGGTGTCAGAGATTGATCCCTAAATTATTTCAGTGACCAAAGCTGGAGATAAAAGCTTCAAAACTCCATATATATACTACAAAGTGCATACATATATTTTGTTCAGTGTTCAAAACGTAGTAATAACAGTATGAACAAAGGGAATGTTTGTTGAACGTCTTCCATTTTTAAAAAATACACTGACTCTTTTATGAACAGATTAGGTTCTTTTGCATTAGTTACTAATCATTCATAACCTCAGATTTGTTTGGCACTCAATCATTTATTTTTCCTAGAATATATGCAGGTACATTTGAATTGCAATTTTGTTTTTGAATATTTTCTGTAAATAGTCTCAATAAAATGAAATGAACATAAAAACATGTCTTCTAAAGCTATGTGAAGTATGATTCAAGACTTTTTTTTCAAGTATATGCATATGCACTTCTACTTTGACACGTACCACGTAAGGTAAAATTCAACATTACTTAATGGAAAATATCTTTTGTGACCCTAGAGTAAATTTGTTTATACCTCAAGCACGAATGCTTGTAAATAAATATTAATGTATTGGCATATACAGCTACATAGCTTTTAATGGGTTCATATTTAACATCTTGCTCTAGTACTAAGTATTTCCATTTTACAATAGAACAGCGTGAGCGTATTTCAATGTTAATGACATATAAATTTACCTCCTTCTTCAAAAGGACACCTAACTTTTCTTAAGTGTATTTTTGGGAAAATAACACCAATTGCTGGAGCCCCAAATTTTTGGTAGCTCATGGAAAAAGAAGCTTATTTCTTGTTACAGAAAGTCTGATCTCCTGTGACCTCTCTTCTTCAGGCACAGATTCAGACACCTAGACTCTTTCCACTTTGTAACTTTGCTATTCTTAGTCTTGGAGATCTCTGCTTACTTTTCCATGTAACTGGCGGACCAGGTAATGGGGGAAGATCAAACAGGAAAATTTTGAGCCAAGTATGATGTATATCATTACTTCAGCCCCTATTCTATTGGGCTGAAGTAATGATATACATCATTACTTAGTTACATCTTGTAACTTAGTTACAAGACAGCCCTTACCTGCTGGGAAACAGGAAAATGTAGGTACGTGAGTAAGAGGAAAAGAAAGAATTGATTATTATATAGCCAGTTTCTGCCACATCAAATATAAATATACCATTATTTATTTAATGATTTCTGTACCATACATAATTCTTGTTTTTTAACAGGACTATTATTGCTGCAATAAAAACACACACATGCAAATACCTTTAAACACACATTTGAGTTTTTGTAGGTATTTTTAATAAAATTTTAATGTGAACTTTCAGATCATTTTCAGAAAATGCCATATGAATTTATATTAACATCAATGATGCATAAGAACAGTCATTTTTTCATATTTGCCAATATTGGACTGTATCAATCATTTTATTTGATTAGTCTGAAAGTAAAATGCGGGCTTGCAGCTTCAAGTTTTTTTATACAGGCAAACTTACAGTGTACTTATCTGTATTTCTCAGCAGGCCTTTGCATTCATGACTATGAGTTAGAATAAGTTTGATATAAGGTTATATTATATGACTATGGTCAAGAAATAACCTAGATAGTATTTTATTTTAAAATTTATATGTGTGTGTGTGTGTGTATAGGTTTTAGATGAAGTCTCACTCTGTCGCCCACGCTGGAGTGCATTGTTGCAATCTCAGCTCACTACAACCTCCACCTCCCAGGTTCAAGCAGTTCTGCCTCAGCATCCTGAGTAGCTGAGACTATAGGCACATGCCACCATACCCAGCTACTTTTTATATTTTTGGTAGAAATGGGGTTTCACCATGTTAACAAGGCTAGTCTCGAACTCCTGACCTCAAGCGATCCGCCCACCTCAGCCTTCCAAAGTGCTGGAATTACAGGCTTGAGCCACCATGTCCGGCTTCATAGATAGGTATTTTAATGGAGTCTCTGACTCTGTGTGCATTATCTATTTTTCTGAAATGAATTTATTGCCTGTATTTCACAGATTAAGGATTACATTTGATAGAGTGAATATATATGTATTAATTTTAATTCTACTTTTAAAATTCTCTGTTTTCTTAATATATGAAATATAACCACTGATACAGTAGCATACACTAAGTTGTTTAGCATACTCTCATAAACATCAAGATTCTTGATATCCTATCCCTAAGGCAAAATTTTTTTACTTTTGGTACTACTTAGAAATTTTATAAAAATATTAAACATTAATATGATATTTACAGAAATTATGGTGATAAAAATTTTAAAAACTCATAAAGTATATAAATAAGGAAAAACTTTAACTGTTATTATTTCTATAATTCCATATGTTAAATGTTTAAGGATAAATTTTCTATGCCATTTTCAACAGCTTGTCCAATGTAATGCAAAACATATTTGACATTGCATATAATATTTCCACTAGTCTGAATTTGACTTTTTTCACTTAAACTTATAGTAGGAGCATTTGTTCTTTTATTTAAATATGCTTTGCTGGCATGATTTTACTGCATGCCTATGAAACTAACATGGTTTAATTCATAAGCTTTTAGTAGTAATTTAAGTCTTTGTGAAATTTCATTTCTTTTTAATATGTAAAAGCTGATGAGAGGAACATCTTGAACAATACCACATGTTTATCATTAGTCACTTATTTAAAATAAATGGTTATTCTAAATGATTGCTCTGTTGGCATTACTGAGTCAAAGTATATACTTTTTTTTTTTTTTTTTTTTTTTTTGAAACAGAGTCTCACTCAGTCTCCAGGTCAGAGTGCAGTGGCGTGATCTCAGCTCACTGCAACCTCCACCTTCCGGGTTCATGCTATTCCTCTGCCTCAGCCTCCCGAGTAGCTGGGACTACAGGCACATGCCACCACACCCAGCTAATTTTTCTATTTTTAGTAGAGACAGGGTTTCGCTGTGTTGACCAGGATGGTCTCTATCTCTTGACCTTGTGATCCACCCAACTCGGCCTCCCAAAGTCTTGGGATTACGGGCATGAGACACCATGCCTAACCGCATATACCTGTCTTTCAAAACAGAACAACTAACCTCTCTCATTTTTTTTTCTCTCACTTTTTCTATCTTTGTCTCTCTTTCTCCTTCTTTCCTTCTATCTTTCACAGATATTTTATTACCTATTGTGTACTGACAACTGTTTAGGCACTGAGGATTAAACAGTGAAAAGACAAAGTGCTTCCTGGAACTGTGAATTTTGCATTCTAATTGTGGAAGTAAATCAATGCTAATGGATTTCAAAATGGGTCTATGTTTTAAGATTGGTGAGATGAAGTTACACATACAGCTGAATTGTTTTTCTTTTGTTTACTATTAATTTAGCAATAGAGTGAAAAAGGGGTACTTGCAATTTTAAGAAGAGAAATAAGTAAGTTTGCTTCCCTCGTGGCTCCCTCTCACGGAGGCAAGCCTTCGATTCAGAAGGGATTCATTTTCACTGCTGTGTAGAGGATGGTTTGAAGGGGTCTGAAACAAGAACAATGAGGTGAATGAGGAGGAACCCGTTGCACTAATCTAGGCATGAAATAATAGCCTTCTCTATGAACTATCTCACAATGGAAATTGAGTGAAAAAAGAATATTGAATATACATATTGAAGAAGAAAATTGATTTTGCAGAAAGAAATTGTTTTGAGGAGAGTAAGAGAAAGGAAAACAATTCAAACATTTCTGGCTTGAGCTATTTGGTGGATGTTGAATACTATTGCAGGGATGATGGGGATTAAGGTGTGGGTTTAGGGAGGAAAATCAAACGTTCTGTTTGGACACTGTATTCGTCTGTTTTTATACTGCCATAAAGAACTTCCTTGAAATTCTGTAACTTACAAAGGAAAGAGGTTTAATTTGCTCACAATTCCACGTGGCTCGGGAAGCCTCAGGAAACTCACGATCATGGTGGAAGGCGAAGGGAAAGCAGGCACCTGCTTCACAAAGTGGCAGGAGAGAGTGAGCGTGTGAAGGAGGAACTGTCAGATATATATAAAACCATTAGATCTTATGATAACTCATTCACTAGCGTGAGAACAGCATGGGGAAAACCACCCCCATGATCCAATCACCTCCCTCCCTCGATATGTGGGGATTACAAATTGAGATGAGATTTGGGTGAGGACATAAAGTCAAACGATATCAGACATTATAAATATCAGGTATCTATAGCATAATAAATTGGAGCTAGAGAGGAAGTGATTGATTACATGAGTCTAAAGCTCAGGTAAAGAGTAGAGATAAAATTGTGGGAGTCATTAGCAAGTTCATGCGTAGTATTTCAATTCATATGGTTGCATGATATCATGTAAAGACTGACCACAGAGAGAAAGATAAAAAGAGGCCAGGATTGCTCCCAGGAGACACTTAATACTGTGAGAGACAAAGGCACAGAGGAACGAGCAAAGGAATTAGAGAAGTGACCAGTGAGAATGAAAAGCATCAGGAGACAGCGGCTTCGAGGAAGTCAAAAGGAGAGAGTGATTGATGGCATCGATTTTACTAGAAAGTTGAATAAAAGCAAACAGAGAAGAACACAGTGGTTTAGGGGAAAAAGGTCGCCTGTCATTTTGAGTGCTCCACTACAATGTGTGATCATAGCTATAATAATGACAGTTTTCCAAAAATGAAAGAAGAAACAGGCAAGTTAAGAATTCTACCTCACAAGAAGGGAAAGGTAGGTTTCTGTACCATTAATCTATATATTTGGATAAGACCCAGAAATTTGTGCATATGTTAATATTTCTTATAATATTACTGAGACCATCTTTCCCCAGAGAGTATGAGGCTAGCGCTTGGATACATAGAATAGATTTTTGACATAAAAGAATACTTTCAAAGCAGCAAGAAGTTTTGCATTGATTTGGGTCAATGAAGCATTGAGCTCTTGTGATTAATGTATAAAGACTATGTTAGAGCTTCTTCCCACTTCCCTGAATATTTGGAGATGTTTGAGGAAACCATTGGGTGGAGTTAAGATCTCAGGAGTTTGGGAGTTGCAGAGCATAAGATATATTTCTAGATATCCTTCTATGGTAAACAATCCTTAGGTTAAGAAAACAATTTAGGTAATACTTTAAACTAGTGGATGTATCCAATTAACTTTATTAAAACAAAAGCTTTTTTACTGAAGTATTATTGTAATTTATGTAATTATGTGAGTTTCAAAGAAATAACTGGCTTTTTTGTCTATTTTTTTTTTTTTTCTTGAGACAGAGTCTTGCTCTGTCACCAGGCTGGAGTGCAGTAGTGTGATCTCGGCTCACTGCAACCTCTCTGCCTCACGTGTTCCAGCAACTCTCCTGCCTCAGCCTCCCGAGTAGCTGGGAATACAGGTGTGCACCACCACATCCAGCTAATTTTTGTATTTTTAGCAGAGACGAGGTTTCACTATGTTGGCCAGGATGGTCTCGATCACTTGACCTCATGATCCACCTGCCTCAGCCTCCTAAAGTGTTGGGATTATAAGCGTGAGCCACCACGCCTGGCCTTGTCTGCATTTTTATACTATTTGTCAGTCATAATCTGTAACAAAGAAATAAAGTAATGAAATTGCCCAGCATGTCAACTGAACCTTAAGAAAGATCCCTCTGTAATTTGGGGGGAAAGAAGGTGGAATTCTTAGGCACCTCTAATTTGGGAAATTTGGAATTGAGTACAAAAATATAATGTATAGTGTATACATATATACATGATTTGATCTGTAATATATGCCAGAACTTGCCATCAGTAGTCAAAATGTCATCTCGACCGCAAGCTGTTGGTTTGCTCTCTGTGAACTTGGCACCATGGGTGAATGTAACAAGTGATACATAAAATGTTTATTACTATAATCAGTCACCTCACACCTTGTATTCTTCCCCTAGAAAGGAGAAACTGAAACCCCCAATTTAGAAGTTTTAAATCAGTGAATCTCAGTTTCTAATTCTGTTTCTCATATTTTTCTCCAGGTGTCACATAGCATTTAATATATCTGAAATTAATACATCACTACCACTTAATAACTCCAGGCCCAAGGCTAGTTATTGCTTCCCACCCTCCCAGAAGTTGTGTGACCAAAGCTCCATGCTCTACAGGACACCCGTTATTAAAAGTGTCCTCTAATAACTGAAGCAGAGGAGAATGATATGGAGGCTTTAAGCCATGTTATCTTGAATAACCTGTGATAAGTTGGGTCTCTGACTTTGTACAACTGAATAACCAATAGGTGAAAGAATATGTTCTTCCTTATGAAGAGGAACACACATTTTTCTAACTGTATCACCATTGTTGACCCTTTTCAAACAAATCACAAATATTGGAATAGAATAATAGCTTAAAAAATCAGGAGGAACTAAAAACTAAAACGAGCCATCACTGTGGCTCCAACCTTCAGAGAATTCGGCATTTCTGGAAATTAGATCTATATTAACAAAGTTATGAAGATGATATGGTTTGGCTACGCCCCAACCAAACCTCATCTTGCATTATAACTCCCACAATTCCCTCATGTCATGGGAAGAACCTGGTGGGAGGTGATTGAGTTATGGAGCCTGGTCTTTCCTGTGCTGCTCTCATGATAGTGAGTGAGTCTCACGAGATCTGACGGTTTTAAAAATGGGATTTCCCTGCAGAAGCTCTCTTCTCTTGTCTGTCCCATGTGAGACATGCTTTTCACCTTCCATCATGCTTGTGAGGCCTTCCCAGCCACGTGGAACTGTAAGTCCAATAAACCTATTTCTTTTGTTAATTGCCCGGCCTTGGGTATGTCTTTATCACCAGTGTGAAAATGAACTAATGCAGAAGATCTTGAGTTATTTGATGTTAAAACCTGAGAAAGATAACATCCCTGGAACCAAACATCTATACTCCAGTTGTTCTCATTAGTGTTACTAAAAATGTCTTTTTGGAAGAAACTGATGGGCGCTCTGCTGCCCTTAACTTCCATGGACTAAATGCAGGCAATTGATACTACCATTGTCTTCAATACCGTCTTTCCCCTCAGACCTACACCCCTATCATTATTCTCTAGCTCAGTACACTGTGTGGATTTTCTTTATTAAAAAATAGGAGTTTCACGAATCCCCAGCTCTGTCAGACTTTCCATATATATTCATGTTAATTATACTTCATACCTGTCTCTAAAATGTATCTGCTTCTTTCTATTCCTACTATGAGTGACTATGCTACTATAATAACTTCATAATTGATTTCTTTGCATTCAATTTTGCTTTTTATTAATCTATTCTCTTCACTCTGCTGCCAGGGTGATCTCTAACAAAATCACATCTGATAGTCATAGCATCCACTTATGCATTCTGAGGGTTTCATATTTTCTTTGAAAAGAAAATGCAAAATTCTACATACGACCTTTCCCACCTGACCATCTTTACCTCTAATTCTCTTTACCACATGATAATCTCACAGCTGGTGATCTGTTAGAATTCTCTCCACTTCTGCTCTGAAGTGCTTCTGAAGCCTTTCTGAAATTCTTTGATTCTCCCAAATGTCATAAATTCTGTCTTAACTAGAGATTCTAATATATTGTTTCCCTTCCTGGAAGACCTTTCTTCTCCATTTTTAACTGTCTTTCTGATATTCAGATATCAGGTAATAAAAAGTAATATTCAATTCTTTGGAGAGAACTTCTAAGACTGCTCCAAAAAGGTAAGATATTCTGTTTCTCTTTGCTTGATCCCACCACACTTTTATTATTGATTTGGTATCTCTCTTTCCCTGTTGACCTCAGGTGGTCTTGTCTTCCTGACCTGCATACCTAGTATCTACAGTGGAATTGACAACAAAAGTACAAACAAACGTTAGACAAAGTAGCAGATTAGAGAAACACATTGGCGAACTTCATACAGGTTGAGCATCCCTTATCTGAAGTGCTTGGGACCAGAAGTGCTTTGAATTTTAAAATATTTGTAGGTACTACATAATGAGATATCGTGGGATGGGACCAAGTCTAAACGTAAAATTTATTTGTATTTATATGCTTCATTGCCTGATGGTCATTTTATACGATTTTAAAGATAATTTTGTGCAGTTTCAGATTTTAGAGCATTTTGGATTTCAGAGTTTCTGATTAAGAATGCTCAACCTATAGTAGAAAACGAATACATATTTACAACACATAGGGAATATTGGTAATAAACGTAAAAATGGACTCCAAAGGAAAAGATTCATTATATCCAATCGGAGAAAAATGGAGGTTATTCAGAAGATTATAGTTTGTGGGTGAGTGTGGGAATTGTTAAAATATTTTTAGAATTCAATTTAGAATTCTCTATTAGAATTTTTAAAATGTATATACTTTTTGATTTGGCCATTCTGTTTCTAGGAATCTATCCTCATAACCATTAATTTATACACAAAGAGGTATATGCAAAGGTGCCTATTGTAGCATAATTGTAAGAGATCTTGAAGCTAAAATAGTGAAAAGCCCATGAGCAAGTGAATGGTTGAATAAATTTTGTAAAATATATATTGTGAAAAGCTGTACAGCTGCTTAGAAAAATGAAAAAAAAATTATATGTTGTCAAATGGGAAGGCTTTTCAAGGTATATTTTCTTTTATTTTATTTTGGAGACAAAGTCTTGTTCTGTTACCCAGGCTGGAATGCAATTATGCCATCTTGGCTCACTGCAGTCTCTGCCTCCTGGGTTCGAGTGATTCTCATGCCTCAGCCTCCCGAGTAGCAGGGACCACAGGTGTGCACCACCACACCTGGCTAATTTTTGTATTTTTAGTAGAGACAGGGTTTTGTCATGCTGGCCAGGCTGGTCTCGAACTCCTGGCTACAAGTCAAGGTATACTTTCCAAGGACAAAAGCAAACTGCATAGCAACATATATGTTCACATTAAAAGGCACATATATGTGTGCGTCTATATATGTATGCACATGTATTACAAAGAAAAAGTAAATAACTTCATTAGAGATATACTAAGTTCCTTTTAGATTTTTTTCTATGTGCAAGTAGAATTTTTGCTACATTGGTCAGAATCTTTTCTTTTTAAACATTTTCTTTTATATTATTGCAGTAATATTGTTATTATAAACTTACTGAAATAATCTATTTATGTAACAGGGGAGAGAATCCAGAAACAGGCCAGGCATGGTGGCTCACACCTGTAATCCCAGCACTTTGAGAGATCAAAGCAGGCAGATCACAAGGTCAAGAGATCCAGACCATCCTGGCCAACATGGTGAAACCCCGTCTCTACTAAAAATACAAAAATTATCAGTGCGTGGTGGTGCACGCCTGTAGTCCTAGCTACTTGGGAGGCTGAGGGAGGAGAATCACTTGAATCTAGGAGGTGGAGGTTGCAGTGAACCGAGATCACACCACTGCATTCTGTTCCAGCCTGGCAACAGAGCAGAGCTCTGTCTCAAACAAACAAACAAACAAGAGCTATTCAGTGGTGCGAAGACATTTGAATGCTCGCATTGTCACAGGATCTTTCAGATGTCATTTTGCCAGCCACAAACCTCTGTGGCCAGTGGTGCCTTTGCCTGAGTTTTGCTCAGGCCTCCTGAGCTCCATCCAGACTGTGCTCGGCCCACACTACTGGCCTCGATCACACACCTGCCAAGGGCGAGCCAGGCATGGAGTGGTGAAGGGTGTGTGAGGGAATGAGAGTGGGATCTGACCACTGCACACAGCCAGGCATGCCAGCTGCTGAAGTGAGGCAGGCAGCTCCAGATGCCAGCACAGGCACCAGCTCTGTGCAAGGCTGTGGCTGGACCAGACGTACTGCAAGTGGCTTCTGCTGCAGGCACCAGCATCTGGATTTGGGGACTGCAGTAGTGACTAGAAGCTTGGAGATGTCAGAAACTGCAAAACCCTAAAGAGGGAGTTACAGCCCTGACTTGGGAAGCCCCCAGGTCTGGGCTTGGGAAGCCCCAAGGTCTGGGCTCCCCAAAGAGCCGTAGCTCTTCTCTCCTTCTTGTCACCTGCAACATGGAGAGCTGGGTGGTGGAGGTGGAGGGGGAACAGGAGAGTGTGTTTCAGCCTGGTTTGTGTTACAGCTCTTTCAGCCCCTCCATTTGGCAGGTCTCAAGTTCTTGTCCCGTGTCTAGGAAGAATGAGGTACATGGACAACTGGAGGGTGAGCAAGGCAGATAGGAGCTTCATTGAGTGACAGAACAGCTCTCAAGAGACTGGCAATGGGTAGGTCCTTTCCTCAGGCAGGTTGTCCCAATAAGTTGAGGACACTGGAAGTGGGTAGTTCCTTCCTGCAGCTGGTTGTCCCAATGCCTGTCAGAGTCTGCCTTAGTCCTGAGGTTTTTATGGGCTTAGAAGGGAGAAAGTATGTGCTGACTGGTCCATGGGAGGCCACTGGTGGGCCTGAAAAAAGCACCCTCTGATTGGCCAAATGTTCATCAATTAAGTTCTCACTTGGAACTGCAGACTTCACCCAGAAATGGCAGCCCAGCCTCCAGCCTTCAGGTCATCCCTGAATTCAAGGTGGAGTTTCACCCAGGACCCGTCCCTTTCCACCCAGGAGCCTGTCTGCCTCTGGCCACCATCAACATGCCTTCCACTGGTGCTCAGCCTGTTCATGCCAAGGAGTTCCTGCAGGTCCATGCTGAGCTGCCCTCAGCCCCCCACCTTGGGCTCACTACCATGCTCCCGGGGGCACCAAAACTCAAGAGGAGAACGAGGTGGAAGGGTGCTGGAGTGTCAGCATGCCTTGAGCATGCACACACTTGGCCATGTTGTCACAGTGCCTGGGCTTGAGCACAACTTTGGTCTGTCCCAGAGCGGGCACCAGGAGCAGGGATAGGCCAGGGAGTGAGGGCAGGCACTTTCAAGGCTGCAGGGGCAGGGGGCTTCCTGAACCCCCGATAGGACAGAGATGCCCGGGTCCAGAGCCATGGCTGGGAAGCTACAGCTGCGCCCGGGAGTGTGGGCTCCTACCTTGCCAACTCAGTAGAAGCTGGGGCTCCCGCCTGTTCCTGGTCCCCACCATCTCCACAGAGTGAGTAGCCCTGGCCATGCCATGCCCCCTGCAGCTGGTGCCCTTACAGCAGCTGCTCCAGATGGGCTGCTGCCACCGTCAACATAGTTTGAAAGAAATCATATTGAATTCCTGCTTCACATCACATACAAAAGTCAATTCCATGTTGCTTTAAGGCTTACATGTGTGAAGCAAAACCACAAAATTATAAAATATAAAATTAAAACTCTGAAATGAGAGATCAATAGATTTTATTACATAAAGATTAAGAATTTCTACTCATCACAAAGACATAAGAAGCATGATAGGACAAAATACTAACTGGGATATTTATATAATATAAAGTTCCAAAATGTGTAGTATCCAGAGCACAAACTTCAGTAGGAGTTAAAAGCCAAACAAATTATTGGGGATACAAATGAAAACCCTAGTGATTTTCCACTTTGCATACAACCTTAAAAAATTTGTACAAGTCTTAGATACCATGAATTTACAATGATGTGAAGCATGAACATGCTTTTCTATTGGGGTAATATAAATAATTATACCACTTTAGAAAACAGTCTTGCAGTTTCCTATAAAGTTGAACATTGATATATCAAATGAGTCAGCAATCCCACTCCTCAGAATATAGATTTGAGAAATATTTTCACCTCATTAGAAAAGTTACTATATAATTTATAATAGAAAAAATCCTGGGCAGAAAGCATAGGTTCATCAAAGTAGAATGCATAAAACTCATCAAAGTTATACAAGGAGATTTTATATAGCAAGATAATGAATAAACTACAAGAATATGCATTAATATGGATAAATCTTATTTCAAAATTGGATACGATTTCATTCCATTAAAGAAGGAAAGCAAGCAAAGTGTAACAATGTATTATTTATGGATACAATATAGGTGACATTGTCAAAGAGAGATTCAAGGGAATAATTAACAAAAAATACAGGAAACAGGTTCCCTGAAGAGAGACAGTGGGAAAACAGAGGCAACTGGTGAGACATACATGGAGTTTCAGGCAGATGGTGGAGAATACAGATAGTCATCTTTTTAGGATTCTTTAAACAGTGTATATTTGTTTTAAACATTTTTTTTTCTGTTTTTCTTTTTCCCAGTGTGTAATTTGTTTATGGGGGAGAATCTCATTTGTCAAATACAAGGATTAATTGTGTTGACATAAAACTTACTGTACTAAAATATCCTTCTGGAATACAAAATAATTACCATAAAGTATACAAAATTTAAAATAAAACTCTTTATGGATGAATCATGAGTTAAGATTGTGAATATATATAACTATAAAGCTTACTTTGAATTCATTTCTTTTCACACATGAAATGTTGATTGATTATTTACTGTACTCAGGCCATACACTAGTGAATGGAAATAAAGCAAGGAACAAGACAGCAGTAGTATCTGCCATCTTTCAGTCTATAATGTAATATTTGTCATAATATTCCAAGAGTGAGTACTACAGCTATTAACAACAGTGGTATATAAATATTTTATGTTTAATAAACTTACATCCAATTAATGTTCATTCAATGGATATATAAATTACTAATTTTATGCTGTTGAACTAGAAAGTGTTCTCCTTACCCGTAACAATGTGATAGATAACAATCATGGGTTTAAGCTTCTAGTTAAATTCATGCTCTTTGAAGATTGCAATCTTATGGAAGTTGTCTGATTTTCAAAGAAAAGTTGTCTGATTTTCAAAGTCAAAAGGAAGTTGTCTGATTTTCAAAGTCATACAGTTGTCTGATTTTCAAAGAAATACCTGACCTTTTTGCAGAAAATTTTTGTACCATGTCTCAACCATCATCTCTAACAAATAATGAATAAACCCAAGGAATGTTACTTTAACGTGAAGGACACATTTGTAACGGTGAAAACAATAACAACATTATACTTACGTACAACTAATTTGGAAAATTTGAAAACTTCTATGAAAATGTCATCTATAGTTTGTAGATGATTTGCTGTCTCATATGTTTTGGAACTTGACATCAGGCATCAAGGTGTCATTTTAACCCCAGGTTTGTGTGTTTGCTATCCCTTAATTTGGCACCATGGCTGCATATAGGTAGTGATACAAAAAATAGTGATATGACAGTCCAATCACTTAAAACTTAAACTCCTCCTCTACAGAGGAAATAAAACCTCATAGTTAGAAATTCTTAAGTAGGTACACCTGAGTCTCTGTTTCTATTGTTTATATATTTTCCAGGTGTTATATATCACTTAATATATTTAAAAATCACAGTACTAAAAAGGTTTGGCTGTTTTTAGGTATTGCCTTAAATCATTTCTTCCATTTCCAAAATATCATCAATTAAGAAAGTATCTAAACCTAAAAAAAGTTTATCTTACCCCGCAAAGATGTCTCTTTTTAATAATGCATTTTCATGTCTTACAGTGGTTTATAAAGAAGATTAAGCACGTCATAGTCAATTAGGAAATACTTAAATATCTTCATATATACTTAAGAACACAATACATTGTAAAATTATGCTGCTATTGTACTAATACTTATGGCTTTAAAAACACATTTTGCTAAATGAGAAACAAGAATTTTACCACAAATTTGAATTTCCTCTCTTTTTTTCTCTCTCAGATCTCTGTGTGTGTGTGTGTGTGTGTGGTGTGTGAGTGTGCATGTGCTTGAATGTAACTGTGTGCTAGACATTTACATTCATTTCTGCTTTTTGTCTTTTAACTCTTCAGAAGTGGTAATATCCCGTTGGCGACATAATAAATCCTCGTCCAAGCTACCAAATATATCATGATGCATGAAACACTTAGTGAAGCAGCAGCAAGAACACGATGTTTCTAAGCCAATTTTCCTGTATCCTTGCAAGAGTTTCTGATAAAAACAATTGGAAAATAATAGAAATACAAATTGGATATTTGTGATGTCTCATCAGAGGAGTTTCCTATCAAGTCCAATTATTCTTCCATATTTCTTTAACACTTCTTCATTGGGCTGTGAAGCAGTTGGAATGAAAGCCAAGATGTAGAAGAATAAACATAGTTAGATTGAACCAACAGTGGGTTTTTTTGGTTGAAACTCAGGCCTGGGAGCAAACACAAGTGATAAAGCCATTATGAAGGTGGGTTTAAATGACTACACATTAAAAATTTAATTTTTAAATGTTAAGCTAATAAATTTGGAAATGGGCAGTCATTTAAAGATGTATACCCATAATGTGTATTTTATGAATTTGTTCCCTATTAAGTGTGAAGCTCTAGTTTCATAACTTCTGGGAGACAATGGCCAGTCTCAGACTTAAAGATTAAGAGATATGTGATTTTTAAATATATTAAGTGATATATAACACCTGGAAAATATATAAACAATAGAAACAGAGACTCAGGTGTACCTACTTAAGAATTTCTAACTATGAGGTTTTATTTCCTCTGTAGAGGAGGAGTTTAAGTTTTAAGTGATTGGACTGTCATATCACTATTTTTTGTATCACTACCTATATGCAGCCATGGTGCCAAATTAAGGGATAGCAAACACACAAACCTGGGGTTAAAATGACACCTTGATGCTTGATGTCAAGTTCCAACACATATGAGACAGCAAATCATCTACAAACTATAGATGACATTTTCATAGAAGTTTTCAAATTTTCCAAATTAGTTGTACGTAAGTATAATGTTGTTATTGTTTTCACCGTTACAAATGTGTCCTTCACGTTAAAGTAACATTCCTTGGGTTTATTCATTATTTGTTAGAGATGATGGTTGAGACATGGTACAAAAATTTTCTGCAAAAAGGTCAGGTATTTCTTTGAAAATCAGACAACTGTATGCACTTTCTAGATAAAATTCACATACAATAAAATGCACATATTTTTGTCAATGTACTTTTTAATGTAACCACCATCACACAAAAGATGTCGAATATTTTCTTCGCTTCAGAAAAATTTTTCTGGCCTTTTGAAGTACTCTGTCTTCCAAGTTCCAGGAGATTAAAAATTTGCTTTGTGTCATTGTAATATTTTTCTCCTCTAGAATTCCATATTAATGGTATGGAATTTCAAATTCAATTTCAATTCAAATTCAATTTCAAATTCCATAAATTTCCATATCTATGGTGGGTTATTTTTTATATCTGGAATCTTTCTCTCAGCATAATTTTTTCAAGATTTATATTGTTGTTATATATAATTTATTTTTATTGAAGAATAATATTCCTGCCTCATAATTTATACATTCATCTACTGATGGAAATTCAAGTTGTTTACAATTTTTTACTATTATAAATAAAACTTATATTTACAATATATATTGTGAACACATCTTTGTGCAGGCATATATCTCTTGAGTACCTCCAAGTAGAATCACTGGGATATAGGGTAAGTGTATGTAAACTTAAAATGATTTTTTAAAACGTTTTCATTTTCTTTGAGACATAGTCTTGCTCTGTCACCTGGGTTGGAATGCAGTGGCGCAATCATGGCTCACTGCAGCTCCATCTTCCTGGGCCCAAGTGATCCTCCATTCAGCCCTGCAAGTAGCTGGAATCACAGGTACACACCACCAAGCCCAGCTAATTTTTTAATTCTTTGTAGACACAGGGCCTCACTATGTTGCCCAGGCTGATTTGGAACTGCTGGGCTCAAGTGATCCTCCTGCCTCGGCTTCCCAAAGTGCTGAGATAATAGGTGTGAGCCACTGCACCCCTCCTAAGGGGTGGTATTTTCCATTCCCACAATCGCAATGTGAGGTATTCATAATTTGTTCCTTATGTTCCTTCTCCTAGCCAACAGTTGGAATTGTTAAATTTTTAAATTTTAATCATTCTAATAAGTGTGTGATGATGTCTTATTTTGGTTGAATTTGTGTTCCTCAAATAATATATTATGTAATTTTCTTTCTTGGAGTTTCAAACTGATGGTAAAAATTTTAGAAAATGAGATCAACAGGTGCCAGTTCATGGCCCAGAAGTAGTGACAGTCACATCAACTTCAGTCCTGCTTATACTGAGGAAGTTTATCCAACTGGAGAATAGGGTACATTTTCATGTGAGTTGAAGAATGGAAAAAATGTTAACTAGGACTATTTCTATAATTGCCTTGAATATTTGAGTCACCTAATAAATTGATCTCTTTTTGCATACAAACAAAATCAAAAAAAGTCCAACAAATATTGGTTCAAAATCTGCCTTACTATGTATGGGGTATGTAAACGTGGAAAAAAATAAGAATTCTAAAAAATTGTAAATATTAACATGACATTCCAGAAGGATTGTTTGAGTACTATGTAAGTCACACTGCAGGTGTGGGGAAAACACATTATCTTTTTTTGTTCTAATTCTTAAATTAAAAGACAGATTAGTTTTATATCGAATACTTGAAGGGTTATTTGGGAGGAAATAACTAATGAACAGTTTTGATAAACAGGGTCTGTGTTACTTTTAGCAGAGTTCTCCTAATGATTCCAGAATGGGATACTAAGAAACACGGACACTGCCAGGGAGGGCGCAGTGGCTCACATCTGTAGTCCCAGCACTTTGGGAGGCCAAGGTGGGCAGATCACGAGGTCAGGAGTTCGAGACTAGCCTGGCCAATATGGTGAAACCCCATCTCTACTAAAAATACAAAAATTAGCTGGATGTGGTGGCGCATGCCTGTAATCCCAGCTACTCGGGAGGCTGAGGCAGAAGAATTGCTTGAACCTGGGAAGCAGAGGTTGCAGTGAGGCAACATTGTACCACTGCACTCTACCCTGGGCAACAAAGTGCGATTCCATCTCAAAAACAAACAAACAAACACGGACACTGTCTGAGCACCCTCATTCTGCATTTGAAGAAATACAGATACAATGGCAAAAAATCGTTTGCTTGGATTACAGTAAAGAATCTGCAAGTGTTGGCAAGCGTAACTTTGATTCTTATTTGATTACATGAATTATGAAATGCATGTAGGTTGAAGTTTTAGAGAGAGAAATAAATACACAGTATAATTGGGGGTTCTTATTATCAAGGTCCCTCACCTTTAGTATCTGATAGTTTCACATCTTCTTCCTCATGAGTCCACGGCATTGAGTGTCGCTCTGTCATTTCCTGGCTCCTGTGGGTTAGAACCTTTTATGACGTACATATCTCTCCATAGTGGCTCCCTATGATGTTTTGATAAACTATTCTGGAACCTTCAGCTTTTCTTCTGTTACTACCTGTTGAGGTGAGAGCAAAGGGGATAGACAGCAAAGGAGGCAAGAAGTGCTCTACTCTCTTTTCCATCTTTGACCCAAGGATAAGTACTAACCACAGCAGAGCTTATAGCTGGCTATATATTAAGGATATTTTCCTAAAGACCTGAAGAAAACAAAACAGCATAACATTAGAGGCCAGATAAATTTTAACAAGATAAAGATTTGATTTGGGGGCCCTTGGGGTTCAGCTATAACCTATCTCTTCTGAGATGATGTAATTATCCTCCCTCCAGGTGGAGGCAGTTCACCACCATTCCTCTCGGATATATGTGCATTTGGGAAAGACCCTTATTCCATCACAAAGCACAGGATGGGAGTAGAATCCTGGCTCATCCACTCTAATGGTGAGCTCCCCAGTCTCCTCTTTTCCATTCCACCTCTGACATGCTCTGACAATGGCACCCTGTCAGCCTGTCCCATAACACCATAAACTACTATTGGTACATTTTCCAAAATTTAAGCTTACTTAGAATATATATGATTGTTTTTCTAACCTGGTTCAATTCCTTTTCATGAATTTCTATTCATTATTAGGTCAAGATGAATACGCATTCTTCCTGTAGTTTTCCAGGTTTTGGTCCTGGTTTCTGAACTTGGGAGCAATTATTTACAAATTAATACAGTGACAGTGATAATCTGTCCTAATGTGATACTCGAAAGCAAATTTTGCATTTTCAGAATGTCAGATTTTGTAGCTTTCACCATAGTTGTAGCGTTTTAACAATTTGAAGCCAATTTCAATGAGTACCCTAATTTCTCCAAATATTTAGCAAGAAGAGTTTTTATAAGCAAAGAATCTAGGCCATGGAAAATTAACTTTCCTCTTTCTCACACTTGTGAGAACAGTGAGGCTTAGAGAGTCTGAAATACTTGCCAGAGGTCCTAAGAGTGGTGGAGCTGGGATTCAAAACTATGTCATTCTTACTCTAGAACCCTACTGCCTTATACAATGTGTCACTGAATGTAACTTCCACATCAAACCATGTGCAGCAAAAGTTCTACAAGCTCTGGGGTCAAGTGGAGTGATAGGTTTTCTGTGTCTCCAGATAAGTTGACTCAACCCAATCATATTCAATTCAATTTTCATTTATTGATCTTCCATCGGTTTCAGGTACTAAGTGCTAGACATAAAAATGACCAGAGAAAAAAGAGGACTTTGGAATGAGAGCAGAACGGATTATTTTCTTCTTTCTTTCCTCTGGTTCAAATAGCATATCTCTTGCACATGACAGTTTTCCTGTAACCTGGTGTAGCACTCTGAAAATCCAGTAAAGCAGGAGTGACAGCACTGTAACTCATGAACTCCGCTGAGATTGCTATGGTGTGACAAACCTGTCTCGGCTGTCTGTATATAAATTAGGAGTTCCTAAAGCTTTCAATATGAAAGTTGCTGTGAACTGCTTCATTTCAAACTGAAAGCATTGAAATGCTAATTAGGAAGCATTTTTTTTTCCTTCAAAGTAACTTTAAATAACTTTTTGGGAAAGTAAACACATTTACTCTATTTTTATGGGACAGATTTCTCCCTATGAGAGGAGAATGGCCATTTTTGTGAACTACTGTTGGATATGACATATATTTTGGAAGTCCCTTTCAGTCTTTGGATTTGGTAGATAAAATGTTTATACCGATTGTATTTTATTGAAAGCCATTTTATGCAAATTAATTTAACACAGAATTTAATGATTTTGGCTGTTGAGAGATGAGGGGAAAGAAACAATCTTTAAAATTAACACTGTAATTTTCATCTTCTGATTGTCTCAGCCTCCCCCAGAATAGAAAATGCTTATTCTCTTGGAGAGAGAAATAAATTTAATCCTTACACGGGCACACTCAAAATTGTTACTATGCTTTTACGTATCTTCTTTGGTGTATTTTTTTTCACCATGTCCTATACATTTTCTTTTTATTTTGTGAAGTGAGATTTGAGTGTGTGTGCCTGTGTGTGCGTGCACACATGCACAGGAGGTGGGACAAATTCTAAATAAACTCAGGGAGAATTTATTTATTTTTTCTAATTACAGAGTGCTCACAGAGCACCAAGCAATGGCCTGATATTTCATGTAGCAGAAGCACAGCTGCCTTCTCTCTAACCTACACCTCCTCCTCTATTCCTGACCTTGTAAGTGGCATGGATAATTAATCAATGACATACACTGATGACATAGGTGTCATTTTAAACTCTATTTTCTATTATACCTCCTCCATTTCCTTCTCAATGTGGTTGATCAATCAAAGGCCCGTCTATTCTTTTTAATAATGTCTTCATGTTATCAAATATTTTCATTTCCATTGATACTCGGTGATATACAATCACATCATTTTTTTTCAAATTTGTCGTAATTCTGTCATATTGCATATATTTTACATATCTTTATAAAGGATTTCCCTTTTGGTATCTGGCTATCTTTGTTTATAATTACAGAAAGGAAAGAAAAATAAGTTGCATAATAAATATTTTATAATTTAATACATTTCAATTTTAAAAACTTAACATCTACAAAGGCATCAAGGTAATACCATATTTTTTTGGTATACATATGAGTAAACATAGACACTATCATATGTTAAGTCCTAGAAAATGGTGATAAGGGTTGTTACTGGGTGACATGGACAGAGAAATTGTGAGAAAATAGTGTTAAGGAAAAATCAGTTATATGTAAATGCATATATGTGTGTGTGTGTGTGTATCCTAAGAAACAATTATTATATTGCTAAATAAGGAATTAAATGCTCTATTTTCTTTAACCTGAGCATGTAATACAAAAAATAATCCAATCATAATAGGGAAAGCAAAGACATATTTCAGAGAAAGTTTAAGAAGTTTTCAGTTAGACCTGTATTTATAAAAGTAAACCACTCTTTAAGATGAGGTGGAGCCGCTTTATATAGAGATGAATCATGTGATCAACGCCAGGTTTATGTTTTTTGTTTTACTTACTTCTTAGCATTGTTGTTTTCTTTAGTTATTTTGTTTTAACCTTACATCTAGGTAAAAATTTGGAACCTGAAATTTCCAAACATATGCTTCTCCTTCCGTTTATTTGAGAAGATTCCAAAATAAAATGTCTTTAAAGAACTTCCAACGTAATTATTCTTTGATTTGTGTTTACTTCATTCCTCCATAAATGAAGTATAAATAAAGTCATTTGATGACATTTTGTGAAGGAAATAATTGATTTATATATGATTATCTTTAATAACTACTACTTAATATTAAATTATTTGTCATTATAAAATATCTTTTGAATCAGATATTATTATATTTTCACTATTGTTTACCAGCAGTGTGTATGATCTAGGAAAGTTATTTTTTTTTTCCTCATCATGTTTAATATTTATTTAACACTTTTAGGACATACTCTGTGCAAAATGCTTTACATACTTGAATTAATCTCCACAATAATGCTATGAGGTGGGGACTAGTATTGTTTTCTTGTTTTAAAACCATTTTTCTTCAACTTTCATTTAAAACTCCAGGGTACCTCTGCGGGATGTGCAGGTTTGTTACATAGATAAACATGTGTCATGGTGGTTTGCTGCACAGATCAACCCATCACCTAGATATTGATCCCTGCATCCATTATCTATTCTTTCTTACGCTCTCCCTCCTCCCACCACCCTCAACAGGCCCCAGTGTGTGTTGTTCCCTACCATGGGTCCATGTATTCTCATTGTTCAGCTCCTGCTTATAAGTTATGAGAACATGCAGTGTTTGGTTTTCTGTCCCTGTGTTGGTTTGCTGAAGATAATGGCTTCCAGCTTCATCCATATCCCTGCAAAGGATATTATCACATTCCTTTTTTATGGCTGAATAGTATTCCATGGTATACATATGTACCACATTTTCTTTATCTGGTCTATGATTGATGGGCATTCAGGTTGATTCCATGTCTCTGCTGTTGTGAATAGTGTTACAGTGAACATACACATGCATGTATCTTTATAATAGAATGATTTCTATTCCTTTGGATATATATCCAGTAATGGGATTGCTGGGTCGAATAGTATTTCTGTCTCTAGCTCGTTGATAAATTGTCACACTGTCTTCCATGATAGCTGAATGAATTTACACTCCCATAACAGTGTTTAAGCATTACTTTTTTTCTTAACCTCACCAGCATCTGTTGTTTCTTGACTTTTTAATAATCACCATTCTGACTGGTGTGAGATGGTATCTCATTGTGATTTTGATTTGCATTTCTCTAATGATCAGTGATGTTGGGCTTTTGGGCCCATATGTGTCTTGGCTGCATGAATATCTTCCTTTGAGAAGTGTGTGTTCCTGTCCTTTGCCCACTTTTAATAAAGTTGTTTATGTCTTGTGAATTTGTTTAAGTTCTTTGTAGACTCTGGATATTCGACTTTTGTCAGATGGATAGAGTGCAAAGATTTTCTCCCATTCTGTAGGTTGTCTGTTCACTCTGATGATAGTTTCTTTTGCTGTGCAGAAGTTCTTTAGTTTAATTAGATCCCATTTGTCACTTTTTGCTTTAGTTGTTATTGCTTTTGGCATTTTCTTCATGAAATCTTTGCCCTTGCCTATGTCCTGAATGGTATTGCCTGGAATTTCTTCTAGGGTTTTTATAGTTTTGAGTTTTACATTTAAGTGTGTAAATATACATTTAGCAATGTTAGTGAAAGGAAAAAGAAAATCCTCAATCTTGGATAGGAAAAATAATCAAATGGATTAGTTAATATTTGACCTGTCCAAGTTGTTGTGTTTTCTCCTTAGTGTAAACAGCTTATAAAGCACACATTAAAATTGACTTCTGTTATCGTTAAACACAAAAAACAACAAAAACATAACAAAAGAACTTCATTCTGACCAGAAAAATAATAAAATAGGCAAAGTTAGAAAAATGATAGATATGTAATATTATATATAATACATATGTGTGATTTTGAATGTTTCCATAATATTTCCTCTATGATTACACCATAATTAATTTCAATACTATTGTTTGCAATGTAGGTGACTTCAAGAATCTCTTTTGTAGTTAGAATGCTAACTCTTTGCTATTTAAATATAGTGCAAAATCCAGTAATTTGTTCCTACATTTGTTTAAGGTTTTTTTCATGACACAGAAATTTTAAATTTGGATATAATTCATTTGGCTGTATTTTTTGTAGGTGTTATCGTTAATGATGATTTCTGGATCTTTTTAATGAAAAAGAATTTTATTTGAAAATTACTACCATTTAAGTTTTTAAAATCTTAGTAATAATATTAGTTTTCTAGGGCTGTCACAACAAAATACCATTAACTGGATAGCTTAACTAACAAAAATGTATTTGTTCAGGATCTGGAGGTTAGACATTCTAGATTAAAGCTCTGACAGCTTTGGTTTAATCTGGGGCCTATCTCCTTGGCTTACAGAAGGCCACTTTATTTCTGTGTCCTCTCTTGGTCTCTCTTCTGTGTGTACATCCTTGATGTCTCTCTAATTTGTTTTCTAAATTTACCCTTCTTATAAGGACACCAGTCAGATTGGATTAAGACCCACCCTAAACTCTTCATCTTAACTTTACCAACTGTTTAAAAACTCCCCAAATACAGTCACATTCTGAGGTACTACGGATTAGGACTTCAGCACATAAATAAGGCCTCATAAACAGTCATTACAATACAGATATTTAACATTATTGTTAGAGAAATAATTCTCAGCAGTATCATCTGCTGGATTTCATCTACAGTCATTTTATGATATATTGGCAAAAACCTAATTATGATTACTCAATTGTTTTAGTCATTGAAAACTTTTAAAAACACTTTTTATTAAGTAGGTTTTTAAACATATTACAAAACACATTTTTTAAATTTTTATTAAGTAGACTTTCAAACATATTAAAAAGTAGAAGTACTAGTAACAGTAATGAATCCCAATATAACCACCACCCATCTGCAATAATTATTTGATTTTTGAATATCTTTTTATGTATTTCTCCACCTACTTCTCCTCTTTCCAAGAAACTAATTTTGAAATACCAGGCTCAAATAATTTCATTCATAAATATTTCAGAGTGCATCTCTATAAGGATTTTTAAACATAAACAAAATACCAATTTTACAATAAAATTTTAAAGTTTTGTCTTAATGTGATCAACTATCTGTTCAGTGTTCAAATGTTTCTGACCATCTCATAGCATTTTAGTAATCTATTCAAATGAGGATCCAACTATTCATATTTAGATCTCTATATTGCAAATGGTTGGGATGTCTTATTAAATGTTAGACACTTAATTTTAGAATAAAAAACACTTCTATCAACGATAAAAAAACTAAGATTTGTAGCATTTATGTTTGATACAGTTGGATTAGTGTTACTATATTAATTATGGTTTTTCATTTGTTGAGCGTGTTCTTTGTTCTTCTTTTTGTCTTCTACTCTTTTTCTGTCTTCTATGGCTTTAATTGACCATTTTAGATGATTTAATTTTATGTAGCCTTGCATATCTATTTTGCCTATTTTCCTCTTTTTTTAGTAATTGTCCTGGAGTTTGCAACATACATTTAGAACTAATTCAAGTTCAGTGTCAAATAAAATTATACAGCTTCACAGGAAGTACAAATACCTAATATCAGCAAAACATTCCTAATTCCTCCTCATTTGCCTTATATTGTTGCTCTCTCTCATTTCATTCATACATTGTCAGGCCTCGGAGCCCAAGCCAAGCCATCGCATCCCCTGTGACTTGCACTTATATGCCCAGATGGCCTGAAGCAACTGAAGAATCACAAAAGAAATGCAAATGCCCTGCCTCGTCTTAACCGATGACATTCCACCACAAAAGAAGTGAAAATGGCCGGTGCTTGCCTTAAACGATGATATTATCTTGTGAAATTCCTTTTCCTGGCTCATCCTGGCTCAAAAAGCTCCCCCACTGAGCACTTTGTGACCCCTACTCCTGCCTGCCAGAGAACAACCCCCTTTTGACTGTAATTTTCCTTTACCTACCCAAATCCTATAAAACGGCCCCACCCTTATCTCCCTTTGTTGACTCTCTTTTTGGACTCAGCCCGCCTGCACCCAGGTGAAATAAACAGCCATGTTGCTCACACAAAGTCTGTTTGGTGGTCTCTTCACATGGACACGCATGACATACATAAGGAGATATCAGCATATACATAAACATACATAATACAGATACATTGTTATTTTGAATTAACTGTTCAATGAATAAAGAAAAAGAAAAAGAAAGGTTATATTTTAACTCCAGTTATTCATTCTCTAATGTGCTTCCTTTCTTTCTGTAGATCCAAGCTTTCAACCTATATCATTTTCTTTCTCTCTTAATAATTTCTTTCAATATTTTCTGCAAGGCAGGTCTCCTGGCAACAATTTTTTGTTTGTCTGAGAATGTGTTTATTATTCCTTCATTTGTGAAGTGTAATTTGAGAAGGTACAGAATTCTTGGTTAGTGTTTTGGGTCTTTTCCCTCCCCAACACCGAGTATTTCACTCCATTTTCTTCCTGTTTGCGTGGTTTCTGGGTCAGAGGTAATTCTTATCTTTGCTCCTCTATAAGCAAGGCATTTTCCCGCTCTGACTTCTTTAAGGATTTATTCTTTCACTTTATATAGTTTGAATGTGATATGTCTAGGTGTATATATATATTTTTGGCACCTATTCTGCTCGGTGCTCTCTGACCTTTCTGAATCTGTGGATTGACTTCTAACATTAATTTGGGAGACATTCTGAGTCATAATTGTTTCAAATATTTCCTCTGTTCATTTCTCTCTCTTCTTTTCCTATATTCCTATTACAAGTTTGTTACATATTTTGTAGCTCTCACACAGTTCTTGAATATTCTGTTCTGTTTTTTTCAGTAATGTTTCCCTTTGCTTTTTGGGTTTTGGAAGTTTCCACTGTCATATCCTGAAACTGAGAGGTTCTTTCCTGAGCCATGTCCAGTCTCAAAACTAGCCCTTGAAAGACCTTCATTTCTGTTAGTGTGTTTGTGTTTGACCTCTAGCATTTTTTTTTTTATTCTTTCTTGGGATTTCTCTCTCTCTGTTTGTATTATCCATCTGTTCATGTGTGCTGTCTACATTTTTCATTAAAGCATATTAATTGTAGTCTTTTAAAAGTCACGCTCTGATAACGCCAACATTCCTACCATATCTGACTCTGGTTCTAATGCTTGTTCAGTATTTTCAAACTGTGTATTTTGCCACTTAGTATCTCTTGTAAATCTTTCTTGGAAAGTACAGATGATGTGTTAGGTAAAGGAAACTGTGACAAATAGGCCTTTAGTAATATGGTGGTAACGTGTCGGGGGAGGGAAAGTATTGTATAGTCTGTGATTAGGTATCAGACTTTCAGCAAGACCGTGACCATAGACTGTCAACATCACCAGTGCTTCTCAGTTGCCCCACTAGGGAAGAATGGGAAAGAATGGCTAGATGGTCTGGAGTCGGATATTTTCCTTCCCCTAGAGAGATTAGGCTCTGATATAATTTCAGCAGATTAGTCTCTTATAAAATATGTTCTCCTAGAAGAACAGAGTGTATTGGTACATTCCAAAATATTTTCTTTCCCTTCTCTTACTGAAAAAAGGAGGGGAGTTTTCTGCCATATTTGTGAGGCCCTAGCAGGCTTCTGGAGGTAAAACTCACCAAACATTGGGTCCTCTCTCCCCACCCACTGAGGACTGGGTCCCCTGGAGTTTCTGACTCCCAGACTTGTCCACCCTGAGGCTCCAGCAGCTTCTCCATTGCCATTCAGGTTTTCATGCCCCAGAACTTGTTTCTGAGGCAGTTTCTGCTCCAACAAGTTGTGATTCTCAGTATTTGCTTTTGTCTCCAATATAATGGGCAGTGGTTTACCCTGTGACCTCACTTCTTTGATGGATCTAAAAACAGTGTTTTTTTTTTTTTTTTTTAGTTTGTTCAGTTTTTGTCAGGGAAATTTTTCAATATTCTTTTATTTCTAATTGTCATTTTATTCATTTTGTGTTAACAGCTAGAAGATTCTATAATCTGCAAATAATGATTGAAATCTCTTCCTTTCTCACCTTTATGTATTTTATTGCAATTCAAATAGAACTTTTACCATAATTTGGCACAACAATGATTCAAGCTAGAAACATTAAAACTAAGAATCAGACATGGGAACTGTAATTTTACTGTGAAATATAATCATTATTCTTGATTTCTGGAAGATGTATATTATCAAGTCATTTTAGTTCACTTTGAGTTCTTGCTTGCCAGGATTAACTTTATTGTAAATATGTGCTTACTTTTGTGTGAAATACATTTGTCATGTGATTTGCTTCATGTATATGCGACCATATGAATTAAATCAAATTTTCTAACGCAGTTTTTTCTTTCATACCTGGAATGCTTGAATTTTGGTATATTATTCAAGTATAATGCTTGATTTTATTTGTTAATATTTTAATTTTGATTTCTACATATGTATCAATAAATATGATTGAGCTATGCTCATTATTATATTTTCTTTTTTCCTAATGTTGTCTTTTTCTTGATTTGCTAGCTTTGAAAAATAAGTTTCAGAAGGTAGTAAAATTTACTCTATGTCTTATGGTTTTGGCATTCTATTTATTTCAGTGCTTTTTCCTAGATTCTTTTTCTTTTGGCTGGGTCACAGTTTATTATATGACTTCTATATTTTATTGTAATTTATAATTATTATAATAGAGTTTCTATTGGTGGAAAATTTTCTGCATGTTTGAAAAATCATTACTTTAATTGTTTTAATTATGCTTTTTTTGAGATAATTTGGGACTCAACACAATTGTAAGAAATAACATACAAAGAGTCCATGTACATTTTGCCAAATGACAATGTCTTTCAAAACTATAATACGATGTCAAAACCAAAATATTGACATTGAAACAGTCACGATATAGAACATACCCATCACCACAATGATGTTGCAAGTGTAATAGTCTGTTCCTATTTATTGCTGAGTAATATTTCATAGTACAGATGTACCACCATACATGTATGAATTATCTCTTTATCCTTAATGTCATTAACCTTTCATCCATTGAAGGCCACCTAGATTATTTCATGTTTTGGGATATTATAAATAAAACTGTCATGAACATTTGTATACAGATTTTTGCCTAGACCTGATTTTCATTTATCTGGGGTACAGGTTCAAGAGTTCAATTCCTGGGTTATACGGCACTTCTATGTTTAGTTTTATAAGAAACTTCCAGATTGTTTTCCAGAGTGACTGTACCACTTTAAATTCCCATTACAATATGTGATCCAGTTTTTCTAGATCCTCACCGGAATTTGGTATTGTCACTACTTTACTTTTTGTCATTCTGATGGATGTACAATAATAAAACATTGTGTTTTAAATTTGCATTTCTACAATGATTAATGTTGGATAGTTTTTTTATGTGCTTATTTGCTATCTGAATATCCTCTTTAAATAAATGTCTTATGTTTATTTGCCCATTTTCTCACTGGATTCTATAATTTTTAATACTGAGTTTTGAGATGATTTTTTTTTTTCCAATATATTCTAGAGGCAAGTCCTTTGTTGGTCATGTGTCTTGCAAATATTTTCTCTCAGTCTGGAAATTATCTCTTTCTCCTCTTCACAGGGATTTTCACAGAGCAAAATAATTTAGTTTTGATGAAGTACAAGTGATCAACTTTTCATTTTATGCATCTTGCTTTTGTGTCAAGTCTAAGAACTATTTACCTAGCCCTAATTCCCAACATTATTTACTTTTTTCAAAAGCTTTAGAATTTGTTGTTTTACTTTTAAGTCAGTGTTGTCTTTTGAGTTAATTTCTAAGTGAAGTATGAAGTTTAATTTGAGGTCAAAGTGCCTTTAGTTGATACTCATATTTGTAATCACATTTTACTTAGTATATAACTGACTTACATGCATTTTCCATCAGCATTTAATGATATTTTTCCATCATTTCCTTGAATCTGTTCTTTTGTTCATAGACACTCTTAGAATTATCTCTTCATCCTTAATGTGTTGAAATACAGTTATAATGTATTTGGGGTATATAGATTAAAAATAACTTGATGAGTGCTAGGTAGATAGATTTATGATTTTGTTTTGTTTTGTTTTAGTTTTCTTGAGTGTATTTACTCACAACTTCTGGAATACATAATACCTAATATAAATCTTTTTACATTTTGGGATCTAACCTCCAAATTTTAAAGTTTTATTTTTGCTTTTTACATTTATATTCCCTTGTTTTGTGTTCAGTACGAGTTCTCCACTCTGCCTTCCTAATGCTAACTTATTTTTCATTCTGTCCACTTGGTACATTTTGTCCACATGTACTGAGCTGAAATGTCAAAGTTTAATTTGTATAAAATCTTGGTAACTCTTTTTCATGGAGCTAATATCTATTCTGAAGTCCTACCCTGTTTGCTCTGTTGTTTCCCAGGATGTAGTGCTTTCTCCCTGTTTACTGAAATGTCTTTTAAGACATGGCATCTGAACAGTATTTGGTAATTCCTGATTATGGAGTAATTCTTCCTAGAAAGTAATGTGTTTTGTTATTTCTGATGCTTGTATTTCATCCTATTTGTATTGAGAATGAGAAAATATCCAAAAGCATTTACTTTAACTGCTTGCTGGATATTTGGGTTGCTAGACCTCTGATCCCTTTCTCCTGGCTGTTAGCAGGCGTTACCCATCTCTTTGACTCAAGCTCAGGCACTCGCTGCTCCTGGTACTGCCTGGTGGTGGAAAGTCCTAGTATAGCTTGGCCCAAGGGGTAGGGTGGAGAATGCGTGGAGAGCATGACCATTTGTTTGTTCCTTTTGTTGCACCTCAGTTGGTCACTTGTGCTTTGCTGGATGTCTGCCTCCCTCCTGCCTTTACTCTCCCTGGCTCTTAACTTCTGGCACATATATACCCAGCAGTACTTTCTGTGAAAAACCAGAGTATAATTTTATTTCTTGATTACATCTCTTTTGATCTAAATTATCCAGAGATAACTCAAAATTTCTAGTTCCTGAGGCTTCTTCCCTCGTATTCCCCAATGTGTGTATTCACACATTGTTTAGGAATGTGTGTGCACACACATGTGTGTGTGTGTCTCATTTAGTGTACTAAATTGGGGTGGGAGGCAATAACAGCAGCTCAATCTATCAACCTAGTTAATAGAGTGCATATGTACTGGAATGTACTTTCAACTATAAAGCATAATTTGGGGCTGGGCGCAGTAGCTCACACCTGTAATCCCAACACTTTGGGAGGCCGAGGTGGGCAGATCAACAGGTCAAGAGATAGAGACCAGCCTGGTCAACATAGTGAAGCCCCATCTCTATTAAAAATACAAAAATTAGTTGGTGTGGTGGCACATGCCTGTAGTCCCAGCTACTCGGGAGGCTGAGGCGGTAGAATTACTTGAACCCAGGAGGCAGAGGTTGCAGTGAGCCGAGATTGCGCCACTGCACTCCAGCCTGGTGACAGAGGGAGACAGTCTCAAATAAACAAACCAACAAAAGACATAATTTCCATATTTACATTTAGATAATAACTTGAAAGATGTCAAATCAAGAATACATATACACCTATATATATATATACATACACATATATATAAAAATATATGTGTGTGTGAGTATATGTATAGAGCCACCAATTCAGGCAAATGCCAACCTGATCACTTGTAGGATCAAGGCGAAGGATTTGTGGGAACAAGGGATGAGGTTGGCCTTTGCCTGAATTGTTGGCTATATAGCCACCTAGCTTATCACAAACATAAATGTCACACAGCACTTAGGGATGAACAATTAACAAATCCTGTAATATTAAATGACAATCTTTTTTAGCACATAAACTATTTTTCCAAACAAAACCTCATTACAGAATCTTAATACCTGGACCCAAATGCAGAACAGTGGCTGAAACCTGAGAAGTGACTGGAGACCTTGTCATACACGCTTCTCATTAGTATTATATTAGACCCCAAGGCTGCCCAGAGGCACCCTCTGGCTCCAGAGGGAATAGCTTGAAATCCTTTGCCTTAGACTATTTAAGAATGATGCAATGGTAATAATTTTTTAAAATATGCACATATTCAAAAAGGAACCAGAAATATTTCAGGTTCCAGAGCGCTTTTGCCAAATATTGTAATAATAATTTAAATTTGTATTGCTTTTATTTTCTATGAAGTCCAGACATCCAAAGAGTGACAGTAAAATTTATTTTTTCACTTTGAACTTCTTTGCAGGTGTTCTTGCCTTTACTAATAAGACCCCAAGAGACAGCACTCCCCATGCTAACATTGAGTGCTAGCTAAAAATAGTAGTCCTGCATTCTTACCATAACATATGAACAGTTTTTGAGCAAACGAATATGAGAGGGAGTTTCCCAGGCATTTTAAATTTTTCTGGTAAAGAGTGGTAAAGATCTAGAGATAAAGGGTATTGATTTACATTAAACTCTGTTGATAACTTAATAGTCATGTGTTTAAAATTTGAATATTATTTATTATGCTGAAAATTTACATCCATCAAATTTTTTGGCAAAGTATATGTGAGATACTATGTCAATCAGTAACATAAATATATTAATTATTATTATTATATTCATTAAAGATTATATCAAGAATACAGCTATAAAATAATAGTAAGATTCCCTATTGGGTTTTGTTTTTATTATTTCATGAATCAAATTTTGTCTTTGTTACCTATTAATAGTTCACTCTAATAAATAAGAACTTGACACAATTTATTAAGCTGTTGATGTGATAACGTTATTATTATCTTAGTGTATACACTGCATATGAACCTAGGAATTCTTTCAACCACAAAACATAATTGAAATTTGCATATTAAGACAATAACTTGGCACAGAGTTCAGTACACTCTTTCTCTAAAGGGACTGAGAGGAAATATTTGGGGCTTGAAAGTCCAAATGGTTTCTGTTACAGTTACTCAATAGTTATTTTAGCACTAAAGAAAGCATAGACAATATACAAATCAAAGGCCATAGCAATGTAACAATAAAACTTTATTTATAAAAACAAATGGTGGGTCGAATTTGGCCTGTGAGTCATATTTTACTAACCCTTGCTGCATAGTATTTATTCAATATGCATACATTCATCCAACAAACATTTATTAAGCACTTATTGCATGCCAAAACAGATATTATTTCTTAGGGAGATAAAAATATGCAAAACAATTCAAGCTTTAAACTGATTACATTGTGGTATGGATACAAGGGAAAAAATGAATAGATAAAGAAAAGAGTGATAAAATTAGGATACAGGCTTACACTGGGCCTCAAAGGAGAATAGAGCTTATAAGAACCTCTATATGATGAAATCAAAAGATCAAACATGCAGGGAAGAAAGAAAATATTTTCAAACTGTGCGTCAGGTTAATAGGTAAACTTACGTTCTGTGCAGTTTCACTAGGCTTAGAATTTCATGGTACTCAGGCAATTCAACCACAAAACATCAACTTTTATGTGATGTCTCATCCACACAAGTAACCCCTGAGATAACATTTCTAGAGTTTTGCAATGCAATGCATTTAAGTGTAATTTTCTCTTCAGCTAAAACCACTATTCTTGTAATAATTTTTATATGTTAAGTGATGCAGTGCTAATTTTTATGTTTAAATTATCTTTTCATATGCCATACTTTTTTTACTTTTTTTTTTTTTTTTTTTAAGACGGAGTCTCGCTCTGTCCCCAGGCTGGAGTGCAGTGGTGTGATCTCACTGCAACCTCCGCCTCCCGGGTTCAAGTGATTCTCCTGCCTCAGCCTCATGAGTAGCTAGGATTACAGGCACCCGCCACCATACCCAGTTAATTTTTGTATTTTTAGTGGAAACAGGGTTTCACCATGTTGGCCAGGATGGTCTTGATCTCTTGACCTTGTGATCTGCCCGCCTCAGCCTCTCAAAATGCTGGGATTACAGGCGTGAGCCACCACACCCAGCCCTCATACGCCATGCTTTTATGTGTAAGATCATCTTTCTCATACCTTATATATATTTCTCTTGTGGCAGTTATCACATATACTGTAATTTATTAGTTTATATGTTTGATTTCACTTCAACATCGGTATTTTCTTCTCCAAAAGATTGCTATTTCCTTGGTTAAGGGCTTATAAGTTCTAAGTATCAAAAAAGAGACACACTCTCAACTTGCATAAACAAGAAGAAGATGGACTGAGACCAGGGCTGGGACCCCATCTACCCATGCATCTCCACCCCTAGGCCCATAGGCTTGCTTTTCTTTGCTGCTTGTGCCTTATGATTGTATTTTCCATGCATTTATTTTATTTATTTGATTTGCTGTGTTTATGCATGATGAAAAATAGTTGTGCTGGCCCATATTCTGAAAGACATTAAATAAAATCACTTTGTCCCAAATCCGAATTCCTGAGACCAAGAGTTTGTTTCCAAATGAGATTAGGACTCCAGCCTGAGCCCTTCTTCCTTGGCCAGAGTAGCAGGGTTACGTACACTAGAAATGGTGCTACATAGTCACCCGTCCGGGCCTGAGAAAGCAGTCCTAAGGCAAAAAGGTCCTAGGCCAGGTAGAAACTCTAAAATATGAATTCTATTGTGTTCTTCTTTAGTGCTGAGAACAATTGCTTTATCTAGTTGTTTTAATCTCCGGAGATTTGTATGATGTCCAGTGCAGTGCAGAAATCTAGAAAACAAATGGCTGAACTAAGCAGTAACAATGAGGACGTGAGCAATGAGGAGATTGAATAAATACGTTTATGTGTCACATAATATTTTGATCAAGGATGGATGGCAAATACAATGGTGGATTCAAAGGATTATAATGCCATATTTTTTAAATGATGATTATTATTTCAATGGGTATATTCATTCATTTTCACGCTGCTGATAAAGACATACCCCAGACTGGGAAGAAGAAGAAGTTTAATTGGACTTACAATTCCACATGACTGGGGAGGCCTCAGAATCATGGTGGGAGGTGAAAGGCACTTCTTACATGTCGTGACAAGAGAAAATTAGGAGAAGCAAAAGCAGAAAACCCTGATAAATCCGTAAGATATTGTGAGACTTATTCACTATCATGAGAATAGCATGGGAAAGATCTGCAGCCATGATGTAATTACCCCTGGGTCCCTCCCACACCACATGGGAATTCTAGGAGATACAGTTCAGGTTGAGATTTGGGTGGGGGCAAAGACAAACCATATCTCTGGCCTCTCCAAATCTCATGTCCTCACATTTCAAAACCAATTATGCCTCCCCAACAGTCCCCAAAAGTCTTAACTCATTTCAGCATTAACCCAAAAGTCTACAGTCCAAAGTCTTATTTGAGACAAGGGAAGTCCCTTCCACTTATGAGCCTGTAAAATTAAAAACAAGCTAGTTACTTCCTAGATACAGTGGGGGTACAGGTATTGGGTAAATACAACTATTTCAAATGCGAGAAATTGGTCAGAACAAAGGGGTTACAGGGCCTATGCAAGTCCAAAATCCAATAGGGAGGTTAAATTTTAAAGCTCCAAAATGATCTCTTTTGACTCCAGGTCTTACATCCAGGTCACGATGATGCAAGAGGTGGGTTCCCATGGTCTTGGGCACCTCTGCCTCGTGGCTTTGCAGGGTACACCCTCCGTCCTGGCTGCTTTCATGGGCTGGTATTGAGTGTCTGTGGCTTTTCCAGGGGCATGGTGCAAGCTGTCAGTGGATCTACCATTCTGGGGTCTGAAGGACAGTGGCCTTTTCACAGCTCCACTAGGCAGTGCCCCAGTAGTGACTCGTGTGTGGGGGCTCTGATTCCACATTTCCCTTCCACATGGCCATAGCAGAGGTTCTCCGTGAGAGCCCCACCCCTGCAGTAAACTTTTGCCTGGGCATCCAGGCAATTCCATACATCTTCTGAAATCTAGGTGGAGGTTCCCAAGCATCAATTCTTGACTTCTATGCAACCACAGGCTCAATACCACATGAAAGCTGCCAAGGCTTTGGGCTTCCACCCTCTGAGGCTATAGCCAGGGCTCTACACTGGCCCCTTTCAGCCACGGCTGGAGTGGCTGCAACACAGGGCACCAGTTCCCTAGGATGCACACAGCACGGGGACCCTAGGCCCAGCCCACAAAACCACTTTTTCCTCCTGGGTTCCTTCCTGTGATGGGAGGAACTTCTATGAAGGTCTCTGACATGGCCTGAAGATATTTTCCCCATGGTCTTGGGGATTAATACTAGGCTTCTTGCTACTTATGCAAATTTCCACAGCTGGCTTGAATTTCTCCTCAAAAAATGTTTTTTGTTTTTTGTTTATTTTTTGAGAAAGTCTCACTCTGTTGCCAGACTGGAGTGCAGTGGCACAATCTTGGTTCATTGCAACCTCCTCCTCCTGGGTTCAAGTGATTCCCCTGCCTCAGCCTCCCAAGTAACTGGGATTACAAGCAGGCGCCACCATGCCCAGCTAATTTTCGTATTTTTAGTAGAGATGAGGTTTCACCATGTTGGCCAGGATGGTCTCAATTTCCTGACCTCGTGATCCACCTGCCTCAGCCTCCCAAAGTGCTGGGATTACAGATGTGAGCTTTCCTACTGCATCATCAGAGTGCAAATTTTCTGAACTTTCATGCTTTGTTTCCCTTTTAAAATGGAATGCTTTTAAGAGCACTCAAGTCATCTTTTGAATGCTTTGCTGCTTAGAAATTTCTTCTGCCACATACCCTAATTCATCTTTCTCAAGGTCAAACTTCCACAAATATCTAGGGCAGGGGGAAATGCTGTCAGTCTCTTTGCTAAAACATAACTAAGAGTCACCTTTTCTCCAGTTCCCAACAAGTTTCTCATCTCCATCTGAGGCCACTTCAGCCTGGACCTTATTGTTCATATCACTATCAGCATTTTTGTTAAAACCATTTAACAAGTTTCTAGGAGGTTCCAAACTTTCCCACGTTTTTCTGTCATCTGAGCCCTCCAAACTGTTCCAACCTCTGCCTCTTACCCAGTGACAAAATTGCTTCCACATTTTCAGGTATCTTTTCAGCAATGCCCCACTCTACTGGTATCAATTTACTGTATTAGTCCATTTTCACACTGCTGATAAAGACACACCAGACTGGGAAGGAAAAGAGTTTTTTGTTTTTGTTTTTTTTTGAGACAGAGTCTTGCTCTGTCGCCTGGGCTGGAGTGCAGTGGCTGGATCTCAGCTCACTGCAAGCTCCACCTCCCGGGTTTACGCCATTCTCCTGCCTCAGCCTCCCAGTAACTGGGACTACAGGCGCCCGCCACCTCGCCCAGCTAGTTTTTTTGTATTTTTTAGTAGAGACGGGGTTTCACCGTGTTAGCCAGGATGGTCTCGATCTCCTGACCTTGTGATCCGCCCGTCTCGGCCTCCCAAAGTACTGGGATTACAGGCTTGAGCTGGAAAAGAGTTTTAATTGGACTTACAGTTCCACGTGGCTGGGTAGGCCTCAGAACCATGGCAAGAGGTGAAAGGCACTTCTTACGTCGTAGTGGCAAGAGAAAATGAGGAGAAGCAAAAGTGTAAACCCTTGATAAACCCATCAGATCTCGTGAGACTTATTCACCATCACAAGAATAGCATGGAAAAGACCCAACCCCATGTTTCAATTACCTCCCTCTGGGTCCCTCCCACAACACGCAAGAATTCTGGGAGATATAATTCAAGTTGAGATTTGGGCGGGGACACAGCCAAACCATATCAACAGGTTTTTGGGGAATGGTGGTGTTCAGCCACATGGAAAAGTTCTTTAGTGCTGATTACTGAGATTTTGGTGCACCCATCACCCAACCAGTGTATGCTGCATCCATGTGTATTCTTTTATCCCTCAGTCCCCAACCCTTACCCCTAAGTCCCTAGATTCCATTATGTCATTCTTATATCTTTGCATCCTCATAACTTAGCTTCCATTTATATGTGAGAGCATATAATGTTGGTTTTCCATCTCTGTGTTCCTTCACTTAAAATAGTGGTCTTCAGTTCCATCCAGGTTGCTGTGAATGCCATTATTTCATTCATTTCTATGACTGAGTAGTATTCCATTATGCATATGTGTGTGTGTGTGTGTGTGTGTGTGTGTGTGTGTGTAGTCAATTGATGAGCTTTTGGGCTGGTTCCATGTTTTTGCAATTGTGAATTGTGCTGCTATAAATATGTGTGTGCAAGTGTCTTTTTCATCTAATGACTTCTTTCCCTCTGGGTAGATACCAGTAGTGGGATTGCTGGATCCAATAGTAGTTTAGTTCTACTTTTAGTTATTTAAGGAATCTCCATACTGTTTTCCATAGTGGTTGTACTAGTTTACATCACCACCAGCAGTGTAGAAGTGTCCCCTGTTCACCACATCCACACCAACATCTATCATTTTTTGATATTTTGATTATGGCCATTCTTGCAGGAGTAAGCTGGTATCGCATTGTCCTTCTGATTTGCATTTCCATGATAATTAGTGATGTTGAGCATTTTTTCATGTTTGTTGGCCATTTGTATATCTTACCAAAATAGCATGGTACTGGCATAAAAACAAGCATGTAAACCAGTGGAACAGAATACAGAACCCAGAAGTAAAGCCAAATACTTACAACCAAGTGATCTCCTCAAAGCCATCAAAAACATAAAGCAGGGAAAGGACACTCTATTTAACAAATGGAATAATTGGCAAGACACTGTGGGAGAATGAAACTGGAACCTCATCTCTCACCTTATACAAAAATCAACTCAAGATGGACAAAAGACCTTAATCTAAGACCTGAAACCATAAAAGTTCTAAAATATAACATCACAAAAGCTCTTCTAGATATTGACCAGTGCAAAGAGTTCATGACCAAGAACCCAAAAGCAAATGCAACCAAAACAAAGATAAGTAGATGGAACTTAATTAAACGAAAAATCTCCTGCACAACAAAATAAATAATCAGCAGAGTAAACAGACAATCCACAGAATGAGAGAAAATCCTTCTCAAACTATGCATCCAACAAAGGACTAATATCCAGAATCTACAAGGAACTCAAACAAATCAGCAAGAAAAAACAATCCCATCAAAAAATGGGCTAAAGGCATGAATAGACAATCCTCAAAAGAAGATCTAGTACTGTAGTCATACTGTGACTTTTCTGTGTTTAGTTATGTTTAGATACAAAAATACTTACCACTGTGTTACAATTGCCTACAGTATTCAGTAAAGTAACAATGCTGTACAGGTTAGTAGCCTACTAGCAGTAGGATAGTCCGTGTAGCCTAGGTGTGTAGTAGGCTACATGATCTAGGTTTGTGTAGGTATACCTTATAATATTTGCACAATGACAAAATTAGCTAATAATGCTTTTCTCAGAACAGACCCCCATTGGTAAGTGACATATGACTGTATTCAGAAGGCAGAATAACAGAATCTGATCATTAATAGGATATGATAAATGAGAAGGTTGGACAACATAAAGAAGCACTTTAATTTTGTAGAGTCAGCAAATATAAAATCCTCTTGAGACATAAGATAACACAAATTCCTCATCAGAGTGTGGAATTTTACATTTTGCTAATTTTCTCCTAGTGGATGAACTGAACATATTGCACAATGTAGTACAACAACAAATGTTCCTCTTTGTAGGGAACTGAGTGATTGGCCTGGGCAGAGACTCTCCCCTGCCATTGCTACCGTCCCTGGTCCAGTTTGGCTCAGCAAAGGAACCTTCTCGTGCTAGATGCTGGTGTCATCAGAAACAGTATGGAGGTCTTACAAGGAGAAATATAAACCACCATAATAGAGCAAAGTGGGGAATTTTACTGGCCCAGTGGCACACCACACACTAGTTTGGATGGCAATAGGGGAGCATTTTTTGGATTTGGCCAACAAATAACTAAATTATCCAGATTAGGAGGTCAAATGATTGCCTACCACCTTGGCACCATTATAGCCTTCCATGGAGCCTGAATGGGAAAATATAGTTGTGGATTAATAAAGTGGAAATTGTACTAAAGCCATCCTTGACACATTATTCTCTCATGACAATATACTCTGAACCCTTTATTTGCTTCTGAAAAGAAATTTTAAAATCCAAGAGTGAAAGAACAATAGCTATTGGTTGCAAAAGTTGTAGTTGGGGTGTGTGTGTGTGTGTGTGTGTGTGTAACTTGCCTGTGTAACAACTCTGGTACACCTAACGCTGACCCCTTTCTCCCAATCCAGGTTAGTAGGTCAGGATACGTATTAGTATGTATTAGTCTGGTTTTGCCTTGCTGTAAAGAAATACCTAGATGGGGTAGTTTATACAGAAAAGCTGTTTACTTGCTCACAGTCTCAGGCTGTACAAACATGGTGCTGGCATCTGCTTGGCTTCTGGTGAGGCCTCAGGGAGCTTTTCCTTAGGCAGAAGGCAAAGCAGGAGACAGGCACATCACATGGTAATAGCAGGAGCAAGAAAAGAGAATGGGAAGATCCCAGACTCTTTTAAACAACCAGATCTCATGTGAATTTACTGAGCAAGAAGTCGCTCATCACCAAGGGGAGCGTGCTAAACCAAGACATGAGTTATCTCTTACCAGATCAGTAGCAGTGAAGTGTGGATAAAGTCTCATTTCTCAGTGATCTGGTACCAGCTTTCTATACACTGTCCTTGTACATGGCCTCTTGGATACCCTGGGGCAATCGGAGTGTAGTTTGCAATAAGGGATCTTCATTGATACCTTCCTCATCAT
The DNA here is from genome assembly GCF_002776525.5 of Piliocolobus tephrosceles. Classification (NCBI taxonomy): domain Eukaryota; kingdom Metazoa; phylum Chordata; class Mammalia; order Primates; family Cercopithecidae; genus Piliocolobus; species Piliocolobus tephrosceles. Next base: position 10,006,513 of record NC_045434.1, on the reverse strand, counting down.
CAGCAAAGAGCAGCTCACGACTATGTGATAGCTAGGCTAGTAGATGTGCTCAGAAACTCCCTTATACTCACCTCCCTAGATCACAGTTTAGGTAATTCTGCTGCAGCATAATTGGGCATCTTCTTAACAAGAGGTAATCTATACTATGGTAACAAGGAGATGCTAAACGTTTATATTTGAAGGTACAAATTAAATCACCTAAGACCTATTGCTTGTGGAAAAAAATGCAAATGTTGTACTTATACTTATCTCTGAAAAAAAATTGTGTATACCAAACGACATAAAAATTAATTCCTGACATCCAAGCATATTGTTTATGTAACTGTGCATTCTTTCAAAATATTCAACATTTGGTGAGATTACAGAAGCTAGAATACAAAAGGCAAGTTGAATTGTTTTTATTTAACTCCCAGAAAAACAAGCCATTTAACATTATTAAACAAATTATGGAAATGAGTTCATACGTATCTATATACATACCTTGAGATGCAATTTTTATAATGACACGTTATGTTGCAAAAATAAGATATGCATTTTTTGTGTTCTTGATTATTTCTGGAACATTGGCAAATTTTCAGCACTATTATACATATGCGCTTATCTTTGTCTAGAAATATATTATTTCACACATTGGATATTAATCTTTTGTATGTGTGTCTATTTTTATTTTTATTTATTTATTTTTTTTGAGATGGAGTCTCGCTCTGTCGCCCAGGCTGGAGTGCGGTGGCGCTATCTCAGCTCACTGCAAGCTCCGCCTCCTGGGTTCACGCCATTCTCCTGCCTCAGCCTCCCGAGTAGCTGGGACTACAGGCGCCCACCACGGCACCCCGCTAACTTTTTTTTGTATTTTTAGTAGAGGCGGGGTTTCACCGTGGTCTCGATCTCCTGACCTTGTGATCCACCCACCTCGGCCTCCCAAAGTGCTGGGATTACAGGCGTGAGCCACCGCGCCTGGCCATGTGTGTCTATTTTTGTAACAACCTCTTTTGAAGACTGATTCAATTTATTTTAATTTTTCAGTTTGCTGAAAATCACAAGTTTATATGAGAATGATAGTAATTATATTCTCTAAATGGATTTATTCTAAATTCAAATGAAAACAAAACCTAATGCTACAGTAAGACAATTTATGGGAAATATTAATCACTGTGCCTCATTAATTAATTCATTTCACCTTCAAAGTACATCAGTGATGTGGTGATATTTAAAATTTTTCTCCTTTATATTTTATACTTTTAGTATGAGGTAAATGGGTAAACAAAATAATGATGTCCTGATTCATGCTGCTTTCTTGAGCAAAACAAAATTAAGCCTATCTGAATTAGTAATAACACAATTGAGATTTACACAATTGATCTTGTGTCAGTCGGTGACCAACCACTGAGAAGTCAAGTGTCCGATTTCATAAATAAATAAGGCAGATCAACTCACCTATTAACAGAAAATGTGTGTTTAAAATTCTTGTGAGGAAATTTAATGATTTTTGACTTAGCGGTAGTATTTTAGAGGAATACATTTGAATTTGTGCTGCACAAGTTTGTCTTTGGCAGGCAGTCAAGAAATAACTACATTTTTATTGTAATGTTTTCTGAAACATATGGATCTTGAGCAATCGTGATGGAATGGATACTCACGGGCAGAGTACAGGTCTGGGCAAGAGAGATCTCCAGCAAGTTCCAACCCAGACAATTGTTATCTGGTGAACTGTGTTGAAGACCCTTAGCAATTTTATCTGAGGAACGTAGCTCATTCTTTTGAATACATCGAGTTGTGACGATTAAATGAAATAGCTTTTCAGGGTGCCCATGTGCGTGACAAGCACCGTGGCAGACACAGGCATCCCGCAACGAGAGCCTTTGCTGATTTATAACCCCAAATTTCTGTGAGGTGGAGGTCTCTGGCCTAATACTTCTAAGACTATAATAATTGAATCTAAGGAAAAGAAATGAAGGATTGAACATGAAATTTTATGGTAATTCATTACAAAGTACGAAGGGAAGTAGTACTGAAGTCACATGTGAGCGTAGAAAAACGAGAGAAAGAAGTGTGGGTGTAAGGAAAAGCAAAATGCAGGGAGGTTGCTTTGAAGCACTCCTGTGTAGTCAGCCTGAAAAACAGCTCCTGCTTTTTGTTGTCTTCTTTTTATGATGGTTGGCTCTTTGAGGAGCCGTTTTCATGGAAGAGGTCTTGAGGCAAAAGCTTTCCACGCAGTCTCCTTGACTTCCTGCCCCAGCTCCACTGCAATTAAATGCTTGACTTTCTCCAGATCTCAGTTTCCTTGTCTGTAAAATAAAAATTACAAATATACTCTCTTGATAGGGTTGTGGTAACAAGTCAACGAGAACATGCAAAGACAGCATATATATATATATAATTTAGATGGAATTAACCGAGGCTGGAGTGTAGTGACATAATCTCAGCTCACTGCAAATTCCGCCTCCCGATTTAAGCAATTCTTCTGCCTCAGCCTCCCGAGTAGCTGGGATCACAGGTACGTGCCACCACGCCAGGCTAATTTTTGTATTATTAGCAGAGACAAGGTTTCACCATGTTGGCCAGGTTGATCTCAAATTTCTGACCTCGGGTGATCCACCCGCCTCGGCCTCCCAAAGTTCTGGGATTACAGGCGTGAGCCACTGTTCCCGGCCAAAGACAGCATTTGACACAGTACCAGCACAATACCAATAAACTTGTTATTAAACCTTGAGCATTCTCACGTTGGCTGTTTTTTTTTTACTATGTAGTTTTTCCAGAAGCAAGCTGGTCCACAAAGGAGCAGAAAGACTAGAGAGCCTTGGGTAGCTCTGAGTCTGAGAAGCTTTTCTTTGGCAAGGAACTGGACAGGGATTGCCAGAGGGTTCAACTCTGAGGCCAGGTTATGAGGGGTGAAAAGCATAAAAAATACTGTTTTCTTTCTCCTTGATAAAATATACCATTTCAGCTCTCATATCTCTTAAAGGAATATTTTATTTACTTAAAAATGTAATCTGATTGCCAGAAGGACTTTTGTTGTGCTAAGAACATAATTATATGTGGCTACTTCTCTGTATGAAGTAAATAGGAAATTTTACATAACAAAAATAGCAGTGGTTGTATGTACAAATGTAAGTCATTTGAATTCTAAAGTCAGTACTTCAACTATTCCCTTAAATTAAATCAAATATTTTAAGGGTCATTTATATTTATTTTATCTAATCTAAATTATGTTTTTGTCCACATTGGAATAAAGTACAGTAGAATAGGTATGAAATCGTGGATAATATTTTTCTTTCAACCTCTGCCTCCCAGGATCAAACGATTCTCCTGGCTCAGGCTCCCAAGTAGCTGGGATTACAGGCATGCACCACCACGCCTGGATAATTTTTGTATTTTTTAGTAGAGATGGGGTTTTTCCATGTTGGTCAGGCTGGTCTCGATCTCCCAAACTCAGGTGATCCACCTACCTCGGCCTCCCAGAGTGATGGGATTACAGGCATGAGCCACCGTGCCGGGCCAAATTTTATCCCCTCTTGTATGAAATCGTTCTAATCCATGCTTATAATATAAATGTATAATATTATATATACTATATGTTTATTACATATCATTATGTTATATATCATATTATGCTTCTCAATTTGGATGGAAATTTTTTAAAAACTAGATAGCTTTAAATGTTAGCTATATTTTTTGAAACCCACCCAAGCAATTAAGTATTGCATAAATATGCTTTTTAGAAACCATACATTTAAAGTATTAAGCAAAAGGTCTATCACGATGACTATACCTCTTCAATATACAGTAACCGTGAGTCACTGATTGCACCTTGCACTGTAGAAGGTGTGGGAGGAGGAAAGCTGCTTCTGCTCAGACAGTCCCCAAAGCATCTGGAGGGCCGCATTGTGACTGACACGTATTCTTCTCTCCGTAACAGACCACAGTCCCTTAGGTTTCTAATTTTTATTCCTTTCTTGGACTGCAGCTATAAAGGTTTCCTTGGTGGGTTTAGAGGACCTCTGTGGCGCCTGTCAACCGTCTGCAGTTCTGTCACTGACCTGATTAACTCTCCAGTTGTCCTTTGGGCAGTACTCTCCTGGCACACAGCTACAAAGAAAGTGACATTTTATTTTATCCCACAAACGGGGCAAGTAGGACCTGATGGAGTTAAGATCATACAAAATGAGAGTGGAAAGTGCAGGTGACTTAGAATTAGACAACAGAGGGAGTGTTAGCACACTGCAAGGGAGTTAGGAAGGTTTTAAAGTATGAAAAATAATTAACAATTAATAATCATCAGCACAATAATTATAGTTGTGGTTTAGCAGTAAGTATGGCTTAGAGAATAATAAAAATAAGCTAAAATATTGAGAGTTTCTATGTGCCAGATATTCTTCTAAGCTCTAAGTATTACATACATTATTTAATTTAAGCATATAAACAAACAAAATATCTGTGAGATGTTATTTTTATTCTCACTGCAATACTATTCCCTTAATAGTGTATTCTGGAAATAATGGTCCCAAGTAAACTGAACACCCAATAACCCTTGTCAAAACACAATCCAGAAACATAATATTTCCTTGTGACTCAAACAAAAGTATATTTGATTCTTTAGAAAATTTGGGCTATTGGGCCAGGTGCGGTGGCTCATGCCTGTAATTCCAGCACTTTGGGAGGCTGAGGTGGGTGGATCATGAGGTCAGGAGTTCAAGACCAGCCTGGCCAAGATGGTGAAACCTCGTCTGTACTAAAAATACAAAAAACTAGCCGAGCATGGTGGCAGATGCCTATGATCCCAGCTGCTCGGAGGCTGAGGTAGGATAATCGTTTAAATTCAAGAGGCGGAAGTTGCAGTGAGCTGAGATTGCGCCACTGCACTCCAGCCAGGGCGACAGAGTGAGACTCAAAAAAGAAAGAAAGAAAGAAGAAAGAAGGAAAGGAAAGGAAAGGAAAGGAAGGGA